>NC_054475.1:99170861-99481694 GCF_017639515.1 Carcharodon carcharias
TTGCAGGGATTCATGACCCCAGTGCACCACCCATACACACATGGCCAGTGAAATAAAAGCAAAATATTGCGGATGCTGGAGATCTGAAATAAGTACAGGAAGTGTTGGAAAAACTCAGCAGGTCTGGCAGCATCTGTGGAGAGAGAAACAGAGCTACCGTTTCAAATCCAATATGACTCTTCTTAGGAACTGAAGAGAAAAGTAGAAATTTGACAGGGTTTAAGCTGTAGAAAAATGGGGGAGGGGCAGGTCGAGCAAAAAGGGAAGGTCAGGGATAGGTCAAAGGGTGGGAGAGATTAAAAAACAAAGTTGTCATGGAACAAATGAGAAAGGGAGTGGGAATGGTAGTAGCGAAGGAACAAAGCATCAGCAGTATCTGAAAGCAAAATAGGAGAACAAGATACAGACTGGCACGACAGGGATAAAATAAAAATGAAGGACAGAGTTTGTGATCTGAAGTTGTTGAACTCAATGTTGACTCCAGGTTGTAAAGTGCCTTTGATGGACCAGCCAAATGCCTGTTGACTTCGGGCAGGAATTTCATGTCCCGCAATGGGTGGGACCGGCAAATCCCAGCCAGTGTCCTCTTGTTTGGAATGCTAAAACGAGAACCATCACAAAATAAACATTCCAATTAAAACTTCAGTAGAACAAAACATATTGCATACAAACCTGATCACTCTTCCATGTTTCCTACTGCCTGCCTGATGTCTGCTTTTGCCTGGCCTAGTGCTCCTATACAGTGGCTGCAGCATGGTTAGTGGAAGGCTGATGACTTAGAGAGGGGGAGACTGAAATTGGCCTCAAGCAGCTCTGCCCAGCCTCTGACAGGCTGGCTGGCTGACACCAAGGGCACTAGAGTAATGGCAGTGATGGGAGGATGAATATTGTTATCCTGATGGAGCACAGCAGGTTTATGCTCCTTAGTGCAAGTGCCACTCCCCGGGGCAGTGCCTCTGCAATCCTAGCAATGTGTTGAAGGACAGATTGCTGGCCTGCTGTGATACCCTCCAAATCCCTTTGAACACAAATGTCTGCAGCTGTGATGGTAACAATCCAAGCTTTCATGACAGAAAATTGAGCTTCATTGAGAACAGTCTGAGTGTGCATGGCAGCAAACTGAACATGGCAGCCCGAGCTTCCACTGCAGCACCAAGACTTTGGGGGACTCCTGCTTGTGCTACATTGGAAGCTGAGACATTGATCATCAGATCTCAACTAATGCCACTGCATTGAAGGCTTTACCTGAGTCCTCTGCAACAGAACCTGTGTTTAACCTCACCCTTGAGTGAGTCAGCACCTGTCCTATTCTTGCCCCCTTCTGGGCTGAAAGACATTCATGCCCAGTGTCTCACCACATGCAGATCCCACCCCTAAGCTAGCCTATGAAGTTCGCAATGTTAGCACTTGATTGGGTGACTGCAAGTGAGAGGAGTGAAGGTTAGAGTGACCAGACTTTCATAAGTCAAAAGCAGGACACAGTGGAAAGTCTTGGGAAGGTGGGACTCTGTGATGATTGACATGTTGCGTGACCAATGGCAGGAATCTGGGGGAGGGGCAATTGAAGGTGGGAGGCCTTGAGTTGGCATCTTAATTGGCATAAACAGTCATGTAAAATAATGGTACAAAACTTGAATATTGCTGAAAAAAAGATATATGCTGTCAAAATTTTTGTCTTGGACTCATCAGGACAGTTTGCAAGAACACCAATAATAAAGAAAACAACAATTTATAATGCATGAGAAGAAAGTGTTGATTGGGTAGAGGTGTTGCCATGGAGAATGCACCAGGAACAGTTAACTGCCAAGCTTTTGTTTAGATTCAAACCAGGCGGGTCGATTCTGTTTGGTCATGGCATTACCATGGGGAATGAACCAGGCCATTCCCTGGTTCAGAATGACAGCTTGTCCTTTTTTCTTAGCAATATTCAAATCATGTAAAAATTAAAAGAGTGAAAAACTTGTCACAAAACTGGCATAACTGTTTTTGCTTGCATTACTTCTTGCTGATTTTAGGTATTATAATTTTAGGGTGCAATTATATTGTGCTATTGGTATTAATGTAATTGCATTTAAAGTGAGGAGGTGGAAATTGCAAAGTGGATGGAGGGAATTCAGTGAAGGATGGTGCAGCCTTGCCTTACCCAACATAGGCTTTTGCTAATGCTGCAGCTTGGAACTGGCTATCACTCCCTGGCGCAGCTCTCACACCGCTGCGCACTGTCCACTGGCTCTGGCATGTTGCTGGAAGATGCTGCAAAGTTCCTCTTGAGCAGTGGCCTCCTGTTCTCTTTCACTGCTGGCTGGGTCTAGCTCATTCTGCTGATGTGTGTGTCTGTGTGTGTTTGTGTATCTGGTTTGAACCAGTGTATATTTGTCTGCAGCCAGCAGCAGCTCCCGGTCACTAACTGCTCCCTGGGTTTGAAACTGACACAACTTAAGTGCACCAATCAATGCCCGTGCCTCTGATTGGACAAAGCTCCCTCACATGACCCAGCTGAAGACTTTTGTTACGGGACCGCTGATTGGACGATTTATAGATGTCAGTCCGCCCCTTTTAACAATTTCCATTTTAAAAAGAGTCTACTCTTAAGAAAAGTTATGTTTGACTTTCCCGGGTATGCTCCTGATGGATATGAGACATTTGAACAATCTGGAGAAAAATGTCGGGATACTGGGATGCCTAGTCAAAAGCCTGGGCTGTCCCAGCAAAACAGGGATGTCTGGTCACCCTAGTGATGGTGTTGCTTCATCATTACTGTCTTCCTGCTCTTCAACCTCTTGTTCTTCCACTATCAGTTGGCCAGTTTGCAGTTCTTGGTTATCTGAAAGGAGAAAGTCCCATGTGTACGGTGGTCATGAGGGGAGGTTTGGGAAGCATGAAGTGCATGTTTACACCATCTGCAACCGGCTTGTAAGTCAGAAGAATTGTGGCATGAGGAGAAAGTGGATGTGAGGAGGAGGATTAGCTATGAGGGTACTGTCATCTTGGATAGTTTCAATTCTACTGCTGCCCACAGTGGCTGTTCCAATGATGGCAAGCACCATCTCCTCAACAGGGTTAAGGACTTGGAGACAAATTTACCCCCCCGCCAGTTAGGTGTTTCTGTCCCTGGTTGTGTGCCACCATGCCCTGTCAGTGAGTCTGGTACAATGTGTATGGCAATATGGTTGTCATGGTTAAATAGCTGGCAGTTTATGCAAATTATAAAATGTGGGTTGAGGCTTGCAACAGTGATAAGTGTGGTGAGAATGATATGGAGAACATGAATGGCATCCTGATCACGAGACAATGCTGTTGGATGAGTGATGGTGTTATGGTGCATTGAGCAATTTGTGGGGTTGGTGGTATGGTTGGTAAGATATGGTATTTGAAGATGCATTCACTGAACTTGACCACTTGTGTGAGGTCATTGAACTTCTTCTGGCACTGTATCCAAGTCCTTTCGGCCAGATTCCTGGCATTGACCTCCGTGATTATTTGTTCCCGCTGCATTTGCAGTGTCTATCTGGAGTGCCTCTTGGTCCCATACAAGATATTACCCCTCTCCTCCTTTCAACCTCCTGCATTAAGGCCTCCAGCTCTGTATCTGAGAAATTAAGAGCCTCTCTCTGGCCTGCAGCCCCATTACTCAGGTTCCATCCTACTCCATGTTTTTCTCTGTCAGTGGAATGAGCTGTTGCAGCCAGAATACATGACACTTCATACCTCCCACTTTAAGTAGTGCAGATTGTCTTTAATTAGTACCAGCCATACACGAATTTGAGCTCCTTGCTGATCTGTGCAGTCATTCACAGTGTATTTCATGCTGGTCTGCACATACGCTACTATCATTGTAATGAGAAGGCAGCATGGAATTTACTTGCTGTCTGCATCATTTCTCATGAATCTCCCCACGTCCATTAGCAAGCCTTATAACCTGTTGTCCAAAATTTATTAAAAGATAGTAATGGACTAGCTGTTAAAGTTGTTTTCATAAACACTATAAGCAATAAGCCATACATTAAGCTGAATCAGGAATCAATAAGCTTCTCATACATGGCAGTTTCCTCCAGCTGTTTTCGCCAATTTAAGGCCCAATTATTTTGTGATGGCTAAATTAAAGAAGACTTACACTCCAGCAAGGGTGTCCAGAATTATAGTATCTGAATCCCCAAACTATCCAGGCAATGGAAATGGGATTTGTGAATGATCCCAAAGATTTGCTCAACTACTCTTCGTGCAGCTTCATTCTCTCTGTTTTTGGCCTCCTCAGGTGACGTTAAAGAGTCATCAGCCATGGCTGAAGTTGATACACCTGGTCGCAGCCACACTGACACAGTACTCTTGCTAAACAATGCAGGTATCCCATATCTTCTGAGAGTAGAAGATCAGTGTCTACTTCCTGAATAGCATGTGTTCATATGCAGAATGAAATGGCAGCATAATACATTTGCATGGTGAATGAAATCTCTTCTTGTATTTTCAGATTGTTGCTACATGGTTTAGCATTAATGAGATGCTGCACTTAGGGGAATCCAACCACAGGAAAGATGTTAAAAAATAGCTGGAAAAACTCAGCAGGTCTGACAGCATCTGTGGAGAGGAATACAGTTAATATTTGAGTCCATTTGACCCTTCATCAGAACTTAAAAAAAATAGAAATGAGGTGAAATATAAGCTGGTAGAGGGGCGTGGGACAGACGGAGCTGGATAGAGGCCCAGTGATCAGTGGAGGCAAAGAAGAGATTGCCAAACATATCATAGACAAAAGGACAAAGGGGTGTTGATGGTGGTGATATTAGCTAAAGGATGTGCTAATGGGGACATTAAGGGTAGGAAGCAGGACGAGCAAGTGACAGATGGCCCTCGAGGGGGTGGGGTAGGAGGAAGGGATCAAAATAGGCTAAAAGGTGGAGATAAAACAATGGATGGAAATAAATTTTAAAATAATAATAGAAATAGGTAGGAAAAGAAAAATACATTTTAAAAATATATAAATTATTAGAAAAAAAGGGGGGATTGGAAAAGAGGTGGGAATGGAGGAGAGAGTTCATGATCTAAAGTTGTTGAACTCAATGTTAAGTCCGGAAGGCTGTAAGGTGCTTAATCGGAAGATGAGGTGCTGTTCCTCCAGTTTGTGTTGAGCTTCACTGGAACATGGCAGCAAGCCAAGGATAGACATGTGAGCATGAGAGCAGGATGGTGTGTTGAAATGGCAAGTGATAGAGAAGTCTGGGTCATGCTTGTGGACAGACCAAAGCTGTTATGATGGAAAGATGTTATTCATTCTCCAAGTTAATGAACTCAGAGGTGTGCCTTAACAGGGCATCCATTATTTGTACAATACATTAATGTTTTACTGATTTATTGATGTCAGTAATGTCGTTGGGCCCTGACTGTGATTACAACTCAGCCTGAGTGGAGAAATCTCCACAGCTTTCCAGACAGGTTGAAGAGACCTGTTCAGAAAAATAAGTTTTTTGAAAATAAACTTTTCTTTGTGAGGCCATATAGGAGGAGCAGCTCCATGGAGTGCTCCGGGCCCCAGAAAGAAAGTCAAGGCCTTCTCTGCCCAGGATTCCTCTCGCCCGGAACACCCTTCCGTGCACCCATTCATGCCAGCAAGCAGTTAGAGGCACCAGATTTTCCACTGGCCAACAGCTGCTTCCCCAACCCTCCCTGCTTCCTGTCCATTTAGCACTTGTCCAGCTCTCTGGCTGTGATTAAAATCAACCCTATGCAAGCTCATAAGTTAACATTTTAAACACTAGGGCAACTTGCTCCTACCATATCCTGGCATTTACCCTCTTTTGCAGGGTATCCTATCCTCTATTTTGTATCTAGTTAAAACAACAACCTCCACTTTAATTCCCTGACTACTTGAAATTCTATAAAACTGAAAGCGACAGTTATAATTTTTAGCCTACACTTGCATCAGTATAACATGGTCACCTGCCGGCACATTCTAAAGTGTGAGCATCCATTGTATTGATTTTCCATCACCAGCATCCTAATCCAATTATAATTACATGTCCAGACCAGTGCCCAATATAACTTCATTAATTGCCATTTACAATCCAACTAAATCCCGCCCCACAATTGAAACTTTTAGTCCAGTGACCCACCAAAATCTGTTTTGAAAACTGAATACCATCCAAAGACAGTTATGCCAAGGCAGCTATAAATAAAGTACAGCTGTTTTCCTTTGCTCACTACATGTGAAAGTCAGGCTTGTGCTTCCTTAAATTGTTTTGTATTTTTAGTTTTTAAAAATTAAAATATAAATGGAGGTAGAATAATGAGCTTGTTTGTCCCTTTGAAATTAAATCTCTCAACTGCGGAGGTAGAAGACAGAAGAGGTTCTATTGTTTTTCAGGCAAGTGAAAGAGCCCAAGAAGCTCTGAATGAAAGAATGTGGCTGAACTGGTTTAGAAGATGACCTCTGCCCAGCAACAAGATTTTCCTTCCCCTTCTCGTCAGCAGGATGTCCTTTGTCTTGCTCTCAAAAAGATAAAGGCAGTCAGCAACTCTGACCTTTGACTTTCCGGAAGGGTTGATCTCCATTGAACGGTTGAAGTCTGCTTGGATGGAGGTGGATGGTAGAGGTGGCAGTCCAGTTGTGCAGAATGCCTAAATCTGCAAGAGGTTCCCAAACTCCCTAAAGCATACAAAGTTCTTTTTTATTTCTTCAAGCTCATCTCAGATTTATTGCCAGCATTTCTCTCTGCTCCTAACTCAGTTCGTTTGACCTTCCGTAACTCAAGGAGCCCACAGGCTTTCAGTAGTATCCTATTGGTTCATTCACTGACAAATTCACTCTGCCACTCTTTCCCCCTCGACTGCCCGAAACAGAATAATACATGAAGCACAAACAAAACAGCCCAAAGAGAGGAAAGAAAAGTGGAACAGAAAAGCTAAAAACAGGAGAAATTATAAAATGAAAAAAAAACAAGAGTATGAAAAGGTAAAGAGAAACTCCATTTCTTTTTCAATCACTAATTTCTCTCCACCTCACGGTTGAGTAGCAATCAAGAGTGGAAACCCTGGTTGATTTTTCCTTACTTACTTCAGGCAGGCTGAGGTCAGTAATAATTCCCCAGCAGCTATCATCCAAACCAGGGATCATACCAGGGATAATTTCTGGCCTGTCTGTGCATGTGAGGCTCATTGCATAAAATCATGAAACTAGTGGGGAAGCCTAATGTGCTACATTCAATGCTAAACAAGATTACAGTATGGCGGCTCAGGGCTATTCTGTTGCTGAAGGTTCTGTACTTAATCCATGTTGAAATCCATGCGCTGGAAGAATCATACATTGTCAAGCACAAATATCTTGGCATTTTCAACTTTATGACACATGATATTTTGTCACATAAAGGCACACTTGGCCCCAGTGGTGTCAGCTGTGATACCAAAACAGAAAGCTGGGGGTTTAAGTCTCACTCTAGGAGCAGAATTTTCCGCTTGTCGGGTGGGTGCAAGCCCGACCCGAATGAATGTAAAACGACACGCGATGAGGTCAGGCAAGCTTCCCGACGTCATCGCGCACTCGCACAATATTTCGCTCAGGAAGCTGGAGCTGAACCCATCATTAATTAAGAGGCCAGTTAAGGCCCTTGACAACCCAACTGACGGCGATTTAATGTTGCCTGTGTGATTTTTCAATCATCGCATGGCCAAAACAGTCGGCGGGCAATTTGCAAAACCTCATCCATGGACAGGATAAGAAGGGTCAGCAGTATTGCCAGAGTGAGTAGTGAGAAGTTTTGGAGATAGTTTGCTGCTGGTTACTTATTGGTACTTTCAGCTTAATCACTGATTGGTTTCATTCTTAGCATTTCCAGGCTTCATTTCAGGTCTCATTTTTGACTTCCAGGCCCCTTGAGGATTCGGACCGTGTGGACCCTCCCAGATATCAGACATCTTCCCCTTACCCTGGTAATGGGGATTGTGGTCTCTGGTGGGAGCACCTCCACCTCTGAGGAAGAGAGGGACAGAAGGGAGAGGAGGCCATGTGTCTGAATGCAGCTTCCAGGGGAGGGACCAGTGAGAGGAGAGGCGCAGACACAAGGGGCACAGGGCCAGCTGATAGTCCAAGGTGGAAGGGACTGCAGAAGACACCACTATCCTGCTGCCAGGGTTTACAAGTGGCAATGCAGCTACCTCAGTATGTCTGAGGTGCAATGACAAAAGAGGCTCCACCTCTCAAGGGAGACCGTGACCTCCATTTGTCAGGTGATCAGGTCTGAGATCAGCTCTGACTGTGTGGGTGGACACCCCATACCAGTGGCTCTGAAGGTCATCGTGACCCTCAACTTCTATGCCTCCAGCTCTTTCCAGGGATCAGTGGGGGATCTGTGTGGAGTGTCCCAATCAGCTGTCCACAGCTGTGTCAAGCTGGTGACAGAAGCTCTGTTCAAGAGGGTATTGATTTTCATTCATTTCTGTAGGGACGAGGCCAGCCAGGCTGAGTAAGCCAGAGGCTTTGCAGCGATTGCTGCGTTCCCCCACATCCAGGGTGCCATCGACTACACACATGTGGCCATCAAGGCGTCAGCGGGTCAGCGGGGTGCTTCCATTAACAGGAAGAGATTCCACTCCATGAACGTGCAGATATTGTGTGACCACAGGGTGCAGATTCTGTAAGTCTGTGCAAGGTATCCTGGCAGCTCCAATGACACATACATCCTGAGTCACTCCCAGGTGCCAAGACTCTTCAGTGCTCCAGCCTGATTGGATGGATGGCTGTTGGGTGACAAGAATTATCCCTTGAAAAGATGGCTCATGAGGCATCTCGCCACCCAAGAACTGAGGCAAAGCAGCGGTACAACAGGATTCATGCCTTCACAAGTGCAGTGGTAGAGAAAACCATAAGTCTTTTCAAGATGCGCTACCAATGCTTGGACCGTTCAGGGGGCACATGCAATACTCCCTAGAGCGGGTGTCACTGATATTGGTTGCATGCTGCGCTCTCCACAATCTGGCACTGGCACGGGGGGGACCCACTGGAGGAAGAGGATCTTGACACAGCTGCACAGGAAGAGAAGCACAGTGAGGAGAACACTGAGGGCGTGGAGGCAGACCTCGGTAACCTCCAGGGAGGTAGGGACATCATGGACGCCTTGATCCAACACTCCTTCAGCTAAGCTGGCAAATAAGAATGACCACCTCATGCCAGGGCTGCCACCTCCATCTTGGATTGCAGAAATGACCCTTTCCTTGGCCCCCAAGATACACTCAGTTCCTGTGCAATCAAGTTTTGAGCCATCAACGTCTAGCATTACATACTGGTCTACCCTGCATCTACAAAACAAATGAAGCAAACTCAGGCCAATAACACAAAAGCAAATGTAATTTAATGTTGACTCACATAGCATTGAAAGGAACAATATCCAGTTTTGGTAGTCACACCATTAGAAAAAGAAAAGCAAAATGAAGGAACAAAAGATCACCCGTGACCAGTCCCTCTTGTGCTTAAGGTGCTTTAAACTTATGTTTACAGGTCCTATGTCTAGGTTCTTCCCCTTCACTGGCACCGGCATTGGAGACAGCCTGCTGACTGTGCTGTCCTGTTGGCATTGATGACCTTGGCGGTCGTCTGGCCCGTGGAGCCTGTGCTAGCCCTGCCTGGGAGAGAGCGACCAGTGCCACAGCTGGCATCTCCCCAGTTGCCACAGCCTCATCAGATGCGACGGTCACTGGCAGAAGGGCAGAGGACCTGCTGCCATCATCCATGGCACCCTGAGAGGAGCCCGCAAGGAAGACAGGCAGCTCGAGTGCCAACGTGAGGTCGCTGTGGACCACCCTGCTCGCCATTGATGGACAGGCACCTAGCAGGGACACTGGGTGCCCAATCCATCTCACACATGGACACTGACCAGCTGACGTCATTGCCTGTGAGAGGGATTGTAGGTCCGAGTGCAAGGATCCCTCATTCTGTTCCAGGAGCAGCCTCTCCATAAGAGACACCACTCTCTCCATGGAGGAGGTGTTGAGGTTGGCCATGAGGGTCAGCGCAATGCTAAGGCTCCACATGGACTCCTCCACAACGGAGACCATGGCATGCATACCCTATGGGATCTCTGCCAGATCCTCCTGCACACCCCGCTGGACATCCAGCATTTGCTGCCTAGTGGACGACTCCAGAGGCCCATCATCAGCCTTCGACTGATATCGACCTGGTCTCCAGCAGTCCTCTGACTGCTGGCACCCTGGGCTCTCTCCGCGTCCGCCTGCACCTCAAGCGAATGTGAAGTGCCCTCACCAATGTGCACCAAGATACTAGATGCCGAACTAATGCCCACCGACATGGTATCTGCGCTGGTGCCTTCTTCAGAGAACGGGTGTAATGCAGGTGCTTCTGGAGCATGGTGGTCCTCTGGGGTCAGGGGTAGCTCCTGGAGGTCATGCGCTTCGATGCTTGGTGGCAGATCTAAGGGAGAAGAAGGACATGTCACTAGTTAAGTCATGACTCCATCACTATGCATGCCAGGCACCCTGGTGAGACAATGGAGATGTGCATCATGGTGCTATCGTCTTTCAATGATCAATGAGGAATCCAGTGATGAGACTGCACAAGAATGTTTGAACCATTGGAAACTCTCACCTCAGTGCACTGCACTCTTATCTTTGCCTGACACCCCAGTCTCACCGCAGCCGGTTGATTGAGGTACATGGCCCCTCTCGAGTTCCAAGGCCTCCTGCACGTACCGGGAGAGGATGAGGAGGTGTGAGGGTCCTCTGCCAGTCCACGACCTCTCAATATTGTTATGGGATGTCTTCTCCTGAAGGGACAGCGGAACATTGATTAATCCACTCTCTACCTCCCGTGCCTTTGCTGCCAGGCCAACCCCATCTGAGGGGCATCTGGCAGGGCAGATCTGAGTCATGGCCCTCGAACCGCAAGGCACTCAGTCCAAGCAGCCAGGGCTCACCCCCTTGGCCAGCTGCGGTGTGATTGACAGTTGGCACTCAGACCCCTGTGCTCCAAGGGGGGATGGCCAGCCCAAAACAATTCAACACACTGATCCATGCCAACAGGGTACTCATCCATCCTGAGCGCAGCAGATCATTGAAATGCTTCCTGCACTACACCCAGATGCGCCGCTCCATGTCATGGCAGCTCACCCAGGTTGCCACCTCCTCCCATGCCCTCTTTGTGAGGCGCAGTGGCCTCCTCCTCCCATCTCTGGGGACAAGGGTGTCCCTTCTGGCAGCCACCTCCTCCAGGAGGGCGGCGAGGCACTCATCGGAAAAACAGGGGCCGAGTGCCCAGCCGACCTCACCTCTCACCTGGTCTCTGCATCCTTGTTTGCAGCCATGTTGCTGCTGCAACTCCGATGCGGGAAGCTGTCTGTGCCACTTTTGAACTGGCCACCGGGTCGCCATTGGACCCAGCGGATAACAGGCCCCTGCTCCCCGCTCCCCGCTCCCCGCCTGGCCCTTCTCAAACGTTCTGCAGTCGGTGTTCATGCTAGACGAACCTAAATTGGCCCGCCAGGGTGAAATCGCGGTCTGGCCACGATCGTAGGTGGCATCGGCTTCCCGACAGCTCCCGCTCGTGCCCACTGAGCCTGCCCGACGAGTGCAAAATTCTGCCCAACAGACTGGAGCATAAAATCCAAGTTGACATTCCCATGAGGGACTGGGGGGAAAGTTGCTCTGTCAGAAGTGACTTTCAGATGAGATAAGAAACCTTGGCTGTCCTCCCAGGATGAAAGATCACATAGCAATACTTCAAAGAGGAGTGCCTTAACTCAATTAAAAATGTCCCAAGCCTTTACAACAGGAGCATTATAAAACAGAATATGACTCCACAAGCCCCACAAGGAGATATCAAGTCAGGTGACCAAAAACCTGGTCAAAGACAGACAGCGGAATTTTCTGCTCTGGAGACTAAGTGAGGTGGCCGGCTGGAAATGTGGGGTAGATTCCGGTGGGAGAAATCCCATACAGGAGGGGGAATGCCAGAGCTCAGGTCACTCGCCTGCTATGAGGAGCAGGCAGCAGAGCTGGCTAGTGAGGACAGCTCTGTTCCTGCGCCAAAGGCGAGATTGGCTTCTTCCAACAAGCTAGTGAGGCCCCATCCGCTCATCTTTGTCCACCCGCCGAAGCTGTGAGTGCTCATTAAGATGGGTGACCATCTAGCCAAATACTAATTATCTCTTCTCTCTATTACAGCCACCAGCAAGAAAATGAGGAGCCACACCACCAGCCAGACCATCACCAGACTCCAGAGCAACTCAGATGAAGATCCTAAGGACCCACTAGATATCGAGCAATCACCGTGTTTGCCTGCGCCCTCCACCAGCGCAGAGACACACAGCTTGGTGGGATCCAGTTTTAAAGCAGGCTTAGTGTCACCATCTGGTGAGCACAGCACAGATTCAGGTCCACAGCAGGCAGAGGCAGTGACAGCCAAGGTCACTGACACTCGGAGGCCTGCTGGAGGCCAGGCTCCTGCTGAGTCCAGGTCTGATGGCGAGCCTCTGGAATCAGCCCTTAGAGAGATGTTGGAGCTCCAAAGACAGGCAGGGGACAGCAGGCAGGGTTGTCAGAGGGCGTCAGTAGATTAGAATGGAGGATGGAGGAGTCCCTCTGTTCAGTCTGATGTCATGGCACCGACATGCCAGCACTTTAAGGTCATCATTGGAAGGCTGGTGATGACCATTGAGACCTTGGTCCAGCAGTTTGTGTCGGATATGCGCTTGGACCTGTACATCATCACTATAGCCATGAGTGGGATCCATCAATGGCTAGGCAGGAGGGGGACAGAGCACCTTGATTTCCCTCCAGGAACCTCTCCTCATCAAGGAGTCAGGGAGGGGTCCTTGGGCACCCACAGGGAGAAGAAGCGCAAGACGCACACCCCAGGGCAATCCACCCAGGACTGTCCTTGGCCGCTCCAAGTCCCCTCTGTCTGTAACCCCAGCAAGACCAATTGCTCAGGTCAAGGAGGGTGAACCTGCCCCTGAGCAGGAGACCCAAAGCAGGCCAGAGCCCTCCAGGCCTCAGCCCTCCAGAGGATGCCTGCCAAGGTCATCACAGGCAACAGGACATAGCAGTCAGCAGGCAGCTCCACCTTTGTTACAGATGTTGGGGAAGCACCTAGACATAGCAGTAGGTTAAGAAAAATTAAAACTATTGAGAGCACAATGGTGGCATGAGCGTTCACTCACTGTATATATTTTGCACATCAGAAATTCTCATGTGAATAGTTCTGCCATCTAATGCAATGCTCCGAGGTCATACGGGTGTAACAGGTGCCCCCCACTCCTCACTTATCTCCCATCGTGTCCATCAGGTCTACGATGTCTTGCACAATCTCAGTACAATGAGTTGCCTTTCCATTCACAGTAGCGACATGAGCAAAGCCTCTTGATCTATCAACGTGGTGGTTGGGCAATGTATATCTTAGACTTGCGTCAGAGGATCACATCATGTGGTCACATGAGTTTAGAGTTTGTAGCTTGGTTTCTTCTCTTGATGCTGCTGCACTGGAGACTGGCCTATGCGGATCTGAGAGGTTTTAATGGTGACCCACATAAGAGTCAATCTAACTCAGTGCATCTTTCAATGGCATCCATGTAATGTCTGTCAGGATTGAGTGTGGGTTACATTTTAAGTAATAGTTGGGGACCTTAGATGCTCATGACAGCCTGTAGTGTGACGTCATGACCGTGTGTATCACTAGACATCACCCCCATAATTCCCACTCTCTATCTGCATGATGCAGAGCTATGGACCGAGCTAGCACTTAGTGAGTCCTGAAATGTCTGCTCGACGGCAATGACTATGCGAGATCAGAGGAGTGTGTCTCGGCTCATGAAGACGAACTATTAAATGGGAGGATGCTGGTTTGGACCTGAAGGTCTAGCTGGCATGGCTTGACATAATCCCTGAGCTAGCTCCCTGATAGGCAATCATCATGGTTATCTGATTGGGACAGTGCCATCAGAGTCCCAGGCTTCCTGTATTTATCTGAATCTGCTGGAATGAAAATGTGGAAGCCTTGAATGGGATCAGAGCGAAGCTGCACTGCATCTGATGTTTGCGTTTTGTTACCAATGAAGTTAATAAGTAATACCTAAATGTAGTGCCAACATTTACTGGGTCACATATGCCAAGGCAATCCGGAATTTGGGAAGCTCCGGGTGAAGGCTGGGTCATGAGTGCTTGTCAGTGATCAGACGATAGTGATGCTGAAGCTCTCTTTGTGCACACAAAGGTGACCAGATTCGCAGGCTCTCATCCATATCTGAGAGTGAGAGATCACAGAGTCCTAAAGAATGATCTCATGCTGGGGACTCAGTATGAGGATGAGGCCAGAACATTATTCTTGTGTGAGGTACAGCCTGTGGAGAGATGCCGCAGTCTGAATTCAGATCAGTTCTCAGATGTTCACACTAGAAACAGTGATTGATGATTGTCCTCCTTGAGGCACCTTGCAATGCCCCAGGCATACTGCCATGAGTGCACTGAGGTTTGCAATGCTGCTCCTGCCTCTTGAAGGCTGAAATAGGCACTGAATGTTAGCATTATGCCTCAAAGGCCTGCACCATGTCTAATTTCTTCACAGTGCAAGCTGATAGATAACAGAATGGCTAGTCTCCCAAGGATAAGGCCTTTAGCACGCAAGGTCATGACTACATATTCTGAGATTGAAATCCTTCATTGAGATGCTGAGGATAGCAGAGAAGGTGTTGATGTCGAGCCTGCCTGGAGGGCACAGGTGAAAGAGGCTCATATGAGCCATTCATCTTCATTGTCCTGGAACCTTGTGGCTATAAGGACCTCATGGGCATGTCTGTCTTGTCTGGCCCATGTTATGGCCTCTTCCTCTGGGGCTTCAACATCCTCGTTCTCATTCAGCTTATCCCCCTTCACATCCTCCTTATTGAAGAGACATGTAGTGTGTCCTTCTCTCCATCAGGCAGCTCATTCCCTTTTGGAGTGCCAGGTTTTGTAGAGTACAGCAAACCATGATGATGTGGGACACCCTCTAGGGAGAGTACTGGAGAGCACTGCCTGACCGGTCCAGACATCTTCAACATGTTTCAACATGCCAGTGGTCTGCTCAATCAAGGATCATGTCATGGAATGAGCCACATTGTACCTCTCCTTTAAAGTACCCTATGGCTGCCGAGCGATTAGCCACCTCTTTTTAGGGGTAACTTTTATCGCTGATGAGCCAACCCTGGATGCACAGAGGACTCTCGAAGATCTGTAGCACCTGCAAGTGACTCAAGGTATAAGAGTCATGCGAGCTCCCAGGGTATCTCGCACAAACCTGCATAATCTGCTTTTGGTGATCACAGGTCAGCTGCACGTTGAGAGAGTGGAAGCCTTTTCTACTGATGAATTGTTAAAACCACGTGTATGCAGTCAATGGCACCCTAGACCTGTGGGAAGCCAGAGATCTCTACAAATCCCACTGCTCTGGCAGCCTGGCTGGCTTCCTCCAGGGAGAACTGGATGTAATTGTGTGCCTTACTGAATAGGGAATCAGTGACCTCCCGGATGCAGTTATGAGCAAGGGTTGTGATATACCACAGAGGTCCCCAGTGGGGCCCTGGAACGAGTCACTCACCTTTAGAGCCGCTGGCAATGGATGGCCTCAGATCCTCCTGAAGAATGCAGCAAATGTGAGTCACCATATCCCTTGACAAGCAAAGGAGTCGATGGCACTGTCTCTCACTCATCTGTAAGTGTGAGAAGAATCTTCTGTATTGCTTAAATTTTTAAAATTGTGTTCAGCCATGGAAAGTAGGCATCACTG
Source organism: Carcharodon carcharias (assembly GCF_017639515.1). Lineage (NCBI taxonomy): Eukaryota > Metazoa > Chordata > Chondrichthyes > Lamniformes > Lamnidae > Carcharodon > Carcharodon carcharias. Next base: position 99,186,622 of record NC_054475.1, read on the forward strand.
GCACAGAAACCTTTTATTGCAATCACTAATTGCCCTTGAGAAGATGATGAGCCAACTTTTTAAAACACTGCAGTCATTGTAGTGTAGGTATATGCTCAGTGCACTTAGGAAGGGAGTTCCAGGATTTTGATGAAGCAGCAATGAAGGAACAGTGATATATTTCTAAGTCAGGATGATGTGGTGATTTGGAGGGGGAGCTTGCAGATGGTGGTTTTTCCATGCTCCTGCTGCGCTTGTCCTTCTAGGTGGTAAAGATCACGGTTTTTGAAGTTGCTTTTTAAGGAGCCTTGGCAAGTTGCTGCAGTGCATTTGTACATGATACACACTGCTGCCACTGTACACCAGCAGTGAAGGGAGTGGATTTTTCTTTTTATTTATTCATGGAATGTTGGCATTGCTGGCTGGCATTTATTGCCCATCCCTAGTTGCCCTTGGGAAGGTGGTGGTGAGCTGCCTTCTTGAACTGCTGCAGTTCATGTGGTGTAGGTACACCCACAGTGCTGTTAGGGAGGGAGTTCCAGGATTTTGACCAAACGACAGTGAAGGAATGGTGATATATTTCCAAGTCAGGATGGTGAGTGGCTTGGAGGGGAACGTCCAGGTGGTGAAGTTCCCATTTATCTGCTGCCCTTGTCCTTCTAGATAGTGGTGCTCCTGGCAGCAGTCGCGATGCCTTCATTCTGTGGCAGTCCACTGTGCCAGCTGCATTTCTGCCACCCTGGCAAACTAAAGGATGGCTATCGCTGCCAACATGGCTCAGGACTCTGGCGGGCAACTCAGCATACAATGAGAGCCATTCTTCCGCAAGAAATGTAATACAGACCATTGGCATGTTGAAAGACGGATTCTGCTTCCTGGACAGCACAGGAGAAGCCCCGCAGTATTCGGCAGCAAAGGCCTCAAGATTTTTGGTGGATGCTGCAAGCTGTACTATTTCGCAATTAAGAAGGAACAGTACTTGCCACCACCTATCAGGTGTGAAACTAAGGAGCAGGGGCATGAGGAGAAGGAGGAGGAAAGAGGAAGGGAGGTTGCTATCTTGACAGCCTCTTTCTGCCCTCTCAGTACATGAAGAATTTTTAAAAATTAATTCACAGCATGTGGGCTTCGCTGGCTAGGCCAGCATTTATTGACTATCCATAACTGCCTCTGGGAAGGTAGTGGTTTGCTGCCTTCTTGAACTGCTGCAGTCCATGTGGTGTAGCTACACCCACAGTGCTGTTAGGAAGGGAGTTCCAGGATTTTGACCCAGTGGCAGTGAAGGAACAGCAACATTTTTCCAAATCAGGATGGTGTTTGGCTTGAAAGGGAACTTCTAAGTGGCAGTGTACCCATGTATCTGCTGCCTTTGTCATTCCAGATAGTAATGGTCATGGGTTTGTCTGGAGAGCCTCCTGACTCCCTTGAGGATTCAGGGCATCTCTCCTCCTTTCCACATCCTCCACCAAGACCTTCAATGCAGCATCCAAAAAACTTTGGTAGAAAGAAACATGAGAATAGGCGTAGGCAATTTTAGCCCCTTGAGCCAGCTCTATTATTCAGTGAGATCATGTCGGAACCTAACTCTGTACATCTGCCTTTGCCCCATAACCCTTAATACCTTCAGTTTACAAAAATCTGAGTTTTAAGATTAACATTGATCTAGCATCAATTGCTTTTTGCAAGAATCGAGTTCCAAAATTCCACTACCCTTTACATGTAGAAGTGTTTCAAAATGTCACTCCTGAATGGCCTGGCTCTAATTAGACTGTGCCCCCTAGTTCTGGACTTCCTAAAATCCATCCCTCTCATGGTCAGCCATTATTCACTCTTTCCCAGGTCAGATTCAGTTGCCTAACAACTCCCTTCCCTTGCTCCAGCCAAAATGCAACAGCACCAGCTCCCAGCCGCCCACTCCACTTTACGAAGTGCAGACTAGCTCTAAGTAGTGCAAGTCACTGGTGATATTGGGCCCCCTTCTGATACATGCAGCCAATGGACAACACAGTTAGTGTTGGCTGCACGTAGAAGTCATTACGATGAACAGGTAGCACAAAGTTGAAGTGCTGCCTGTATTACATTGACTGGGAGCAGGTTAATAGTTCATCGTGATCCTAGTGCCCAGTTTTGGGGGTTATCCCCCATGGTAGGAGTGAAGGAAGATTGCTCTACAAACAATTTTGAGTTATAATTATACTGTAGCTTTTTACATTTCTCAGAACTCAAAAGGCAAATTTTCTAATTGTGGAAAAAATAAATGGGAAAGTGCACTTTTTCCAAATACTTTACAGGTGAAAAATAGCTGGAGTTTAAAAGGAAGAGGGAAATTGATCTCAGTCTCTTTCCCTCTGTCCCAAAAGAGCTAATTTTTGTCTAGGGGAAGGAATCAGGGGTTTGGATGGTAAAGCAGGCAGTTAACCACCCAGTCCCTTCAACCATCTCCACCAACCGCCCCCTCTGCCCACACCTTCCCAGAGTGAGAGGAGGAACTGGCAGGAATGATGGTGCTGCAGGCAGGTTGAAGGCAATATTGATGCGGAGTTAGGCTGCTGAATATTTTATGATATAAAATGATGTTATAATTTCTCCTCATCCTTCCATTGAGTAATATTTTAAAATTTACATTAAATTTTGAAATTAGTTTCATTTCCACCTTTAGCAGAACCACTGCTGACCAAACAGAGCAAAACATGATACTGAGTTTATCATTTTGACAGGGTGCCACGTGTTGCACTGGCAAATGGAATCAGACCACAGGTGAGTAGGAATCCAGTTTCAATTTAGTATTATCATGATTATAGTGCTCTGATGCTGACAGGTGGGCTTACAGGTTAGCTTCAAGCTGTGTTCAGTGCAGACATCATATAACTGCACTAAACAGCAAACTTCTGCTTTTATTCTTTGGGAATCCTGCAGGATGCCTGAGAAATGGTCTGGGACTCAAATACACTAAATGTCAACATAAACCAGGCTTTTCCAATCATTCTTGTAAGGAGTCTAGCCTATGTATTAAGATGTGCTCTTTGAAGATAAAATTTCTAATTTTTATATTTCTGCCAGGATTTTAAAACACTGTGACCCTATACAGACAATACGTAAACTGCCCAGACTCCTGAAATCCCGACGTCACCGCGCTTCATTTAGATTTACAGTTTGGTGGGTGCGCAGCCGATTCAGCTGCGCACCCGCTGAACTGTCAAAGGCCGATTAAGGCCTGTTAAAAACTAATTAAAACAGTTAAATGAGCTGCCCGTCCAACCTTACGTCTGGCGGGCGGGTGAATAGCCCAGGCGGCCTTTGCATTTTTCATGAAACCTCATCCACGGGTGGGATGAGGTTTCATGAAGTGTTTTAAAATTCAATAAAAATTATTTTAAAAATTCATTGACATGTCCCAGCTCATGTGACACTGTTACATGAGGGGACATGTTTTAAAATTTTGTTTTCCTTTATTTAAATTTTAAAACCTTAAACTGATCTCCCTGAGGCACGAAAGAGCGCAGGCCCCGACTCAGGGAATCCCCCTCCGCCTGCACAGGGAGTGCTCAACGCTTCCGGGCGAGCGTCACGCTGGCAGCGCGGACCTGATTGGGGACACTGATCAGGTTCATGCTCGCTCCCGCCCGCCCCCCGCACAACCCCCCTAACGGGGGGAAAATTCAGCCCACAATTTCACTTTCCACCAAGTGGGATGAAGACAGACACTCAACCCCCTGGGGAATGTGAAAGACTCCACCCCCTGTTGATTCACACCATCCTGAGCCTTTTCAAATGTCCCTGAGATGAAACATCAAAATATAATTACCTGTTTTGAAACAATAACTGCAGCAGACATGAACTAATAGACTTTATCTGGAATATACAACCAGCAACGTACATCAAGGGCATTACCAAGCAGGAGAGGAAAGAAAAAAGACAACTCTGTACTGAACACAGGATGAAGTTGAGTACTCTCTCTCTCTCTTGGACATGCTGTGCCCAGTTTGTAAAGCAACCATCCTGAGAGGAAAAACTGACTGCGAACCGAGATCTTTTTAAAAAAATATGGAAATCTGCTCCACACAACCACAGACAGGAGGACAGCTGAACAAAACGGCTGCAATGTTGAACCGTCGCATCAAAATCAGCCAAGGAACAGCTAACTGCATACTCCTCCGTTTATCTTTTATGAATTGTAAAAAAAATCCTATAAGCTGTATCGGTGTGTGTGTGTGTGTGAGCCCAGACGAATGTGTGTGACCATATGATGGAGATTGCATTTTACCTAGTTTTTTTAGCTTGAGAAATAGTTTCAATAAACTCATCTTGTTCTTTGCTTAACCTAAGAAAACCTGTCTGAATTATTCGTTACAACTTCAAAGTGTAAATAGTGAGAATCCGCGAAGCACATCCTCTCTAAATTCTCAAAAAAAACCCGGTTACGGTCAAACCCAGAGTGGAAGAATAGTGATCATTTCACCCCTCCTCACATGGCTGTAGCAGTAAAAGGACATTGACTGAGAAGGGGGAGGGGCAGGGGCTGGGCCTTCCTATGGTAGGAGCTTCTGCTTCCTTAGCCCCTTTGGGGCCTAGCAGATGTCTATACGTTGATACGTCCAGTCAGATGAGGCATACCAACATCAAGCAGGGTGCAAATGGACCTCACATTGGAAAGTTGGGGAGGGATTGGGGAAAGAATTCATACTAAGAAGATAGTCTGGGCTCTTGAGTAATAGGGCAAATTTAATTTTAAAACTATTTTTGTACAGACCTCTTTGGAGGAAATTTTTCCAGTTTCCAGGCACCAGTGTTTCAGGCAGTTTGGGTCTGGTAGGTATGCAAAATGCAATAATAGTCAGAGAAAGGGATGCCTATACTCTGGTAAAGTAGGATCATGTGGAGGGGAAGGGGTTAAAATTGGCCCTCTATACTCCAGATAATAACAAACTGACTCTGCATTCCTACCCACCTGTGGCCTGATTCCATTTGGGGCCTACTGGCCCCATGCATATGAGGTGCCTACCTCCTAACCTTGCTTACTCTGGGAAGTGGGTGGGATGGGGTCAATGCTGAAGGGCAGTGCCAAGTTTTTTTAAAAATCATTTACAGGGTGTGGGCATCGCTGGCTAGATCAGCATTTATTGCCAATCCCTAATTGCCTCTTGAACCGAGTGACTTGTTCAGCCATTTCAGAGGGGCAAATAAGAGTCAACCATTCTGGAGTCACATGTAGGCCAGATCAAGTAAGGACAGCAGATTTCCTTCCCCAAAGGACATTAGTGAACCAGGTGGGTTTTTACAATAATCGACAATGGTTTTGTGGTAATCATCAGACTTTTAGATCCCAGGAAGTAGCAGGGCAGGTACATAAGGTGGTTAAGAAGGCATATGGGATACTTGCCTCTATTAACCGAGGCATAGAATACGAGAGCAGGGAGGTTATGCTGGAACTGTATAAAATGCTGGTTAGGCCACAACTGGAGTACTACGTGCAGTTCTGGTTGCCACATTATAGGAAGGATGTGATTGTACTGGAGAGGGTGCAGAGGAGATTTACCAGGATGCTGCCTGAGTTGGAGGGTCTGAGCTATGAGGAAAGATTGGGTAGGCTGGGGTTGTTTTCCTTGGAGCAACGAAGGTTGAGAGGGGACTTGATAGGGGTGTATAAGATTATAAGGGGCATAGATAGGGTGAATAGGAAGGCACTTTTTCCGTTATTGGAGGGGTCAATAATCAGGGAGCATAGATTTAAGGTAAGATATAGAAGGCTAAAAGGGGAGTTGTAGTAGGAGTGTGAAACTCACTGCCTGAAAGGCTGGTTGAGTCAGAAATTTTAGTAACATTTAAGAAGTATTTAGATATTCACTTGTATTGCCATAGCTTCCAGGGGTGTGGGACAAGCACTGGAAAATGGGATTAGTGTAGTCAGATCTTTGTTGACCAGCATGGACATGATGGGCCAAATGGCCTCTTTTTGTGCTGTAGATGAGTTTTAATTTGGGATTTTTTATTGAATTCAAATTTCATCATCTGCCATGATGGGATTCAAACCCCAGTCCCCAGAGCAATACTTTGAGTTGCTAGATTACCAGTCAAGTGACAATACCACTACATCATCTCCTCACCTATATAGTTCCAGTATTACTGTGGGGATCACAGCCCACTAAATTTCAGGCCCGCTGTATAGAGTGGAATATGCTTTTCAACCCTCTTATGTCTTCCAGCTAATACAAACAATGACAGACAGGAGGTCCATCCAGTCTGTCCTACACAATTGTGATATATATACACTCCCTATCTCGCCCAAAAACCATGTTGTTTCCTGGCAGAGACAAAAAAAGATAAAAATCCAAACCAATTTGGATGGAAAAATAGCTGAGAAATTCCTCTTCAACACCCATTTCCTTCACCTACTATATTCTCCTCACCCCCTTAGGTGTTCAAAGCTGGTCCAGGAGATGGCTCTGGTCCTGGTAATTCATTACAGTAGGAGGTGATCTCCACCACTGTCAGAAACAAGTTCAACTTTCACTTGAAGGAATTCAGCAAATTAGTACCAACTGCACAAGATAGTAGCTGGTACCAGCTATTCTCTGGGAAAAGACATCTAGCTTAAATCAATTAAAATTGTGATCCCTTGTCCTTTCTAATCTATTTAATTGGAACTTACTGTCAACTCAAACACAATCATTATCCCTTCACCAACTTATAAGCTTCAATCAGATCACCCCTAAGTCTATGTTTCTCTAAAGTGAAGAGATCCAGCTCTTGGAGCCTATCTTGATAATTAAAATACTTTAAACCTGTAATTGATCTAGTAGCCTATCTCTGTACCTGTTTATAAGCCTTAATATCTGCCAAAATTTGAGGAGAAGAAAATTGGACATGGTATTTTAACTGAGGCCTGACTAAGACAAAGTCAATTGTCCTTTAAATGCAGCCCAACACAGTTCACTTTAGTTATTACATCATGGATATTGCCCAAGAAGCTTTAGGGTATTAAAATACCCAGATCTCTTTCTTTCTCTACCTTCTTTAATGCTTTTCCCTGAAGGGTGTATGTATGCCGCATATTCACCCTGCTCACATGCAGTACTGCACTTATCCAAGTTAAACATCTTTTCCCAATCATGAGCCCAATTCCCCAGCATCAAGATCCGACGTAAACAGACAAGCATCATATGGCAGTCCTAACACTTGCACAAATCTTAGCAACAACTGCAAATTTGCAAATTGTGCCTTCAACACTTGCATCTAAACCATTAATAAAATTAGTAAAGAGCAACAGTCCAAATACTGATCCTTGAAGGATACTGCTAGTGACTGATCTCCAAAAAGCTCCATATCCATCTGTAGCTAATTTCTACCTATTCATTCCAGCCAGCTCTAAATCTGGCTTAATGCATCACCACTAATACCAATAGTTAATGTCAACCAGTGAGTTCCTGATGTTACGGCCACAGCTGATGTTAATGCTGAGCAAGCCAGATCTCAGATTGAAATCTGTTTCCACTGATCGTAATTTTTTTCCCTGTATTGTAGAAACAAGGAGGGAAAGCTACTGAACACAAAAGCACAGGACACTTTTAAGCTTACAGGACACTTTTAAGCTTTTAAAGTTTGAAGAATTAAAATGTTTATTAAAAGAAAAAAACTTAAACACATAAGATAAAATATACACAGAAAAAAAATTTTACAGACTAACCCTTGAAAATGCATAATCAAAGGAGGACAATGAAACTATTTTTTGGCAACAGCCCTTATAGATTCTTAACCATAAAATCCAGGAAATGTTGCCCAAACCGAGAAATTGCTTTCACTTTAAACAGAAGTACAATCCACGACTTTCCAGTACAAATCCATGCTGATGTGACCAGCACAAAACACTTGCTCCCAGACACAGATGCAGTAGTTTGTGTCTCCCTTGGACTAAAGCATAACAAGGAGAATGAGCAGAGGCAACAAAAAGTAGCACAAGCTACTGGAAGGGAGAGGGACAGGAGGGGCAGAAGGCTCTCAGCAGGGACCTATTCTACTTGAACCTCAGTGAGGATCACTGTGTCAGATGTCTTCACTTCACTAAGGATGTTCTCACTGAAACCTGCAGCCACAACTACAAAGTCAAGGAAGACAATCAAAGGGCAAGGAAGACAATCTCCTTGGAGGTGAAGGTGACTGTGGAAATGATGTGTCTAGCTCCTGCCAGGCTGGAGAAGGTAAAATTTGCATCAACTTGCCTGAGAGAAGTGGGTAAAGTGAACACACAACTTGAGAAGGAGATCCAATTAGCCTATGGTGCAGGGTGACGTTGATACTCATAGGTTGCTCTGTGACTGTTGTGTGTCAACTTTGAGATGAACCCAACCTAAAGACCTTCCACTCTCCCAGCACCCAGCTGTTGTGCAGCGACATGCAGAGAATAATGCCTGGTACCCTAGCAATAGTCATGATGCCATCATTCTGAGGCAGCCACTGTAGCATCTGCATTTGAGCCACCACAACAAACCAGAGGTTGGCTATTGGGTAGCAAGGCTATCTGGTGACCACATGGCTAACAACTTCAATGAGCAACCCATACGTAAGTGGCAGCACGTGCATAACAAAGCCATACTGTCACGTGAAATGTGATGGAGCAGAACTTTGGGATGCTTAAACAATGTTACCACTGTCTAGATTGCTCAGTATGTGTCCTGCTGTAGTCAGTAAAGTCTGTGTCAAGATTTGTGGTGGTCTGCTACATGCTGCATGGCTTTGTCATCAGCTAAACAGCAGCCAGCTGAGGAGGAGATGGAGGAGGAAAAGGAGTAGGAGAGGAAATGAGGAAGCAATCAACTTTGCCTCTTTCTGGCTGGGTTGTCCATGATTAACTCATCCAATCAGTGAATGCAACTTCAATTCCTAATACATCAACAGTCCCAACACCTAACCCCCACTTTGTTACTGGTGATCACAGTGCCATCTTGGACACAATACTAAAGTAAAAGCAACCACAAAACAAACATTGCAAATCAAATTTATAAATTAAACTTTGGTACATTGCAAACAAAAATCAACTAATCACCCTTGTGCATTCTCTTAGTGACTGTCTTTTTGTCCCTTTTCCTGGCTTAGTGTTACTATGTAGTGTTAACCCTAAGCAACCCTAGAAATGTGTTGGAGGACAGATTGCTGGACTGCTCTGAGATCCTGCAAGCCTCATTGCAAACTGGCAGCAGTTTGAGCTGGTGTAGCAAGCTTGATTTCAGTCTGTGTTTCCACTGCAGCACTCAGGCTTTGGGTGGCTTCTACTTGTGCCACAATAGGGGCTGAGACATCAGCCAACAGCCACTACATCATTGATGGATATGCAAGTGTTCTCAAAATTGGCTGGAAAGGATAGGCTTCAAGCTTCACACAAAGCACTGGGCCAAGTTGGTGCCTTACACCTCTATGCTCCATGACATTGATCACAGTCTTCCTGGCAGGCCTGTCAATAAACCAAGCATTTCAGTGTGCATACCCATCAGCTTCCTCCTGTAGAGCAACCTATCAAAGTTCTCTGAGTCCTCTGCAGCAGAACTTGTGTGCAACCACACCCTCCAATGTACACTAGCCTTGTCTTCTGTCCTGGTTGCAGGCCACTTGTGTCTGGTGTTTCATCACTTGCAAATCCTGCCTCTATGCTATCCTGTAAAGTATGCACCATGTCAGTGTCTGAGCTGGTGGTTGCGAGTGTGAGAGCGAGTGATGGTGTTTCATCAACGTTACATTCTTCCTGTTCTTCCACCACTGCTTTTCCAGGTAGCTGTTCTTGGGCATCTGAAAGGAAAGAGGCACAAGGATAGGGCTGTACTGAGGGGAGGGGGTTGAAAGTAAGGGATGTGTGCTTACACCATCCTCAGCTTATTTATCAGGATAGATTGTGGGATGAGGATATCAGTGCAATCTGTTTGGGCGATGTGGCTAATATTGTTGAATAGCTGGCAGTGTGCAAGTTGTGAGCTAAGGGTATGAGGCTTGCAGCCACGCTGTGTGCGTGAGAGAGTGTGAAGCTGTGAATGTTGGGTATGAGTTCTAATTGATAGAAATTGTTGCTAGGTGAGTGAATGGGATGTGGTGCATTGAGCAGTGTGTGAGGCTAGTGGTGCAGTTGGTAGGATTTGATATTTGAAGATGCATTCACTGACTTTGACCACTCGCGTGAGGTCATTGAAATTCTTGTGGCACTGCATCCAGGTCCTTGGGATTTCCGGCAATGCCTGACATGGAATCTTGTTCTTTACAACCTTGGCCTTCTGTGAATAGAGGACATGTCTTCTTTCAGACTCTTGCACCAAGGCCTCCAATGCTGTGTCTATGATCCTTGGAGCACCCTTTCTCTTCTTATGTGCCATTAGTCATCCTTTTTCCTGCCAAGACACCCTTCCATAAACAGTTCTAGCACCTGCTCCAACCGGAATGCACCTCTCTTCTAACAGTTGCAGCCTGACTTTAAGTCCTGCTACCCTTGCACAAACTGGGTCGTCTTGATGAGGCATGAATATGTTTGGCATTGGACTGCATGCTACAATTATTTAAATTAGCAAGCAATATGAGATTTGCGTGCTGTCTGCATCAGAAGCAACAGAGGTGAGTTAAGCGCACATCACAATCCCCCACCTGTTTTCTGGGGCTATAAAACTGTCCCATTCGTTTCCTGTTTTTCTCTATACCGTTGTTTCTTTATATCTCTCTCTCACTCACAGGAATGTCTTCACATTTTATCTCTCTCTCTCGCTCACAGGTATGTCTTCACTGATTTGCTCAGCTTGTGAGGGTAATTCCCCTTTTCAATCCCACATGAACGATTGCAGGGGGGATATCAGAAAATATGGTTAATGCGGCCTCCCACCCGACTGGAAATTTCCTCCTCCCATGCTGGGGAAGCCAATGATTGTCATTTCTCCGACTGCAATGTTCATATGCCAACACTTGGGCAGGACACAGGCCCCCCAGTGGAATTCCCTCCCATCTGTACTGCTTACTGCAAGGTTCCAGGGACTAATCAAAGTAATAAAGTAATCAAAGGATTGAGAATGAGGTACAATTTATAATGAGACAACTAAGCCCAGGTTTTTGCCATGAAAGAGAAACTCTCCATCATGGTGAAAATAGTAGAAATGACCAAATGTCCTATGAATGGCCCCGAACATGGGATATCCTATTTTTGCAGGGGCGGTAGTGGAGTCGGGCTGGGATTTGCTCATGCACAATTTATGCCAGAAGCTGGCCATTTAAATCATCAGCTGCCTCCACTGAAATTGGATTCTGGTAGGCCAGGAGTGTGAAACCTGATGTGTGCAGATTAGACCAGGTAAGAGCTGCTCTGAACTTGGTGGATTTGTTTGAATAGCCAGGGTACCCCTTTGGACAGGTAAGGTACCCCTTTTGACTCTTTGGATATGGTTCCAGGGAGAGGTAAGGCACCCTTTGGAATTATTAAAAGTAAACATTACTGCAAATAAAAAGTGCATAAACTCATTGGAATTGTCAAAGTTGTCAAAGAATTGTTAAGCTGTCACAGACTGTCAAAACTCATTGGAACTGTCAAAACTCATTGGGATTGTCAAAGCTGTGAATGGAATTAACTCTGCTGAGCTTTAAATTAAAATACAGTCTGGCGTTCAAAAAAATCATTGCTTGATATTTCATTCTTTCTGCTGACAAGAGTCTGAGGGTTATTATAGGATTTGTGCCGCAATGACTGATTTTACAAGCTAACGTTATCACAGTGTGGTGCTTGTTAAGTGAGCAGTTTGATTGACAGTTCCAAGTGGTTATGGAGAATAAATGTTTGTTTTCATAAGAGATTAGTTGAAGGAATTTCTATGTATTGAATGTTTATTTATCAGAGTGCTTATTTATTTAAAATAGTGACATCATCACTATTTTACGTCTGCATGGCTCCTGAGGTTTGCCCATGGTGGATATTAAGTGAACTGGCATGAAGGGGTTAAGGGCAAAGGGTGGAAAGCATGGGTTGGCATGAGTTTCCACTAAGTTGGCATAGGGGTTATAAAGACCCACAGAGATGTGGGGGGCATAGATGGTATGAGGGGCCATGGGGGGAGTGGGTATGTTTTGGCACAGGTTGGCATGGATGGGGCATGGGGATGTGTGGGGGTGAGGGAGTGAGAGGTGAGGGCTAGAGGACTGCTTTTTGTTTTAATCATGTTTTTAATGAATTCAACAAAGTCGTGGAACACAGAGGCAGGCCTTCCGCCCAGCCTGCCTCCACACCGGCAGCCTCCACACTCATTCCAGGGGCGGTGGGCCCGACTTCTAATCCAGCCTACTGCTCTGGAACAAAAATTGGAACTGTGGGATGCCATTTTTAAAGGCCGGGTTCGCAAAGCCGGGTATTCTCCCATCTCCGTGCACCCGACCTGGGAATGAAAATCTGGGCCCTAGTATTAATATCACATAATAAAAAAAGTGTTTAGTCGTCTCAGACTTAAACATTGAATAAAATTGCACTTGCTAAGTGGTACTGTGTCAATGAGTGTTGTCTTATTAACATTTTACTTCATAAAGGGTATGATTGAGGAAGGATCAAAGAGTGGGAAAAATAGACAGCCAAAAACTGCGCAAGGCTGGCCTGTAGTAAACAAGACTCATTATCATAAACTGGAATATATTTCATAAATTGGCAACAGCCCAATCTAAAAGGAGTGCTTTGATGTGAGATTGTGAGAAGAGACACACCCAACACCAACACTACAAAACCATAGCGGGGATGGGCTGTATGCTGATTACATATGCTTTGGTTAACTCCTATTAAGAAAAAATTCCCCACATGACAGCAGTGGGAGTGGTAGAATGAAGATGGCTGCATATTCAATTGCATGTTACAATTAAAGGGTTGGTTATTAATGTTCAGCAGCGTTTATGCTCACAGTTGTGGTGCGTGCCAGCTTTATCTTCATCTAGGAGCTGCTCTGGTTTGACAATTATTGCTATATTCATGGGTGGGGTTGGAAAGCAGGCACTGATCTTGCATCAAATATATCACATGACTCCTTGCCTTTTTGTGAAACATTGCAGAGGTAAATAGTCTGATGAGGAAATTAAGGATTCGTAAGTTGCATGAGGAACTCAACAATGTGTAAAACTTTCACTTAGCATTGAATCATACGTATTTACAAACTGAATTGACTGTGTGTCATTCCCTGTTAATCTGGGAATGGAAATACTCATAAATTTAGACACAAGATGGCGATGATAACATAAATGAGTTTGATAGATTCTCAAATTTATTCATTTTCTATGTGCATCAGGTGATACACATATTTAGGTAAAAAGGAAGAGTATCACCAATGAAGGGACATAAGTAACAAACCTGAGCACCATGACCTTGATGAGGTTTAATGGAGTCAGCACTAAGACCATCACAATAACACTGCTCACAGCGTGGTTAATGAAGCATTGCAAGTTTAAAGTTTGCAAGATAAAAGAGTGATTTGGTGTTGTGGATTAATGTTTTGTAATCAGTTTGATTATTAACACAATAATTACTCAGGGGAGTTGAGTTCGAAAGGTAGGTGTAACAAGGATCGCCATATAAGCCCATTCTATTTCTTCCATCCAGAAAGAACATACTTTTCCTCCCATCACAGCTGTATTTTAAGGCACTTTTACACTGAGGGTCATCCACAGAGGGTCATCCTCTTGTTCCTGATCTATCTGAAATGACCATTTAAATTATATCTTGCTGTGCATGGAATAATTGAGGTGAATAGCATAGATGCATCTAAGGGGAAAGGAATAAAAGGTTATGCTGACAGGGTGAGACAAAGTACGAGGAGGCTCATGTGGCCTAAACCCATTGGGCCAAGTAAACTGTCCCCTTTACCCCTTTGTGCAACTATGAAAAATGTGTCTATAATTCTACAGCCGGAATAGACATTTTTAGGAACTTAGTTTCCAGATTTACTTTTACTCTGGAGTTTTCTGATGTCCCCTCTGAGTTGTTTGCTGTCCGGGTTGAAGCGATGGATGTGCGCCCTCACAATCAGATAAGTGGGGTCTGGAGGCACCATGGCCATCAAGCAGGTGCCGGGGAGGGGGTTTGTGAGGGTAGGTCATGCTGTTTTTTCCATCTGAAAGGCCATAGTGGACAGCTTTAACCCACTGTATCAATGTTTTATATTGATATCCAGCCACCAGCAGCCACACTGAATTAAACCTGCCAGATTTTTAAGACTGGTAGTCAGGGAAACCTGTATTTTTCTGGGCCTTTCTCACAGCCACCAGTTCTGCTGATTTACACAGTACAGACAGTTTGGAGGCAGATCAGCTGTTCCTTACAGAAGTAAATGCAGGAGGGTGACATGGTTAGATTGCCCACTGAAGATCTGGGCTGCTATACAGAAGTAGCTTATAATGCTTAGCATTTAATTTGTTCTGTTGATTCTGAGCTGGAGTGTTTAGACGTATCGAGCATTGAATAAACTAATACCCCCATAGTGTCTTCAATTTCACCCTTAGCTGTTATGACACCATTTGTGGAGTACATATGACACCTTTTTTTCTTCCTCTGCGCAATACTTTACGGTTGAGTATATTAAATTTCATCTGGCCCTAATCTGCTGAGGAAGGCAATGCCACGACAGCACATTGGACTTGTTTTGAACAGAAGCATTTCCTCTGTCCTTTATTTCCTATACGCTTAACCTATTTTGAAGAGCTAAAGTTTTACTCTTATTCTTGATCTACCTGAAATAATCAATTAAATTATATCATGGAGTACATGGAACAATTGCAGTAAATAGCATAGATGCATCTAAAGGAAAAGAAATTCTGACAGGGGAGATAAGGTAGGAGGAGGCTCATGTGGAGCGTAAACACTGGCCGAAATCTGTTGGGCCAAGTAACTTGTTCGTCTAAAATCCCCACTTGAGCTAAAACAAGAAATAAACTGCTGTATCAAATTAACAAGTTAAAATTATCGAGAGGGAATTTCAGCTTCCTTGCCACCTTCAAAAATTACAATCTCAGTTATTATACTTAACTATTTAAAATTTGAAATACAAGATACAGCTTTTCATGCCATATCATCCTAATCCCACCTCATTAATCATGCATTCCCGGGAAACATGCCATTTCGCTGGAGGGAAGCCTCCGATTCGCCTGCCACACCATCACCTCATCGCTTCTTCATGCCGGGCGCCATATTTAAAGCGCAGCCGCATGCACACCTCTCAGAGCTTCCAGCCCAGGACTGCTGCACAGAAGGCATGGCTCTGAAAGGCAGGAACACAGTAGCCCTCCAATTCAGTGATGCGTTCCTGGAACGTCTTTCAGATGTGGAGGTCCGCCATGATGTCCTCTACCCGCATTCTGGCCGCAGTAGGCGCAGCAACATCACCAATCTGGCTTGGGAGGTGGTGGCAACGGTGATCAGTGCCAATGCCCTGCAAAAGAGGACAGCCACCCAGTGCCAAAAGAGGATGAATGATCTCCTCCGTTCCGCCAGGATAAGTCACTCTTCTCATCACTCTCAACTCACACACCAACAAACCCATTACGCATCCACAGGGATCTCACTCGCTGTCAGTTCAAGGGACATCACCATTCACTCTCATACACACCTTCATTGTCCTCATCCCATCCATGGCCACCACTCACCATCCACACATGCCAGGCATACTTATCATCTGGCCTGGCAGGCGTCCTGCTTACACTTTCTACATCTGTATTCACGCAGAACAAGCTGGCACACAGCAAAAGGGAGAGGTTGCAGGCTGGTGGAGGAATTTCTGAAATCAAGGTCTTCACAGACTTCGAAAGTACTGTCGTCCAGATGGCCGAAGAGGATCTGGACCATTCCTGTGCTGACGGTGAGGTCAAGCGGTGCTCTACCAGGTGAGGATCCAACAGCGCAACATCCATCAGACAACCATTCTGTGAGTGATGTGCCCTGTTTCATAGCAACTGCCATGTGCTAATCAACTCTCCTTACTTTCACAAGCATACCTGGGAGACAGCTGAGGGAGTCTACAACACAGGTCCTTAGGTCAAACCCCGAAGGCACCTCAGAAGAGGAATCTGCTAAAACCCTCAGTGAAGACCCATCACAGTGTTCACCCACACCCTTCACCAGCGCAGAGACACACACCTTGGTGGGACCTAGCTTTAGAGTAGTCTCAGGGTCACAATCTGATGAGCACAGTGCATTGTCTGATCCACAGCAGGCAGAGGCCGGGATTTCTAAGGTTTCCAGCATTTGGAGGACTGCTGGAGACCAGAAATTGGCTGAGTTCAGCTCAGATGACGAGCCTCTGGACTCGGTCATACCTCATTTGTTGAAGCTGCAAAGGAACACCAGGAAGGAATGGTGCTGCACTCCTCAGATTGCAAGACATGATGGAAGAACCTGCCCACCTTCAGTCTGAGGTGGTAGCGCCTGCATGTAAAAACACCGAGGTCAACACTGGCAGGATGGTGGCTGCCATGGAGACATGGAGATTTGGCCCGGGATATCAGTCGTGTACTGCTGCATGGTCTGAACTCCAACGCTGACGCCATAGTTGACCTCCAACAGTGTCAGCATGAGAGGGGTGCAGGATAGCCTGATCTCACTCCAGCTTCCCGTTATCCTCTAGGAGTCAGCCAGGAACCCTTGGGCACCCATAGGGAGCAGGATCAGCAGGTGCACACACCGAGGCCATCCATCCAGGTGATTCCAGGAGTGTCCAGCCCATCTGAATCCCCTCTTCCTGTGACCCAAGTAGCTCCAGCTCCACAGTCTGAGGTGGGTGCCACTGACACACAGCAGGACCCTAAAAGCAGGTCGGGGCCCTCCAGGTCTCAGCCTTCCAGAGGATACCCGACAAAGTCATCACAGGCAGGGCGTTACAGTCAGCAGGCTGCCTCCACCTCCACTGTGGATGTTCGCGGAGCACCAAGGTGTAGCGGCAGGCTTAGGAAAGTTAAGAAGACGTAGTTGCACAGTCTGGGCATGGGTGTGAATCATTTGTACGTACTGTTCACTATTGTAAATAAACTCTCATTGCTGGTGGCTCCTTGTTCTGATGAGCAGTGTTTGTGTCACTCACATGTGAAACCTTAGTCCCTGCAGCAGATAAAGGCAGGTGTCGCAGTGCAGGGCCTCTTCCCTGTGCTTTGTGTAACCTTCCCAGCACACTGATGGTGCGCCTTCACTGTCCCTCGTTGCATCAATCATCCCTGCACCTCAATGGGGCTCATCATTGCTGCCAGAATATCCTGGGCTCTGTGTGCTCTCAGCATCTTTGATGTGCAGCTGCCACCCCCCATCTCATCAGCATCTGTGTCCAGTGACAGTTTGGCCCTGAAGGGTTTAGATCATGAAGGTTGCCATAGGATCAGGAGAAGTTAAAGTTTCCCCACTGCTTCTCCATGATAGGACACGGTTCACAGAGTGCAAGCAAGGTGTCACCAGCCAGAGAGGAGTCAGACATTCACATAAGCTATGTGAGGATCCATGAAGTGTCCCCACTGCAAGTCATCATCGTCCTCCTGGAATATAAGGACTATGGGCATCCACTGCATCTCCATGACAGGAGCCTTATCACAGAGGGTATGTGTGCTTCCATAAGCCAGACTGGGGTCAAATGTTCACAGGTGCAATGTGAGGATCTATGGTGTCTCCTCACTGCATGTCGTCATCATCCTCCACAAATCTAGCAGCTATCAGGGTGTCCCAAGCGCTCCTGCCTTGTCTGGCTAGTCCAATGGCCTCATCGCCATCATCCTTGCCTTCGAGGACTTCCTCACCCTTACCTCCGTTGACATCCTCCTGTTGGAGGAAATGTGCAGCTCCTGCATCTCCTCCTCAGCCAGCTCCTCTCCCCATTGCAGCTCCAGGTTGTGAAGGGCACAGCAGGTGATGACGGTGCATGACATCTGTCATGAAGCTATTAATGTGCATAATGTTACTGGAAATTATTTTTTAAAAATAGAGGTTTAGTCTGTGTGTGCCTTAATTGGATTAAAGTCAGCTAGTTTGGGTGCCTTGACGTATACTAGTTTTGAGATTTAAGAGAGGCATTTGCATTTTGTTGAATAGAGCATTCAAAAAAGGGAGTAAATTCTGGCACCTAGCTAGCAGAGACCAAGCAATGTTTATATTACTAATAAAATTGGTACTATGAAAGGGGTTTTATTGTTAGAAGAGGTGGAGTTCAAAGGGGCTGGTGATATAATGAGAATTTCCATTCAATGAGACATGCGAGGTATAAGGATAGCAGTTTTGTGTGTGCAGAGCAGAGGCAATGTAAGATCAAAGCAGCTGTAAGCCTACAACTGTCTCCACAGGAACAAAAGTGAAAGGAACCTCATTTTGAATTTATGGTTAAAATGCTTTGCCTGGTGTCTGCTAAAAATCTATGGGTTGCTGTTGTCTTGGTGAAGATTAGTCTGGGAATTTGTTAAAAGTTATGATAACGGTAACTTGCAGCTATGTGTATGTGTTTAATGTATTGCAACTTAAGAAAATGTTTCATTTAGTTTAATATAAAAATCTCTCGAGAACTGATGGTCTTTTTCCTGAATTCAGAGTTGCATCTCAAATATACCACTTAAAAATATAGGTTATGACAGTTGTTTAAAGTTTCTGTCTGGGATTCTTAAATAACTCAGCTTTACTAACTGCTGGGTCATAGCACACCATCTGTGGACCATATTGCAGGGCTCCACCAGACCAGTCCAGGGACCGGAATGTAATTTTCAGCATCTCAATGGCTTACTTCACCAAGTTGCGAGTTGCAGCATGAGCCTCATTGTACCTTCTCTATGCTGCAGTCTGAGGCACTGTCATCAGGTCACAGGTGTCATCAGCCACATCCTCTGTGGGTAGCCCTTGTCCCCAAGGAGCCAACCCTGCAGCCTCTGTGGACCCTGGGAGATGGCAGGGATCTGTGACCTACTGAGAATATAGGAATCGTGGACACTGCCTGGGAACTGTGCGCAGGCCCAATCACCTGACAGATATAGTTGACTGTCTCACTTGAGAGATGGAGCCTCCTTTGGCACTGCACCTCAGTCATATACAGGCTTCGCCGCCTGTATACCCTGGCAGCAGGATAGTGGCGTCTTCTGTGGCCCCTTCCACCTTGGACTTCCTGTTGGCCCTGCACGCCTTGTGGCTGTGCCTCTCCTCCAAAAGGTGGCTCCCCTGGAGGCTGAATGTGCACTCTTGGCCTCCTCCCACTTCTAGCCCTCCTCAGAGGAGGTGCCTCCAGTGAAGAGTTCAACTCCCATTCCCAGGCTAAGGGAAGGCTTCCTGAAACCTGCAGCCCCATAAAAGATTCCTCACTGCAGAGTGCTGATCTGAAGGTTGTGAGTCCAGACCGAGCAGCTGGGGTGCGTTTTGAAGTATTGCAGATCACACTGGCAAGCATCAGTAACTTTGCAAATTAAATATTTGACAAAGCACACTCGGGACACCACTGAGTCCTCTTATCCCACCTCTGGGTGAGGTTTATACAAATGTGTCCTACCCGCCTGCCCATTGCGCCCCTGTGACGACATGAAGATCACATGGGCGCCAAAAAATTGCCATCAATTGGCGCCTCAAGGGCCTTAAGTGGCCCATTAATTAAAGGCAGGAGCACATCGGAGATCATTGCACGCCCGCGCAATGAAATATCACGATGGTTCACGGTGATGTGAGGACACTCGCCCAATGTCACCACGCGTCATTTCACACGCCAGCGTGCTGGTCCCGCCCCCGCATGCCAATGGGAAAATTCTGCCCTTAGTGATACCATTAGTATCTAAACAAAATATTCAGAAAATGAACAGCAACAGGGGAAAAAAGGATTTATTTACCTTTCCTAATTTGTTCTCTCCCTTTTCTGAAAGCGATGTGTGTATGTGGGTACAATTCCATGGGTACCAGCAACCCTCCAGTGCCACACCAAAATGCCCATTCTCCATGTGAAAGGCTGGACAGCCAGAATGCCAGCAGGCTCTTTGAATATGGTCAGCATCATAGCTGAACAGGTATTTTTCGGCAAAGATTCCCAGATTATAGTCAGTAGCAAGAACCTTGGCTGAAATTTTCCTTTTCCCTAGCCTAGGAGTGTTGAGACCAATTGGAATGTTCCTAATGGCTGTATGGTTTAAATTAACTCAACTAAGATTCCAGTATTAAACTTAGGTGTTAAGCTATTCTTTAGGTATCGATGATATCGATGGTAACTCTCTCACCTCTGAATCAAAAGGCTGAGGGTTTAATTTCCATTCCTGAAACTTGAACATATAATCTCAGCCAATACAGTTAGTGCAATAATGAGGAAATGCTGCACAATTGGTGGTGCCGCCTTTTTGGCATGAGACAAACTGAAGTCTTTTCTTCCCTCCCCTATGGATGTCAAAGATCTCAAGGCACTATTTTGAGGAAAAGCAGGGGAGTTCTCCTTTGTGTCCTGGCCAATATTTATCCCTCAATCATCACCACTAAAAAAACAGATTGTCTGGTGACTGCTGTTTGTGGGATCTTGTGTGTAACATTGGCTACTGCATTTCTACATTAAAATGGTGACTATGCTTCAAAATAAAAGTACCTCATTGGCTGCAGAGCAGTGTGGTCATGAAAGGTGCTATATAAACGCAAGTTCTCACTTTCTGGAAACTTTCTGGTTCATGTGCCTTCGTACCGCACCATGTGTTTTCAATTACAAATTCATTTGGAAATTTGCCAATCTGGTCAGGACCAGTCCTAATGCCACAAGCACATTTTATAAGAACAGCCAACCCACAGACAGTCCCAAAATGGAGACACTTGACACACCCAGAGGTTGAAGTTAACCCTTGCAATTAGACTCAATCTCCATTGTACTGGTGTTGTTTTGCTTGCAGAGATGCTGAAGACAGCAGTTTTCTGTTGAATTAATTAGTAAATAATTTATGTCCATTTACAGTCAGCATAAGCCTCCTTCTAATGGAATCACTTATGCAAATGGACAACAAAAAATAATGAGGACATACTCAGAAAGTTGGCAGCATTCAAATTCATTGAGTTCACATGGAATACATCCTAGGTTGCTGAAGGAAGTAAGAATGGAAATAACGGAAGTTCTGGACCTTTGAATGCAGAGTCAATTTCAAAGTTTGAAAATGACAGGACACCCAGAAATGTAGTAAACAATGAGGAGGATAATAAGAGATTACAGAAAGGCATAGACAAATTGGTGAAATGGGCAGACACATGACAAACTACATTTAATGTGGAGAAGTGTGAAGTATTTTGGCATAAAGAATGCAGAGAGGCAATATAAGCTAAATGGTCCAATTTTAAAGTGTGTGTAAGAACAGAGAGACCTGGGAGTGTATAAACAAATCTTTGAAGGTGGCAGCTAATTGAGAAAGATGAAAATAATATGTGGTGACTTTGACCATCACTGGTAAAGCATGGCCATAAGGCCCAGCTGGCAGCAGGTCTTGTTCCAGCATGCTGCTTATGTCTGCCTCCACTTGCTGCAACACTCTGGTGCCTCCTGAGGCATCAGTGTCCAGGCATCAGTGTCCAGGCATATTGAGGAAGCTTATCCTCTGCTTGTACACCTATGTGCCAGGTATGGCCTCTAGCCCCAACAAGTTGAGGAAAACTCCTAAGTGTGCAAAGTAACCTATCAGCACAAGTACTGAGAGAAAACCTTTTCCTAAAAGCAGGTATGAGAACCAGCTATGAGTACTGAGTATTTATTGACATATTTTTCTCAGATTTTTTCTGCTTCCTCAGTTGGCATTGTGCACTCATCTTGATTTCACCAGTGAGTTCCAGAAAGCTTGGCAAACCCAAGGGACCAAAGTTAAGCTGAGAAATCCATGTCCATCTCGCTCTAATTGAATGATTGACATATGTTAAGTGGCAGGCTGTCTCTCCCATATGGGTTGCTTACGCACAGCCTAATGCACTGCAGTTAAAGATCACAGACCTGAAACATTTGGCTAGATTTTATGTGGCCCCACTGGTCTTGTTTTCAGCAGGGTAGCACATAAAATAGGGTGGGTGACCAGCCCAACACCTTCCCACCCAGCCCTGAGCTCACCCCCCCCCAATAACACGGTAGGTGACTGGGTGCCGAAATTGGCAGCCCCCCCCCCGCACCCGCACCCCCCCCCCCCCCCCCCACCCCCCCCCCCCCCCCCCGCCCCCGCCGCGATATATGAACAAATTATTAAGGATTAATTGAGCTTGTGAACAAGTCAAATGACCCCAATAAAATGCTGCCCATGCCATAATATGGGCAGGTGAGCGGAAGTGGGCAGGCCTTTTTTAAAGAAGGAAGTGGGGTAATATCTTTGTGGGGATGACCTTTGTGCATTGGTGGCAGTGCCCCTATGATAGTAACCCTGCTTCCTTCCTAACCAGTTGCTCTCCAAAATCCACTGTGAGCCAATTTAGCCCATCCGCAGTGTGTTATGGCTACACCATCCAGCCACTGTAAAATGCAAACCGTTGGCTCTGTTTCTCTCTGCACAGATGCTACCTAACCTACTGAATTTTTTCTAGCATTTTCTGTTTTTAATTCAGGTTTCCAGCTTCCCGAAGTATTCCACTTTTTGATTAGAGAAACTGGGATTGTTTTCCATAGAGAAAAGAAGTTTGAGAGGAGATTTCATCAAGTTATTCAAAGTCATGAAGGGTTTTGATAGTGTAAATATGGAGGAATTGTTTTTAGTGGCAGAAGGTGAGCAGAGGGGACAGTTTAAAGTAATTGGCAAAAGAGGTGAGATGAGGAGTAACTTTTTTTAGGTAGTGAGTTTTAATGGTTTAGAATACATGGTCTGAAAGTGAGATGAAAATAGATTCAATAATAAATTTCAAAAGCTTATTGAATTGTTTCTTGAGGGGCAAAATTTTCCAGGACTCTGGGGAAAGAGGAGTGGGATTAATTGGAGCTCTTTCCAAGAGTTGACACAATGAGCTGATGAATAGCCTCCTTTTGAGTGATAATGAAACAAGTGCACATGTCCTGATTCATTTCCTGTATACTTGACAGAATTTGCTTTATTAACACTGGTGGCTAAATAGAATATTTCCTTGTCACAGAGTAATAATAACATAATTTAAAATGACCCATTACGTCAAGGGACACTTTCTTACTCTATCTACAAGGACTCCTAACCACACAAAAAAATTAGCCTTCATGATTCAATTTTCACATCGGCAAATTTGTTGCACAAACTTATTTTGGCCTCTGTGCCTAGGGAAATAAAATACTACTTGAACATCCAAACTAGTCTTCTCCAAAAGTAAACTGATGCAATAAAGAAGCGGTACAGCTTCCTTTCCAAGAAGTGAAACTGAGCTATGCAGATCAGGAAGGTAACAGGTTCAACCCTAGATTGGTTGTTGAGTTACCTGACCTCAAATTGAGACAATAAGAAGAATTGAGATAGGCCTTCACCATACTGAGAGCAGAGGGCAAAAATCAGCCAGTGCCCATGTCGGATTGTACCCAGCAGCTGGATTATGTGTGGATTTTGCTTGAGGGCAGGATTGAGTTTGGCAGTGAATAAAACACCCTGACAACACACATTGTCCAGCCTCACAGGTAAAGAACAATACTTGAATAAAGTAATGGAGGGCAGTTTGTACCTGTGGAGCCACACCCCAGCATTGGTCAAAGCTTTGAGGAAAGGAGATGGAATTGAGAACAGCAGAAGGGAACAGAAAAATAAGGAGGCAGTGAGGAGACAGGAAACATTTTTGCAGAAGTTCCAAATTTTTCCTTCTTTCCAATCAGAAGATAGAGCAAAGCTGCGATTGTCTTTTGGAATAGTAAGAGAGCTCCTGTTATTATCCTGCAATTAGGTCTAATTTAATTTATCTTCAAGACAACAGAAGTTACAGTACAGAAAAAGAGTTGTTCAGGCCAACCAGCCCGTGTTGCTGTTCGCCCTCCACAAGAGAAAATAGTTATATTTACACTTACCCATCTGTTCCCATATCCTTTCATCCCACATTTTCCGACATATGCCTGTCTATCTTGAAGGCTGATATAGATTCTGCCTCAATCTATTACCTTGAAAGTGAATCCCAAACATCATAGTTGTGTGTGTAAAGTTTCTCCTGCTCTCTATTCTAAGTCTCTTACAAGTAATCTCGCATACCTGGCCATTTGTTTTTGACCCCTCAATGCTAGGAGCACGTTGCTTCTAACCACCCTGTCCAATCCTTTCATAACTTGGAACTCTTTAACTCTTCTTCCCTATGACACCAATGTTCTATTTCCATTTCCCACATCAACCATACTTGTGACCTTGTTTGGTGAGATTCTCAATTTTTGCTAGTTTATACAAAATTTGAGGCTTTGCTCGGTGATAGCATTCTTGCTTCTGTGTTAGGAGATAATGTGAATGTTTGAAACAGGTACTAGGAAGTTTGTATATATTGAGGGGCCAATTGCCTGTTTTAGGACCCCTCAGGAAAAGTAAGCCAGGCTTTCAATGTATGGATGTAACCTAATAATGTCACCACAAAAATGTCAGGAACATTCAGTTTCTTTACATTCATGTGGAGCCAGGAGGAGCACAAGAGCATCTCATGGCTGCAGACTTCTAAAAGCCTCATCGCACCGTGATCAGTCCCCCACCTACTGTATGATCCGGTCATCCTCCCACACCCAACCTACTCAGCACTTACCTGAAAGCCACTTTAAAAGTGATTCATCAGCTATGAAATAAAATGAAATGAAATTGGGGTCTGATTGCCCAAACTCATTTAACTTGGGTTGTCTATGTAGTAGAGTGTTGGTTACAGTTCAGTAGTCTGAAGAAGGCATACATAGGCTGACTGTAAGTTTTTATAAGAGCATAGGAACATAACCTTTTTTCCATGGTCACTGACTGTTCCTTGGACTCTTTAGATTTACTCATTAGATCATCAATCTGTTTTGTAGAATTTCTCTTACCTGCTTTCAAAGTCTGGACTTCATCTTCCGTTTTGCGTATCTCAACCTTCATGTTGTCACATTGATCTGTACTTTAAGAAGTTCATCAGTTTTCGTTGTTGATTCTGCTTTCAAGTGACTGTTTGGATGCATCAGCAATTATTTCTCCTTTTCCAGGTATTTTGCATGATGCTTACTAGAGACTTCTGATGCATAAAGTTCATCAAGGGGAGAATTTTCTCCCTGTCGGGGGGGCTGAGTGGGTGCGGGCGCGAGTGGGCATGCCTGTGATCGATTGTGCACCGCCATTTTATGTGGGCTGGCCAATTAAGACCTGCCCAACTTGACACGCACCCGGAAGCGCTCAGCGCTACCTGTGTGGGCATGGGGAAGAGATAGAGTCAGGGCCTGCACTCTTTCGCACATGCGCACGAAAAAGCCCAGAAATCTCCCTGAGGCACAGAGCTGGCTCAGGGAGATTACTTTGATTATGAAAACATTGAAAAAAAGAATTTAAAAAATGACTCAGACATGTCCCCTCATGTGACAGTGTCACATGAGCTGGGACATGTCAATGAATTTTAATAAAATTTTTATTAAACTTATAAACCCTTCATGAAACCTCAGCCTGCCCATGGATGAGGTTCCATGAAAAATGCGAAGGCCGTCTGGGCTCTTCGACTGCCCGCCAACCTTAAGTTTGGATGGGCAGTGCTGACAATGACCTTAATGAGGTGATTAATGTCCTTAACAGACCTTTGATAGATTGACGGGCATGCAGGCATCTCCGGTGCCAACTGAAGATTGGAATGGCGAGTGGAGACATCGGGACACATGCCCAACGTCAACACATCATTTTACACGTCGGCATGTGGGGCATGTCTCCACAAGCTGACCAGAAGATTCTGCCCCAAGTTTTATTTGAAGATCCATCTTTGTTGAATTTGCTTCTGCAAGTTCATTATTTAAACATTTCAAGTCCTCTTTTAAGTGCTCTACTTCCTGTGAGCAACATTCCAGTGGTTCTCATCAATTCCCATTTTTTCTTTATAACTCATCTTTCGAACGTGAAAGTTGGCTCTCTGCACTGATCAGTTTTTCTTTAGCAGAGAATAATTCCTCTGTGCCATCTTTCAATCTCACATTCTGTAATTGCACTTCTGCCAATTGTTTCTATGACTCTTCACGCTGTTTTATGAAGTTCTACTTGCTCTTGCTATTCTAGATTTTTAAATTTCATCTCTTCATATATATCTTTGGAAATGTAATGCGTTCCCAAGTTTTCTTCCAAATGTCGAACCATTTTCTTCAACTCTATCTGTAGTCTCTTTCTTGTGCCTTTGGCTTCCTCCTGGAATATAGAACATTGATGAGTCTTCTCTGGTTCATCAGTTCCTTCAGAGTGATGTTGAATTAATTTTGCTTCACTTTGTAATTTTCCATAGGAACAAACTTTGATCTGAGGGATCCCTATAGTGTGTGAATGTCCTTAACAGGTTTTCTTTTGCTTTGAGAAGCGCAATTCCTTCATCTTGAGTTTTCTTGTAATTTAACAGAGCCTCATCCATTTTGTTCTGCTGTTCCTCCATTCTGCTGTTCAAGGTAGTCTTTATTCCTTCATGCTGCTGAAGGGTTATGTACTGTTTTTGAATTTGATCTTGAAGTGCAGTTAGCTGTTCTTCCAACTTTTTATTTTCCTGATCAGCCCTTGCCTTCTCACTCTGCACTTCAATGCATTGCTCTGATACTCCTGATGGTTCCAATGCAGCTTTTGCTGAAGTAGTCTCCATCTCTTTTTTAATACTCAAGGTTTCTGAGGGGCATGTATTGGATCTTCAAAGAGTCTTTCAAGGCTGCAACTTCTTTGATTGTATTTTCTGCTTGTTGTTGTGTCTGGCTATACATTTGGTTGAGTCTTCGCAACTCTCACTTCAATTTGCAAACAATAGACTTCAGAGTTGTTATTTCCTCCTGGTACCTTTGTGGTGCCTCAGAAATTTGTTTGTTCAGGTGGCAAACAATTTGGTTCATTGTTTATTGTACATTTTCAAAAGTATATCTTCAGCTTGAATTTTGTGTTTCAAATCTTCCAAGTCATTGATGTGAACATTTTCCAACTTTATTTCTTTTTCCTTTGCAGGGCATGTATATTGTGGATAAAAACAAAAAAACTGCGGATGCTGGAAATCCAAAACAAAAACAGAATTACCTGGAAAAACTTCTCGAAACGTCAACTCTTTTCTTCTCCGCTGATGCTGCCAGACCTGCTGAGTTTTTCCAGGTAATTCTGTTTTTGTTATGTATATTGTGGACTTCATCAGATAGTTTTTCTTCATTCACAGTTAGCTTCTCGCTCCACATCGTTGCAGTTCAGGTAATATATTGGGGGTTCCAAAAAGATATATTCCTAGGACTTCTGGAAAGTTCTTTGTCTCTCTGGTGCCCTCATGTAGTTTGATCAGGTAGTATATTTGACCCTTGCGTAGCTTTACTGAGGTTTTTTTATCCTCCTCTTTAAGCTCTGTGTGCTCTACAACTTAAAAAATTTAAAATAGTTGTCAAAGGCTTTTAATATTTCATCTAAGCTGGTTGAGAATTCATCAGTGCCTTGCATTAGGATTACTTCTGCCACAAGTTCACTAAACCAGTATAAAAAGGTATTAGCTGGACTTTTTGATTTTCTATTTAGACCTGATATACTTTGGTAGTTTAGAAATTCTACTCCCAAGGATGCCTAGGTTTGGCCCTTGGATAAATACAAATTGATTTGGAAGTGTTGAATTCTGATCCATGGCTAAAATTTTGAAAGTGTACGTTCTGCTTTTAAGAGCTTTCTGAATTTCAAGATGGTGTTGCTGTTCTCTTGGAGGCAAAGGGGTTTCCTGCGCTAGCCGGTTTGGGCTGGCTCCACTACAATGGCGATCACACCAGCTTGAAAATAATTTTCAACAATGGCTGCCTGCAGATTTATCTTACTCAGTGTTTATATTTAAAGTTGCAAATTCATCAAATTCTGGTTTTTGCTTGCCTTTAGCTGGGCTTAATAAATGACAATTGTCCAGGAGTATTCAAATAATTATTTATAAACTTCTCCAGAGCGAGCTCGGATGCCACATGTGAAGGCGTCGACTTGGGGATCGGATTTTTAATGACAGGTTTTTTCGAATTGCACTCCTGACTCTGAAATTTTTAAAAATTTCTCGGGACTTGTTGTAACCTGGAATTTTAAAAGATTTAGCTCACCCTTGCTAGGTCTGCTGACTGTGCTCTGGGATTTGAAGCTGGACTCCCAAAGGAGATGCAATGGAGTCATCTGCTGCAGTAAGGGCCAGGATTTTCCCCATGGCGATTTGGGAGTTGGGTCCGGTCGCCGAAGGGCAAATGACGCGGGATGACGTCAGAAGGAAACCCCGATGTCATCCCGGGCCATTTAAATTTTAGGAAGGTGAGCGGACAACGAAATCAGCTGTCCGCCCGCCGACCTGTCAATGGCCAACTGAGGCCATTGACAGGCTAGTTAAAGTACTTAAAGGCCCTGTCCGGACAACCTTAAAGCTGGAGGTCAGGCCAGGAGCCCCAGCAGGCTTCTGATTATTCATGAAACTTCATCCACTGGCGGGATGAAGTTTCATGTCCATTTTGCACAAAAATAATTAAGTTTATGTCACATGAGGAGGACATGTTAATAATTGCTTAATGTTTCTATTTTTAAAGTTTTTCCCACTGTCAGTATTCTCCCTGAGACAGGACTTTGCTTGCCACAGGGAGAAGTGCGCTCTTTCGCGCAAATGCGTGAAAGAGCACACATTGACAGATGGGGAATCCCTCCCCCTCCCCCCCCGCACAGGAAGCACATAGCGCTTCCCGTTGGGGATGCCGCTGGGTGGGCCTTAATTGGCCTGCCCACTTAAAATGGCAGCAGGCCCCATTTCGGCTGCCCGCCCGCCATCCAAGGGCAAGATTCTGCCCAAGGAATTTTAAATCTCTGCCTTCTACCAAGACTGGAATGGGAGGAGTGTGCAGTTTATCTAGCTCCATTACTCCACAGGTTGCATCATTAATGTTGCATCAATACCAAAATGGCCAATTGATTACCTCCACTACTGTTATATCTAGAATAAGAGACTTTAACCAGGCTGCTTTCAATAAACTCCGAATGATTGAATGATTGATTAGTTAATTAATTAATAATTGTTTAAAAAATAAGTTTCATTTTATAATAAATCAAACAAGTTGCAAGAACTGGCCAACACCCAATTTGTACTCTGGAAGTGTAACCAACTATCCCTTTTAAAATACTCCAGCACACACAACCACACACACACACACACACACACACACAAACACACACACACACACACACACACACACACATACACAAAGAACAAACAAATAGGGTCTCTGCAGAAATAGATCATTTAAAAAGGCTTTATGAAAAGGATAAAGTTCACAGGATTTTGACACCATCAATCTGGTACTCCATCTTCCGAACACAGAAGATGGCTCGCTTGTCCCAGTGGATGTCTGAAGCTTCTCACCAAAGGAGCTTCAGAGTGGAGGAGAATAGAGCCAATCCATCCGTGGGATTGCCCTCTTGCCTCAGCCTCTCGGGTTTCCAAATACAGACAAGTTCCACTGAGATGAAGATTCCAGGCTGGATGCTGATAACCACATTGTATTTCAGGCAACACAAGGAGACCATGAGTTGGGTAGCTTTTTCCTTCTCAGTTGATTCCCACTGAGTTTTAAAAAAAGTGTTCAAAACATAATTCATTCCTGCAGGTAATTTCCAGTAAATCACCAGGGCCTTTGTCTTTAAAACAGTCTTTTTTGTCCCACAATCAAAGTGATTGCAGTTCAAATAAGCAAATAGCTCTCCTCCACAATTGCCATGTCGGTCATTTAGCTGAGGTCATATGATTTATTTGAAAACACATGTTTGTTCACAGTTCCAGATGAACTTATGACTTTTTCTTTAAAAATCCAGGTCAGTTCCCAAGTGTCCAAATAATGCACTGCCCTTCTAAATTGTAAAAGAAAATGTAGTTCTTGAAGATATGATTCTAACACTTTAGCTTCAAAGTCTTTCTCTGGAGCTTTTTCTTAGTAATTTTCCTCTGTGCCTTTGCTTATGGGGCTTCTTTACAGGTCAGACTGCTTTGCTGATTCTTTTTCTCTCAGTCTTTCAGCATTTTAGTTTTCCTCAGCATTTTCTGTGAGGTTTTGGGTTTTTCCTCAAGCTGCCACCATGTTGTAGGGTGTTGGTTACAGTTCAGTAGGTCTGAAGAAGTTTTTGTAGTCATTTGTAGGTTAACTGTAAGTCTTTATTGACTCTTAGAACTATTTACAAATACACAGTAATGGGTATAAGCTAGGAGCTGTCTCATGACTGCTGGAACGCACAGCTCTGTCCAACACTCTACTGGTGTGGGTCATGTGCTGTCTTACATTACTGTATGCGCAGTACTGTACTCAGTCCCACATTAACCCCATATGTGCTAGACCCTTATACTACAGTCTGGTAGAGAGAGAGAGAGAGATAAAAACCAGCTCGGGAAAAATGAATTATACGGTGATCAACCCGGTGTTTCCTCTTTGGAAGCAAACCTCAAATTGTGCTCAAAATTGCAGGGGTTTTAAGAAGTTTTGAGAATCCCATACTGCTGTTTTTAGTGAAATAACTTAAAAGAAGAACATAGTTGATTGGTTTTGTTGAAAATTAACTGCTTTAAATGAATCTACATGTATTACAGGCTTGGCAGAGATAAGAAAATGTTTTGCTCATTAATAAAATGCATTTAGTTCCCACTGCAGCAGAGTTTTTACTAATAGTTGGTGGTTTAATCACAGATGTCAGAGCTTATTGAAGTGAGGACTCAATATTTATAGCACCAAAAGCTTTGAGGGTTTCCATTACAGCCTCACACAGGGTGGAACCCAGAACACACCCAGAAAGTAAATGTGTTTACTGCAGTGTGCAGATCCACAAGTTAGCCAGCTGGCAAAACATCTCCAGTATCCCAAAACCTGGCACAAAGAATTGGCTACTGTGGATAGCCTTAAATAGCCTTATGTGTTTTGTTCTGAACTAACACAATTCATATGGATCACAACGTTTATGTAAAGTGGAAAAGAAGACAACTATTTTGGACTTGACACACCTTAGCCACTTCATTTATGTTCCTTTGGGCTCCACAATATTCAGCAATGGGTTTGAGCAAAATCTCGGTTTAATAAACGAACAAAACCACTGGGTCCTGCAATGCCTCAGAGTGAAAAGGTACTGCTTGACATGATAATGATCTACACAACACTGAAAGATTTGAATCCTACTCTGCTCTACTTTAGCCTATCTTAGCTGAGAAGCAGTGGAGGAACTAACATTAGCTGTAAACTTCAGTTCTGGAAAAGTAACAAGAGACAAGATGAGACAAGACAAGAGATTGCGCCCACTGTCAGGATCTTTTGGTCCCGCCGAAAGTCCACGGAAGTCTGGCTGGGGCGCCACCTCGCTCATGGTGGGTCCTGCCTGCGACGGGGCTGGAAAATCCCAGATCTATTCCTGATGTGTGCCTTGCAAGCAAGTGAGGGCCTCAGGCAATGATAGGGTTGCACTTGACTGTGATTCCAACTTAGGATGTGATTTAAATGACCCCAAGTCATGTCATGATGGCACCTTATCAGTAATGTCATTGAGCAAGTTCACAAAAGACGGCTTGCAAAGAAATGGAAAATTGATAGTGCTACGTGACAGGAGATGGAATAAAATATCAGGTTATTTTTATGATTGCTCAACAAGACTTTTCATTTACAAAGTATGCTAGGATTTTGTATTTGTGTATCATCACTCATTCCCAGCTCCGCCACAAGGTCAACCGAAGACTTAGGCCTGAGGTGTGACTCCGAATCAGAGGGCTGTGGGCAGCAGAGTAGCCGACCATTTAGCACATGATTCCTGTTCATAGAGAGCTGAAGTGGCAGCAGATGTATGTCCTGTATCATGTGTGAACTGTGATGACATATAATAAATAAAAAGGGAAATATTTTGACTTCATGCTCCTTAAGGATATCATGACCCACCAGTAATTTAAATTCAGAAACATGCTCTATGTGTTTTTCTGACTATAAATTTGAATAGTGGTATTGACTAGGGAGAACATTATAGCGCTGGATGTTCTGGATGGATCCAAGGACAGTATCTATTTGGTTAGAATTAAGAAACAATGGAGGTACCATTACACTGCTAGGTGTATTCTATAGGGCACCAATTAGGGGGAAAGATATTGAGGAGTAAATTTTTAGGAAAATTACAGTGAGGTGCAAAAACTATAGAGTAGTGATAATAGGAGAATTCAATTATCTTAATATGGACTGGGATAATAATTGTGTAACAGTTAAAAAGGAAAAGACTTGCTGAAATATTTCAGGAAAAATGTCTTGATCAGTATACTTATGACCTAACAAGGAAGGAGGCATTAAAAAGTAGAAACTTGAAAGGTTCGTGACCTTTCATCATAACTCAGGCCTGAAATGTTAACTCTGTTTCTTTCTTCACAGGTGCTGCCTGACCTGCTAAGTGTTTTCAGCATTTTCTGTTTTTATTTCAGTATTTCCAGCATCCAAAGTTTTCTGCTTTTCATTTAAAGAGGAAGACATTGCTGGATCGCATTCTACAGAATGAGGGGGTCAAATGGATATAATGTCAGCAGGGAAACTTTTAGGGAACAATATTCATAGTATCATAAGGTTTAATTTAGCTATGGAAAAGGATGAAGAAGAGTAGGGCAGCCAAAGCCATAGCCCTGCGGCTGATGAAAGAACTAGAGAGTAAGCTGAAGCAGAAGACGAGTGTGTATGAAAAATGTCAGGTTAATAATACATGTGAGAATCAGGCTGCACATAGAAAGTTCAGAGGGGGAGTGAAAAAGGAAATAAGTGATTCAATGAGTGCGTATGAGAAGAGACTGGCAGCTAACATAAAAGGGTATCTAAAAATCTTCCATATAGGGATATAAATAGAAAATTGGTAGTAAGAAGAGGGGTAAGGGCTAAGGAAGGAGGCAGCGGGCATGACTGATGTACAAAATGAATAATTGCACCTGTCTTCACCAAGGAAGGAGCTGCTGCCAAAGTCATGGGGAAGAATTTTCCCTCCATCGGGGAGGAAGTGCAGCAGCAAGCGCATGCAGGCGAGTCTCCGATTGGTGCCCCCGATCTGGGGTATGCTGCCATTTTACGCGCCCAGCGTGATGTCCTCCAGGAAGCGCTATGCGCTCCCTGTGCAGGCGGGGGGAGGATTCCCTAAGCCGGGAATATGCTCTTTCGCGCATGCATGCAAAAGAGTGCACTCATCTCCCTGAGGCTAAGTGCTGCCTCAGGGAGATCGGCGCTAAATTTAAAAATGGTCAATGGACAAAAATAACATTTCCCTGATATGTCCCCTCAAGTGACACTGTCATATGAGCTGGGACATGTCCATCACTTTTATTCAAACTTTTATTAAATTTTTAAAAACCTTCATGAAACTTCATCCTGCCCCTGGATGAGGTTTCATGCTTTTTCTGAAGCCCGCCAGGGGTCCCGGCCTGCCCGCCAACCTTAAGGTTGGACAGACAGGTCCATTAACTACTTGAATTAGTTTTTAAATGGTCTCGATTGGCCATTGACAGGTCGGCAGGTGTACAGCTGATTTGGTTGCGTCCCCGCCGACCTGAAAATTGAAATGATGCGGGGTGACGTTGGGGGTTCCACCCGACATCATCCCGCATCAGTTTACACATTGGTGAGCGGGCCTCACCCCCCCTGCTCGCCGACCTCAATATCCTGGCCATAGTGAAGGAGGAGGTAACTGAGACACTGGATGGGCTTTTTAAAAATTTATTCACGGGATCTGGGCTTCGCTGACTAGGCTGGCATTTATTGCCCATCCCTAGTTGCCCTTGAGAAGGTGACGATGAGCTGCCTTCTTGAATTGCTGTAGTCCATGTGGTGCAGGTACACCCGCAAAGCTGTTAGGGAGGGAGTTCCAGGATTTTGACCCAGCGACAGTGAAGGAACAGTGATATATTTCCAAGTCAGGATGGTGAGTGACTTGGAGAGGAACTTCCAGGTGGTGGTGTTCTCATCTATCTGCTGTCCTTGTCCTTCTAGATGGTAGTAGTCGTGGGTATGGAAGGTGCTGGCCTAAGGAGCCTTGCTGAAATCCTAAAAGTTGGTAAAGAGGAAACATTAGAAAGGCTGGCTGTGCTTAAAGGTGATAAGTCACCAGGACTGGATGGGATGCAACCGAGGATGTTGAGGAATGTAAGGGCAGAAATTATGGAGCTACTGGCCATAATCTTTGAATCCTCCTTAAATTTGGGTGCAGTACCAGAGGACTGGAGACAAACATTATAACTTTGTTCAAAAAAGTATCTATGGATAAACCCAGCAACTGCAGGCCAGTCAGTCTGATCTTGGTGCTGGGAAAATGTCAGAAATGATACTCTAGGTGAAACTTAACAGCTGCTTGGACAAATGTGGATTAATTTAAGAAAGCCAGCATAGGTATATTAAAGGCAATTGTGTTGAACAAACTTGAATGCATTTTTTGATGTGGTAACAGAGGTTTGATGAACGTAATCCAATGTGGTCTATATAGACATCCAAAAGTTATTTGATAAAGTGTCACATAATAAGCTTGCAGGTAAATTGGAGCCCATGGTACAAGGGACAGAGGCAGCATGGATACAAAGTTGGCTGAGTGACCGGAAATAAAGAGTAGTGGAGGAATGTTTATAGTTGGGTTCCCCAAGGATAAGTGCTTTTCTTGATGGCTTATACTTGGGTGTACAATGTGAAGTGATCATTTTGAAGGAAGAACGAGGAGAGACAATATAAAATAAAGAGTACAATTCTAAAGGGAGTGCAGGAACGGAGAGGTGTGGGGGCATATGTGCACAAATCGTTGAAGGTGGCAGAGCAGGCAGGGAAAGTGATCAAAATAGCATGTAGGACCCAGGGCTTTATAAATAGAGGCAGAGAGTACAAAAGCAACAAAGTCATGATTAACCTCTATAAGACACTGTTTTAGCCCCAATTAGAATATTGTGTCCAATTCTGGACACCACACTTTAGGAATGATGTGAAGACCTTAGAGAGGATGGAGAAAAGATTTACTAGAATGGTTCCAAGGATGAGGCACTTATATGGATAGAGGAAGTTATATGGATAGATGGAAAAGCTGGGGTTGTTCTCCTTAGAGAAGAGAAAGTTGAGAGGAGATTTGATAGAGGTTTTCAAAATCATGAGAAGTCTAGACAGCATAGTTAGAAAGAAACTGTTCCCAGGTGGTGAAAGAGGTTAAGAACCAGAGGTCACCGTTTTAAAGTGATTGATAAAAGGACCAAAGATTTTTTACACAGCAAGTGGATAGGATCTGGATTGCATTGCCTGAGAGTGTGGTTGAGGCAGATTCAGTTGTGACATCCAAAGGGGAATTGGATAAGTAGCTGAAGGGAAAACAATTGCAAGGCTACATTGAAAGGGCAGTGGAGAGGAATTAGCTGAGTTACCCTGAGAGCCAGCACGGACAGAATGGGCCAATTGGCCTCCTTCTGTGCTATAACCATTCTATGGTTCTTTGATTCTAAATGCAAGTCCTTGGTTTTAAATTATCCTATAAACAGCTGCATATTAAATTGCAAAATAAATTTAACAACAAACTGTAATACAAATGCTATGCATAATAAATTGTTTGTTATACACAGTGCACTACCTCATCTGTACGTACTGACTGCTCATGATTTCCCCATGATAGTGCATAGGTCCTGCTGCCAGTGCCAAATCTGTACTTCTTCCCAGCACCAGATTTTCTCATTCACTTCCTCCCAACACCAGGCCTTTAAAACCCTCATAGACCCCAAGCCCAGCCTCCTGCCCCTTCCATGCCACAGCCCCTATTTCTTGTGCCTCCCCACCCTGAAGCCCTTGTTTCCTGCCAAGCCAAACCTTAGTTTTTGGGCAGCCCTTTCCCCCTGTCGGGGGCGAAGTTGAATTGCAGGCGCACACAGTCACGCCTCCGATTGGCACCCCTGATTGGGGGCGTGGCGCCATTTTATGTGGGTGGGCCAATTAAGGCCTGCCCAGTGTGATGTCCGCATGGAATGCGGTCCCTGTGTGGGCAGAGGGGGAGTCCCTAAACCTGAGAGTGCACTCTTTCGTGTATGCGCACTAAAGAGCACATTCATCTCCCTGAGGCTAAGTGTCGCCTCAGGGAGATCAGCTGTTCTGTCACGAATATTAAAAATAGAAAAAAAAATTCCTGACATGTCCCCTCATGTGACACTGTCACATGAGTTGGGACATGTCCATAATTTTTTAAAAAACTTTAATAAAATTTTTAAAAACCTACATCAAACCTCATCCCGCCCATGGATAAGGTTTCATGTTTTTTCTAATGCCTGCATGGGGCTCCTGGCCTGCCTGCCAGCCTTAAGGTTGGACGGGCAGGTCCATTAATTGCTTCAATAACTTTGTCAATGGCCTCAATTGGCCATTGACAGGTCGGCGGGCCCGCAGCTGATTTTGCTGCGCCCCCACCTTCCTGAAAATTTAAATGGGGCGCGGTGACATCGGGAGTTCCACCCCCCGCTTGCCGATGGGAAAATCCTGCCATTTATCTCATCAGACCATGTAATA
Organism: Carcharodon carcharias; assembly: GCF_017639515.1. Lineage (NCBI taxonomy): Eukaryota > Metazoa > Chordata > Chondrichthyes > Lamniformes > Lamnidae > Carcharodon > Carcharodon carcharias. The sequence goes on from NC_054475.1 coordinate 99,223,161, forward strand.
GCAGCTTCTGAATATATACAGAAGATAACCAAACAGACAAAGGGAAAGATTTACAGTGAGGAGAAAGGGGGAAATAAGAGTCATGCCCAGTGCCAGCATACCATAATCAAAACTTCAAACTAATTTTGTATTTTAAAAAACTGGACAAAAAGGCTGGAAAAGATGCCTGCCCAAGGCCACCTGACTACTTTTGTGGATTAGAACCACTCCCCTGCCTCAAAAGAGAACCAAAGAATATTCCAGACTGATGTGAGTTGATGTCATTCCCTGAAACCAATCAAAGGGGCATTATCTAATTTCAACGGGTTATTCTAAAACAAAGACACCGACTGTCTCAAACGCTCAGAACCCATAACACAGGATTTGGAATCAACATGAACCACACCTTATTTGAAAAAGACATTGAATTTTTCAAAAGCCCCATGGAGACAGCTATGTTTTCTTTGTCTGTTTAAAAGATCATCTGAGAGCGGTGTGCAGGCAGTTCCACCAAAGCCACCAGAAGCCTAAGTTCAGCCAGTCTTTGAACCAGACAGAGAAACAAGCTGTGAGACATCAGGCAGCCAGAATATGTTCCAGTTTAAAGTTTGCCTGAGAATCCACAATAAACTTCACAACCTGCTGTGAACCCTTCGGCTTACAAGACAGTCACTTCAGCTTTAAATCATCAAATACATTCAGAAGACCACAGGCCGGCCACTTGGGAGGCCAGAGATCATAAATTAGGAACTGAGATAACTATAATCTGTTCAAGTGCATGACCTTTATCTGTACCCAATCTTTATGTGCTTGGGTGTGAGTGAGACTGAGTATGTGCGATGTTACACTTAATTCTTGATAAGTGTGTGAGATAAATAACCTTCCTTATTTTAAAACTCACACAAGCTTACTGCTGACTTATTTAATTGGCATACCCATTCAAAGGGTAAGAAAACACATATCTCTTTCTGTTAAAACCTACTGATCACCTAAATTCTATCTATGACAAGAGACAAAGAAAATAAGTGTGCAAAAGGCATAGATAGGGAGAGAAAGTGTCTGGCAGAATGACTTTTAAAAATTAATTTACGGGATGTGGGCATTGCTGGCTGTGGGCCAGCATTTATTACCCACCCCTAATTGCCCTTGAGAAGGTGGTGGTGAACTGTCTTCTTGAACCGCTGTAGTCCATGATTAGAAGAAAAATAGAGAGAGGAAGAGTTGAGTGCAAAATGAGTAGAAGCACAATAAAATGAATGCAGTATTGCAATTTCTGTTTTATTTAGGTCTGAAGCAATTCTCCATGAGATTACTTTTAAACCATTAGCAGATGAAATTACAAACAACAGCAGTCTATCTTGTTGCAGTACTCACAACTGAGTGTGAACGATTTCAACAAGAATGCACAACTGTCTACAAGCAGGATTAACTCAGAGTTAGAGCAAAAATGCACAGCAAATCCAACGCACTAGGTAAATGAAAACAAAATACCGTGGATGCTAGATGTCTGAAATAAAAACAGAAAGAAAAATAGTCATATTTGACTCAAAATGTTAACTCTTTCTCTCTCCACAGATGCTGCAAGAGCTGCTGAGTACTTCCAGCACTTTCTATTTTTATTCCAGTGTATCATGTACTCATATGCTAGAGCCTGTTGTCATTGTCAGGAAGGTTGGAGGAGTTTGGCTCCAACATCGCACAGGGCTTTGTGCAAACTTGGAGCCCATCCTTTCCAGTGTGGAAGTGCTGGCCAATCCATGGCAGCACTTGCAAACTTAGCTATGGTGCAGTGTCCAGTGACCGAAGTCTCAGCTTCCATTGCAGTGCAGGGAAAGCTGCAGTGGAAGCTCAGACTGAGGCCATGAGATAATGCACGCCCAGACTGCTACAGGTACCGGTGGTAAGAGGAGCTTGCAGACACTCAGAGTAGTCCAGCAATCTGTCCTTCAGCGGATCACTAGGGTTGTAAGGCACTGACCAGGAGGAGGGTAGTTCCCCTCTGAGGCTTGAACCCATTGTCCTCTTCTAGGATGACAACATTCCTGCTCCCACCATTGCCACTCCATTAGTACCCTTACTGTTTCTTGTTAGCCAGCTAGTCCAGGCTCCTGTCCTTCATGCCAATGTGGTGCAGTGTGAAGTCAGGCCTTCAAGACTCAGAGCTGCTCAAGGCCATCTGTAGCCTCCCCCACTGAAAGTGAACAGCCTTCCACCAACCATGGTGCTGCCACAGGGCTAGAACTGTGTAGGAGCACTAGGACATACAAAGACTTATACAAGATAGGCACTAAGAGAAGGCCCAAGGGTGAACAGTTCAGATTAGAATGGAATATTGGGAGCATGTTGGATAAACTTGTTATGGAATTTATTTTTGGGGGTGTCTTTTCTTTTGAGACTTTGGCCAAGAGGATACTGTGAGGATCCACAGCAGAAGGATGGAAGGTGGAGAATTGTGGAATAACGGTGATGTGGAAATCAAACTTCAGTTGAATTGGAGTCTGAGTATGCGGTCACAGACAGCTTATCCAGAGTGAAAGGGAAGCGGAAGCCTCTTTCCTTCCTCTTCCACCACCCCCCACCCCCCACTCTTCCTCTTCCTCCTTCTGCATCAGAGGTGCCCTCTGAGGGCTTGTTGACAAGGGCGGCACCCTCATAAGAGCAAGGTTTTGGAGGATGCAGCAGTCCATCATGAATTTGGAGACATACTTCAGTGAATACTAGAGGGCTCCCCCCGGCACCGCCCTGAGCAGTCCAAGTAGCGAAATCATTCTTTCAAAATGCCGATGGTTTGTCCATTACGTTCCTGGTGGTAGTATGGCTTTCATTGTCAGCATATAGTTCATGTATGGCCAGTTGCTGGCGGGGAATTATGGGCCAGGTGTGGGCCAGGTGTTGAGAAGGTGGTAATCGAAAAGCTGCAGATACTGGAAATCTGAAATAAAAACAGAAAACATTGCGAATACTCAACAGGTCAGGCATCATCTGCGACTCAACAGGTCAGGCATCATCTGCGGAGAGAGAAACAGAGTTAACACTCCAAGTCTGATTTTAATTCTCCACTTTGCTCTCACGCTGAAATCTCTGTCCTCGGTCTACTACAGCAGTGAAGCTCAATGTAAGCTTGAGGACGTTCATCTTTCAATTGGGTACTTTACAGCCTTCTAGACTCAACATTTGAGTTCAACACTTCTGAACCATAATCTCTGCCCCATTTTGTTTCCTTTGCTTTGCTTGTTTGCGTTTTTCTCTTGTTTTTGCTTTGAGTCAGCAGCACACCTGATCTAGGTACATCTTTTATTTCTGTTTCTTTTCTTGTCCCATCATGCCTCGTTTTGGCCCTGTAAGACTAACTTGTCTGTCATTCATTCTCTCTTGTCTTTCACCCTATTAGAGACATTTCTTTTATCCTTGTCCCACTCACCCCTTTTTCAAAACCTATTGCATTTCTAACATTTCCAAGTACCATTGGAAGGTCACAGACCTGAAACATTTCTCTCTGCACAGATGCTGCTGACCTGCTGAGTATTTCCAGAAATTTCTGTTTTTGTTGTGGTGAGGGCACCAAGCAGACAGCCCCGATTTGTTGTGGTGACCCTAAGATGGCAGGAATAGCTGACTGGATCAGGATGGAAGCATCATGGCTGCCGCCAGGAATTCACCAAAACAATGACCTGGCATGGTCGCACATTATCTGCACACTCAGGGAGTGGTAGCCTTTATGTTTGTGGTACATCTTCCCATTAATATGTGGGGCCTGTGATTGCAGCCAATGACACTCTTCACTGTTGGGAATCCAACCTGGCGAAGCCATGTGTTGCTGCTCCCGCCTCTCTCTGATTAGAGAGAAGACCCCTCCCCTGGTATACAGGGCCTGTCACCTCCCTGATACAGGGATACACGGTGAGTTTTGGAGTGTTGGCAATGTCATCTGCTACCAATAGGAGGAATCTGCTGTCATTGAAATTGAAGGCCATGGTGACCTACACAGCCACTGGCACCACCTCCTTGCCCCACTGTGTGACTGTATGCTTGGGTGGAGGAGGTGACACAGTTCAGTGATCACCTCCTTGGTGAAACACTGCCTCAGACTCCGCTCCTGACTGATCTTGATGTAGGAGAAGTGCTCTCTGAATACTCCTGGTGGGTCCCGCCTTCTACTGAGAGCCCTCCTTCTCTATCTCTGCACACAGCTTCCTCTATGTACTCCAAGGCTGGAATCATCCCAGATTTACACTAAGTGCAGTAGCAGGTGGGTAAAACAACATTTTACCTTCCGGCTGTGATTGTGGGTTTTCACGCTATATTGTCCCAAACCCAATGAATTAACTATGCATTCCCAGGATACACGCCGTTTCCATAACGGGCGGGGTCCCACACATCTCAGCACTTCCAGCACACAACTGCTGCAGGGAAGGTGTCCACGAAAGGCAAAAGGTCTGCAGCTACTAGGTTCAGTGACATGTCACTGGAGCGCCTTTTGGATTCGTGGAGTCCTGCCGGGATGTCCTCTACTCCCGCTCTGGCTGCAGGATGGACAGTGGCATAACTAACCAAGCTTGGGAGGTAGTGGCAGCGGTGGTAAGCACCAGCACCCTTCAAAAGAGGACAGCCACCCAGTCCCGCAAGAGGATGAATGATCTTCACCATTCCACCAAGCGTAAGTCACTCTTCTCACCACTCTCAGCTCACACACTAACAAACCCATCACATGTCCATAGGGCCCTCACTCACTGCCAGTTCAAGGGCCATCACACACACTCACTCTCTCACACACACTGTCATTGTCCTCATCCAGTCAATGGGACCACTCATCACCCACACATGCCAGGCAAACTTATCATCTGGCCTGGTAGGTGCCCTGCTTACACTTCCTCCATCTCTATTCAGACAGGACAAGCTGGCACACAACAAAAGGGAGAGGTCACAGACTGGTGGAGGAATGCCTGAAATCAAGGTCCTTACAGACTTTGAAAACAGAGCCATCCAGCTGGCCAGTGAGGATCTGGATTGATCCTGCGCTGACAGTGAGGTTGGCAGTGCTCTAACCAGTGAGGGTCAAGCAGTGCAACATCCAACAGACAACCATGCTGTGCATGATATGTCCTCTTTCACAGGCCACTGCCATGCACTAACTATCTCCCCTTGCTTTCACAGACACATCTGGGAAACAACCGACAGAGTCCATGACCCAGGGCCTCCAATCAAACCCCGAAGAAACCTTTGAAGAGGTATCTGGAGGCAACCTCCTTGAAGTCCTGTCACAGCGCTCACCCACACCCTCCACCAGCGCAGGGACACACACCTCGGTAGGGTCTAACTTTAGAGTAGCCTCGGGGTCACAATCTGGTTAGCACATTGCACTGTCTGATCCACTGGAGGCGGTGGCAGGGACTTCCTTGGTGTCTGGCACTCGGAAGATCGCTGGAGGCCAGAAATTTGCTGAGTCCGAGTCAGATGACGAGCCTTTGGACTTGGTCATGTCACAGTTATTAGATCTGCAAAGGCAAGCTCAGGAACATCAGGAAGGGATGTCTGCTGCATTCCTAAGGTCACAAGGCATGATGGAATCCTCCATCATGTCTTCACTCTGAGGTGATAGCGCCGCATGCCAATACAGCAAGGTCAACACTGGCAGGATGGCAGCCGCCATGGAGACTTTGGTCCAGGCTGCCACTCCTGCACTGCTATGTGGGCTCAACTCCATTGCTGATGCCATATTTGGCCTCCAACAGTGTTTTTGCGAGAGGGGCGCTGGGCAGCTCGATCTCACTCCAGCTACCCCTTCTTCTCAAGGTGTCAGCCAGGGGCCCTCGGGCACCCATAAGGTGGAGGAGCAGCAGGTGCACACCCCAGGGCTATCCATCCAGGTGACTCCAAGAGTGTCCAGCCCATCCGAACCCCCTCTTCCTGTGACCTCAACAGCTCCAGCTTCATAGGCCAAGGAGGGTGCCACTGCCTCACAGCAGGACCCCGAAAGCAGGCCGGTGCCCTCCAAGTCTCAGCCTTCTAGACGACAATTGCCAAGGTCATCACAGACAGGGCATTGCAGTCAGCAGGCTGCCTCCACCTCTGCTGTGGATGTCCATGGAGCACCAAGACGTAGCAGCAGGGTTAGGAAAGCTAAGGAGAATTAGCTGCACAGCTTGGGCATGGGTGTCAATTACTTGCACATACTGTTCACTATTGTCAATAAAATCCTAAGAATGTGTCCCTGCTTATGGCTCCTTGTTCTGATGAGCAGTGTTCATGTCACTCAGATGTGAAACCTTTCTGCACAAGATAAAGGCAGGTGTCTCAGTCCAGGGCCTCTTCCCTGTGCTCTGTGCAGCCTTCAGACCAAAGTGATGGTCGGGCCTCACACTCCCCGGAGGCATTACTGATGCCTGCATCTCAAAGGTGCTTGTCATTGCTGCCAGAATGTAGTCGGCAGGCGCCACAGAGTTCTCTCATTCTCTCTGTGTGCTCTCAGCACCTTTGAGGTGGGGCTGGCCCCCATCTCTTCGGCACCTGTGTCCAGTGATGCTGTGCTCCTGAAGGGCTCAGGTGCTGAAGGCACTCAAAGGATCAGATGCTTTTACAGTTTCATGGCTGTGTCTCTATGATATGACCCTGATCACAGGGCACAAGTGAGCTGCCCTCGGCCAGACAGGAGTCAGACATTCTCAGAGGCTGTGTGAAGATTTATGGAGTGTCCTCACTGCATGTCATCATCATCCTCCTGCAATCATGCGACTATTAGGGCCTCCACTGCATCTCCTTAACAGGAGCATTATCACAGAGGGTATGTGTGCTGCCATTAGCCACACTGGAGTCAAACATTAACAGATGCAATATGCAGATCTATGGGGTCACCTCACTGGATGTCGTCATCATCCTTCACAAATCTAGTAGCTGTGTGGGCCTCCCGAGCACACCTGCCCTGTCTGGCCATTGTGAGGGCCTCATCCCCGGCATCATCGCCTTCGAGGACCTCCTCATCCTCATCCCTGTCAGCAGCGTTCTCCTCATTGGAGGAGATGTGCAGCTGCTCCATATCCTCCTCAGTCAGTCCGTCTTCCCGTTGCAGCGACAGGTCGTAAAGGGCGCAACAGATGATGATGATGCATGACACACTCTGCAGACTGTATTGCAGGGCTCCACCAGACTGGTCCAGCCACTGGAACCTCATCTTTAGCATCCCGATGATCTGCTCCGCTAAGTTGTGAGTTGCAGCATGAGCCTCATTATAGCGTCGCTCTGCTGCAGTCTGAGGCTGCCACACGGGTATCATCAGCCACAGCCTCTGCAGGTAGCCCTTGTCCCCGAGGGGCCAACCCTGCAGCTTCTGTGGACCCTGGAAGACTCCAGGGATCTGTGACCGACTGAGGATGTAGGAGTCATGGACACTCACTGGAAAACGTGCGCAGACCTGCAGGATGCATTTCTGGTGGTTGCACACCAACTGCACACTCAGCGAATGGAAGCACTTATGGTTAATATAGTTGACCATGTGTTGCGACAGAAATCTGAGTGCTATATGAATGTAGTCAATCACACCCTGCACCTGTGGGAAACCTAAAATCTGGGCAAATCCAATCGGTCTTGCATCCTGGCTGTCCTGGTCCCAGGCAAAATACACAAAGTTTTTTCCTCCACAAAGAGGGCATTTATGGGTGGCAGCTTGTGAGATCCCACAGAGGTCACCTGTGGAACCACTGGCATAAAAAGTGAGTGCCACAGTCACTCTCACGGCCACTGGCAGTGGATTCCCTCCATGCCCGCTGGCGCCTAATCTTGCAGTAGCTGGCAGATGTGTCTGACCAGTTCCCTAGACATATATGGTCTTTGGCGACACTGGTTCTTGGTCATCTACAAGAATGAAAGGTGGCATCTGTAGATCTTGGGTGTCACTAGCGATGACTCACTGTGGCTCTTCGGCAGTGTGTGTGGGAGCCCCAGCTGCCCCTTCTGCCTGAGGTTGCTGCTCCTGCCTCTGCGCAGACAGGAGCCTCAGTCACCCTCTCCACCGCCGTCTTCGCTCTCTGTAGGCCATCAGGCATATAGCTAGTTCACCTGGCTCTCTGATTCTGATGCACTCCTCCTGCAGGATTAGCATGGGTGTACGAAGAACCTGTCCTGGTTAAGTGTGAAAAGCCCTTAACTCCTCCAGGAGAGTGCTGGCCGCCACTTGAATGGCCAGAGTTTAGTGTGCTGCTTGGCTGCCTAAAACCCCACCCACCTCCGCCCCACTCCACCCAACTAATTGGTGGCAGCTTTGCCCACTGGACTGCATGCTGTACTCCCAGCTCAGGCGCAGGCATTCTCCTAACTCGCACTGCAAGGCTGTTAGATTGAACCATCAGGGAGCCTGGTCCAAACCGGGATGATGACGTTGCAAGGGTCTGTGAGGGCCTCCACCAGTGACTGCTCCATGGCCAGCTTTAGTGAGAAGATTGTACAACACGTGCAGTCGTCCAACTGTTCTGCAGCTCATTAAAATGCGCGTGACTTTGCAGTCTGTGCCAGGGAGTGGGGGTGAAAAGCTCTGGAGCACTTGGTGGCACTTGGATGCTTCTATGTTGCTTGACTGGGCAGATAAGCTAGAGGCCCGACTCCAATCATATCTGTAGCTGCGCTCAAACTGTCTCAGTTGCAGAAAACTGGTCACTTTATATAGATTTCCCTGGTGCATGGCCACTTCCCTAGCCCACCCTACCCCCACCCCGAATGCTTGTGTGCTATATTCAATGGCAGGGCTGCCTTTGCCCCCCCCACCCCCCCAATAAGCCACCTCAATGGCAGGGCTGCCCTTGACCCCACCAACACCCCTGAAGCTTGAAGTTCAACAGGTGAACCTGGCAAGTACTGTGCATTGTTGCTGTGCACTCACCTCCGATTTCGCCTCAAAGTGCAGACTGCTAAGTGCATGCCTTTTATGTGCTGTTGTGAAAAACGTCAGAGTGTTTTCCCGCCAATGTGGACGGTCGATCCAGCAGGGGATGGGGACCCACTCTGGCGGGCTGGCCTGATAATGATATGCTGATGTATTACAATGAGGTTCCCAATGTCCATTGGTGGGAACACGGCCCACTGTCAGCCCCCAGTGTAATTTTACTAGTGGCAGAAGTGCCATCAGGTGGACCACCCTACATTGGGTCAGTTGAGGCCCGTGAGTGGGTGATTAAAACCCACTTAAGGGCCTCATCCCACTGCCAGCATCATTTAGCTGACAAAAAAGAGAGGCCCATGCCAAGCGGACAGCCTGGCAGCTTTCCCTGCATGGGTGTGCTGGGGTGATCTTCTCTGTCTTAAATGGGTGACCCTTTATTTTTAAAGTGACCCCTAGTTCTATATTCTCCGAGCGGAAACACCCTTTCCACATCCATCTTGTCAAGACCCTTCAGGATTTTATATATTTCAATCAAGTCACCTCTTACTCTTCTAAACTCCAGTGGATACAAAGATAAAAACAAAAAACTGCGGATGCTGGAAATCCAAAACAAAAACAGAATTACCTGGAAAAACTCAGCAGGTCTGGCAGCATCGGCGGAGAAGAAAAGAGTTGACGTTTCGAGTCTCCGCCGATGCTGCCAGACCTGCTGAGTTTTTCCAGGTAATTCTGTTTTTGTTCCAGTGGATACAAGACTAGCCTGTCCAGCCTTTCCTCATAAGAAAGCCCACCCATTCCAGGTATTAATCTAGTAAACCTTCTCTGAACTGCTTCCCAATGCATTTACATCTTTCCTTAAATAAGGAGACCAATACTTTACACAGTACTCCAGATGTGGTCTCACCAGTGCCTTGTATAACTGAAGCATAACCTCCCTACTCTTGTATTCAATTCCCTTTGTAAAAGTGATAACATTCTGTTGGCTTTGCTAATCACTTGCAGTACACACATACTATCCTTTTGTAATTCAGGGATGAGGATTGAACAAGATAGAAAGTCCTTGGAATAATGTTACGGGATTGTTGTGTTCACTTGAACAAGCAAAGGGGACCTTGGAACTTAACAGTTCATCAGAAAAACTAGATTAGATGTTCAAGTCCTCGAGTGGGGTCTTATATTTATGACCTGACTCAGAGGCGAATGCTACTAATTGACACTTGGAGGAACCATTCTACTTTGGATTGAATGTGAGGGAAATGCTTTACATTCAAAGAGAGAAAGGAGGGCCCTTTATCCTTAGAAAATACCTGTGTTATGATTAGAACGTTTGGAAATGTAAATAAGTGTAGAAAAATAAGACGAGACCCCCAAAATTTGTCAACAGTTATGTTGACTTTCTGCTGTAACTCCAGTAGAACACCAATGGTATTCTTGAAAAAGAGTAGGGACCAGTGCTTTCTGTCTCTCAAGAGGGGTGAAACCTCTTTCCACTCCTTAGCAGGCAAATGTCAACCAGTTATGTGGAATGTCTACACCATATGTTCCTGCTCCTCAGGCTCCAGTGGGATTTGGCATATCAGTCAAGTCTGACACAATGAATGGGTGGAACCAGACCGGCCTCCACACGACCGATGTGAGTCTCCTCAGTGGGATCCCGTCCAGCCAAATGGCCTGTATTGAATTAGCTGTTCTGAGGTCATGGGGCGTTACATTTGGCATCAGTAAAAGAGGGCAAATTTCTTCCTGGGATTCTTCACCTGATCACTGTGTAGAAATCTTTGTGGAAAATGTGCATGTTAAATATTGAGTGAAGACAGGATCAGCAATGGCTGTGAAACCTACCACAACACTCATGGTTTGGACTTATACATGAAGAATCGTTATTTAATGGAGGTATTGGAGGATAGCCAATGGCTGTAAAACCACACCATAACATGAGTCAGGACCTTTGGGAATAAAGGGGAAAATATTTGGGAAAGCACACATTAAGAAATTTGTGAAACTGTTCTTATTTACTCATATCCAGAGAGAGAGGCTGCACAAATTCTTCAGCTCAGTGGCAGCTTTTCTGAAGATCCAACACTAATACAGTTAACTTACCCTGAATTCTCACCTTGGCATGCTGCATCTCAGCCACGAAAGCAGAGAAGTCCAGACTGTGGGTTTCCTGAGGTTGGAAAAAGCTAACATGACTTTACTTTAGAAGGCAAACAGGATTGCAGGATTGGCTGGAGCTCAGTAAGTACTATACCTGCTGCTCAGCTCCATATTTTGTAATGTGCAGGAAATTTTCACTAGGATATATGATGGGTTTGCTCAACTTCTACCTATTCCTTGTGACTTAAAAGTTCAGAAATGTCTTTATTGTGACAGGTAGTCTGACAAATGTCTTGGTGAAAATAATCAACAATAAAATCTTAGCTTCGAAAAGAGCTTGGGGAAAAATACTGAAGTGCAGATGCAATGTTATTCCTATGTCTTAAAAATAATTAAGAGGGGAAAAAAGGGAAGTGAAGTAAGAACATAGGAATATAGGACTTAGGTTCAGGAGTAGGCCATTTGATCCTTCAAACCTGCTCTGCCATGCATTAAGACCATGGCTGTTTTGACAGTGGTTTCAACAGCACTTTCCTGTCTGCGTCCCCATAAACCTTGACTTGCTTGCCTATCAAAATTCTATCTAACTCAGCCTTGAAAACATTATGACTTAGCCACCACTGCTTTCTGGGGAACAGAATTCCACAGACTAACGACCTTCTGAGAGAAAAAAAATTCCTCATCTCCGTCTTAAAAGGGAGATCTCTTATTTTTAAACTATGTCCCCTAGTTCTAGTCTCTCACACAAGAGGAAACATCTGCCCAGATCCACCCTATCAAGTTCCCTCAGGATCTTATATGTTTCAATAAGATCACCTCTCATTCTTCTAAACTCCAATGGGTATAGGCCCAACCTGTTCAATCTTTTATCATAAGCCCTTCATTCTAGGAATGAGTTAAGTGAACCTTCTTTGAACTGCTTCTAACACAATTATATTATTTTACAAATACGGAGACCAATATTGAACACAGTACTCCGGGAGCAAGATTTTTAGGTTGGCATGCGGGTACGATTGGTCGGCCTGGGAGCGGCTGGGGAACAGACCGCCACTGACTGCGATCGGTCTCTGACTACGATTTCATGCTGGCTGGTCAACTGACGGCCAGCCAGCATGAAAAGTTCAATGCTGCCTGGGTTGAGGGGGGTGGGGGGGGGGGGCAGGGTGGGCTGGTGGGAGGAGGAGTGCAGGCACTGACGTGAGCACAGGCGTGGGCGAGAGCAGAATGAAAGCTCCCTGAAGGCAGAGAGCTGCCTCAGGGAGCTGAAGACTTCAAAAATATTAAACAAAAATGTCTAAGCAGCACAAACAGTCACCTGAACATATACGTTCAGCCCATAGATTTTTTTAAGTTTAAAAATGGAAACCACATCCCGCCCTTGAATGAGGTTTCATGAAAAATGTAAAGACCGCTTGGCCGATTCGCCCATCCGCCAACCTTAAGGTTGGACGGACCATGGAAAATCCGGGACAATTACAACGGTAATGGGCTTAATTGCCCCCTTAATGTCAGCAGACGTGCTTCTGACCTTGGCACACGCCTGCCAACCGAAATATCATGCAAGCGTGGGATGACGTCAGGACACTCACACGATGTCATCAAGTGCTATTTTACGCTCGAGCGGGTCGGGCATGCGCCCACATGCCAACCTGAAAATTCAGCCCCAGATGTGGTCTCACCAAGACCCTGTACAGCTACAGTAAAATTTCCCTACTTTTATATTACGTTCCCCTTGCAATAAACACCAACATTCCATTTGCCTTCCTAATCACTTGCTGTACTTGCAAAACAGCATTTTTTAAATTAATTTATCGGATGTGGACATTTATTGCCCACACCTAATTGCTCGTGAGAAGGTGGTGGTAAGCTGCCTTCTTGAACCGCTGCTGTCCCTGTGGTGTAGGTACACCCACAGTGTTGTTAGGGAAGGAGTTCCAGGATTTTGACCCATTGACAGAGAAGGAACAGCAATATATTTCCAAGTCAGGATGATGAATAACTTGGAAGGGAACCTCCAGGTGGTAGCGTTCCCATGTATCTACTGCCCTTGTCCTTTTGATTGGCAGCAGTCGTGGGTTTGGGAGGTGCTGCCTAAGGAGCCTTGGTGAGTTTCTGCAGTGCACCTTGTAGATGGTACACACTGCTACTGTGTGTTGGTGGTGGAGGGAGTGAATGTTTGTGGAAGGCTGTCAATCAATCGGGCTGCTTTGTCCTGGACGGTGTCAAGCTTCTTGAAAGTTCTTGGAGCCGCACTGCAGTGTCAAGTGGGGAGTATTCCATCACACTCTTGACTTGTGACTTGTAGATGTGGACAGGCTTTGGGGAATCAGGAGGTGAATTACTCTCTGTGCGATTCCTCTGACATGCTCTTGTAGCAACAGTATTTATATAGCCAGTCCAGTTCAGGTTTTGGTCAATGGTATCCCCCCAGAATGTTGTTAGTGGGGTATTCAGCTATGGTAATGCCATTGAATGTCAAAGGGCAATGGTTAGATTCTCTCTTGTTGGAGAGGGCCATTGCCTGGCACTTGTGTGGTGCAAATGTTATTTGCCACTTGTCAGCCCTGTCCAGGTCTTGCTGCATTTGGACATGGACTGCTTCAGTATCTGAGGAGTTGCAAATGATGTTGAACTTTGTGCAATCATCAGCATATATCCCCACTTCTGATCTTAAGATGGAAGGAAGGTCATTGATAAAGCAACTTAAGATGGTTGGGCCTAGGACACTATCGTGAGGAACTCCTGCAGTGATGTCCTGGAACTGAGACGATTTACCTCCAACAACAACAACCACCTTCCTTTGTGCTAGGTATGACTCCAACCAGCGGAGAGTTTTCCCCCTGATTCTCACTGACTCACAGTTTTGCTAGAGCTCCTTGATGCCACACTCAGTTGAATGCTGCCTTGATGTCAAAGGCAGTAACTCTCACCTTACTACTGGAGTTCAGCTCTTTCGTCCATGTTTGAACCTAGGCTGTAATGAAGTCAGAAGCTGAGTGATCCTGGCAGAACACAAACTGAGCGTCAGTGAGCAGGTTATTGCTCGTAATTCACATATGAGGGCAGTCAGATCCCTCTGTACCACTGAGTTTTGCAATCTCTCTCCAGTTAAATAGTAAACCACTTTACTATGCTGAGTTTTCCCAGGTAATTCTGTTTTTGCTTTTGTTACTTTACTATTCTTCCTACCAAAGTGCACAATTTCACATTTTCCCACATTATACTCCATCTGCCAAATGTTTTCATTTTTGCGAATGGTAATTGAAAATTTCCTCACATTATGAGATAAAAGTGACATTACATCACATACGGCTGATGTGTTCCTACAACATACATTCTATTTAGTGAGAAAGGTGTGACCAATCATTAGGGATAGGAAAAAGAGTCAGGAAGCCAGGCTGGGAACCCCAGAATTGACAAATAGGTATTTGGAACTGATTAGCTATGACAATGGTAAAAACTTGGATGAAGGCAAGCACAAGCAAAACCACTGTGCTGTGGACCAAGTGGTTGCCAAAGAGCCAGGGTAGGGATTGGAGGTTTGAGGTGTTAGAAGTTAACCACAAAAGCACCGATGCAATAAGGTTTCTATCGTCAGGGCAGCAGACAAGGGCTTTCATAGCTACATGTGGAATATAAAGGAGCTAGTACAAAGACTTTAGAGAGAAACAGCTAGAATATTAAGTGAATATCTAGTGAAAGGACAATGAAGCCAATTCCAACATATTCCTCTCTGTCCTGGCTGAGATTAGCTGTCTCAGCATGTGTGCAGATCAAAACAAGGACCCTCAGTTCCTATAATAAAACAATAATACTTTCAGTTATATAGCTTTTTATTGTATTAAAACATCTCAAAGTGATGCAATGAAATAAATTAATTTTGGAGTACAATGACAGTTGTCATGCAGACAAAGATGACAGTCATTCTGCCCTTGCAACCTGCCAGAGCAATATCTATTTCTTTCCACTCCAGTCGTTCCTTCTGGTAAGAACCATAGCTTTGCTCCCTCCAGTCCAACACAATCAGGTAAACCAACAATCACCAAGTCTGTCCCACCCACTTCAAGTCCTTTTAGACCTCAGTGTCCTTTGCCAAAACTACCTACTACTCAAGGGTCATCCTGCAGGCAATTGTTTGCTCTAGGCTCCTTTTCTCTACGGCTTGCTTATACTCTGTTTCCCCATAGTCTCCATCCTCACCTCAACACATTTAAGGAGCTCATGGACATTGCTGTTACTAAGAATGAGAACTTCTGTTCACACTGCCTTTGCTGCTTCCCCCTTCCCTTTGCCCATCAAGCCAAATCCCCCATACCTAGGCTTGAATCCATATCTATCTTTCCTTTCTTGCCTGCCTCCCCTCGTATCTTTCCTGAGCTCATCATGTCCATGAGGCCAACAATTAACTTCTCCCTATGCCCCACTCCCACTGGACTGCCCAACTTCAAAGAGTACAAGTGGCTTAGCCCACAGCCAACCTGATTACACTTCTTCCCACCCCATTTCCTGTAAGACCTCTATTCCATTCTCACAGTTTCTTCATCTCCATCACATCTGCTCTGACGATGCCACATTCCATACCAGTGTTCCCAATATGTCTTCCTTTTTTTTCAACCAAGGATTCCCCTCCATCAGGGTTGGCAAGGCACTTGACCATGTCTGCCCTGCTCCTGTACTTCTGTTCTCACCCCCATCTCTTCCTTCCCAGAACCATGATAGGGTTCCCATTGCCCTCAACTTCCATCCCAATAGCCTCCATTTTCAATGGATCAACCTCTGCCATCCCCTACCTCCAGTGTGATGCCACCACCAAATACATCTTCCCCTCCTCAACCCTTCCTTGTCAACATTCTGAAGGGACACCCTGGTCCACTCTTCAATCACCTTCCCTTTCCTAAGGGCCATTTCTGTGGAAGCACAGGAAAAGTAACACTTGCCCTTTTATCTCCTCCTTTCTCACAGTCTATGGCCTAAACGCTCCTTGAGGGTGAACAGTGATTTACCTGACCTTCTTTCAATCTAGTATACTGTATACATTGCTTACGATGCAGTCGTAATTGGGACCAAACGCAGATTGAGGAACTCATCTGTTCAGTCTGCAAGTGTTACCCTGAGCTTTTGGTTGATGATCATTTGACTTCTCTTTCCCACTTCTACTCTGACTTCTCTGTCCTTGACCTCCTTTACTTGTCCCATTAACAACCTCTTTTACCTTGCACCATCATCTCTTTTGTCATTTAAACACACTTGTGTTCCACCCCACCACAGACCTTCCCATTTATGTTTCCTTTGTTCCCCCATTTACTGCCTCTGCATTTGTTTAAAACCTCTTGCATCTCTAACTTTTTCTAGTTCTGATGGCCTGAAATATTGGGCTCCCCCAAAACCAGGCATGTTTTCAGCAGGGGTGGTGGGGGGCACATAAAACAAAAAACAGCCTGTTGAGAGGGGCAAGATAAACGTTTTCTTGTCAAAATTGCCCTTGAACTGGCTTGCTAGGCCATTTCAGAGGACAGTTAAGAGTCAAGCATGTTCCTCTGGAAGTCCCACTACACATGGAGTCACATGTAGGCCAGAAGAGATAAGGATGGCAGGTATCCTTCCCCAAAGGGCATTGGTGAAGTGGATGGGTTTTTACAACAATCCATGGTAGTTATATAGTCACAAAATCACAGGATCACACAATTGTTATGGTGTAGAAGGAGGCCATTTGGCCCATTCTGGCTGCATCGGCTCTCTGAGCATTTTAACTTTGTGCGAATCTCTTGCCTTTTCCCCATAACCCTGTGCATTGTTTCTATTTAAATAATCATCCAATGCCGTCTTGAATGCCTCAATTGAACTTGCCTCCACCACACTTCCAGGCTGTGCATTCCAAACCCTAACTACTTGCTATGTGAAAAAGATTTTCCTCACCTTGTATTTGCTTCTTTTGCAAAATACTTTTAAACTGTTCCCTCTGGTTCTTGATCCGTTTATGAGTGGGAACAGTTTCTCCCTATCGACTCTGTCCAAACCCCTCATGATTTTGAAAACTTCTATCAAGTCTCCTCTTAGCCTTCTCCTCTCTAAGAAAAACAGTCCCGACTTCTCCAATCTTTCCTCATAACTGAAGTGTCTCATCACTGAAACCAATCTTGTAAACCTCTTCTCTCCAATGGGTTCACATCCTTCCTATAGTGTGGCACCCAGCACTGTACACAATACTCCAGCTGAGATTTAACCACTGTCCTATATAAGTTAATCATAACCTCCCTGCTCTTGTACTCTACGCCCCTATTAATGAAGCCCAGAATACTGTATGCTTTAGAAACAGTTCTCTCTACCTGTCCTGCCACCTTTAATGACTTGTGTACATATACACCTAGGTTTCTCTGCTCCTGCACACCCTTTAGAATAGTATCCTTTATTTTCTACTGTCCCTCCATGTTCTTTATACCAAAGTGTATCACTTAACACTTCTCCATACTGAACTTCATCTGCCATCTATCTGCCCACTCCACTAATGTGTCGATGTTCTTTTGAAGTTCTGCATTGTCCTCCTCACAGTTCACAATTCTCCCAAGTTTTGTGTCATTCACAAACTTTGAAATTGTCCCCTATACACCAAAATCTTGATCATTCATATGTATCAGGGAAAGATACCGCAACTGTAGCTTTCAAATCCAGATTTATTCATTGAATTTAAATTCCAGCAGCTATCATGGTAGGATTTTAACTCATGTCCCCAGCCCATTAACCTGGGCCTCTAAGTTACAAGTATAGTGGCATTACCATTATGCCACCATCTTCCCACAAAATGTTGCATTGTATGTGCTTGCATGGAAATGGTCTGTACTCATTCCTTTCAAACCCACTGTCATCACCCCTTTCCTCAAAATCATCCCTTTGATCCATCTGTCCTTGCAAACTGCTATCCAATTTCCAATATTCCTTTCCAACGTCCTTGAAGGTATTGCTGCCTCCCAAATCTGTGCCTATGCTTCACACAAACTCATGTCTAAATCTCTCTAATCAGGTTTCTGCCCTGCCAAAGCACTTAAACAACCTTAGCAAAAGACAAAAATGATATTCTCTGTGATTGTGGTGCATTACCCATCCTCATCCTCCTGAAATTCTTTGTAGTCTTTGACAAGGTTGCCCAAATCCTTCTCCAGCACCATCCATTCTTATCCATCTGAATGGAACAGTTCTCACTTGGTTGCATTCTTACTTATCCATTCATAGCCAAAGCATCTGCAGGAATGGCTTCTCTTCCTGTCATCACTCCATTCCTTACGGAGTTCCATCCTTGGCCCTATCCTCTTCGTCATGTGTATACTGCTCTTTGGCAATATAATTTGCAGATCTGGGGTCTGCTTCTACATGTACACTGATGACTCAAGGCTCTAGTATCTTATCACTTTGCTCAACTATTTTTTTATTCATTCATGGGATGTGGGCTTCGCTGGCTGGGCCAGCATTTATTGCTGATCTCTAGTTGCCCTTGAGAAGGTGGTGGTGAGCTGCCTTCTTGAACCGCTGCAGTCCAAATGGTGTAGGTACACTCACAGTGCTGTTAGGAAGGGAGTTCCAGGAATTTTACCCAGCGACAGTGAAGGAACAGTGATATATTTCCAAGTCAGGATGGTGAGTGACTTGGAGGGGAACTTCCAGGTGGTGGTGTTCCCATCAATTTGCTGCCCTTGTCCTTCTAGGTGGTAATAGTCCTGGGTTTGGAAGGTGCTGTCAAAGGAGCCTTGGTGAATGCCTGCAGTCCCTCTTGTAGATATACACACTGCTGCTGCTGTGCATCGGTGGTGGATGGAGTGAATGTTTGTCGATGTGGTGCTAATCAAGCAAGCTGCTTTGTCCTGCATGGTGTCAAGCTTCTTGAGTGTTGTGGGAGCTGCAGTCATCCAGGCAAGTGAGAAATATTCCATCACACTCCTGACTTGTACCTTGTAGATGGTGGACAGGCTTTGGGGAGTCAGGAGGTGGGTTACTCATCACATGATTCCTAGCTTCTGACCTGATCTTGTAGACATAGTATTTATGTGGCTAGTCCAGTTCAGTTTCTGGTCAATGGTAATCCCCAGGATGTTGATAGCGGGAGATTCATTGATGGTAATGCCATTGAACATCAAGGGGCAATGGTTGGATTCCCTCTTGTTGGAGATGGTCATTGCCTGACCCTTGTGTGGTGTGAATGTTACTTGCCACTTGTCAGCCCAAGACTGGATATTGTCCAGGTCTTGCTGCATTTGGACACGGACTGTTTCAGTTTCTGCGGAGTCGCGAATGGGGCTGAACATTGTGCAAATATCAGCAAACATCCTCACTTCTGACCTTATGAAGGAAGGAAGGTCATTGATGAAGCAGCTGAAGATGGTTGGGCTGAGGACACCACCCTGAGGAACTCCTGCAATGATGTCTTGGAGCTGAGATGACTGGCCTCCAACAACCACAACCATCTTCCTTTGTGATAGGTATGACTCCAACCAATGCAGAGTCTTCCCCCTGATTCCTATTGACTCCAGTTTTGCTAAGGCTCCTTGATGCCACACTCGGTCAAAGTGGCCTTGATGTCAAGGGCAGTCACTCTCACCTCACCTCGGGAGTTCAGCTCTTTTGTCCATGTTTGAACCAAGGCCACGATGAGGTCAGGAGCTGAGTGGCCCTGGCGAAACCCAAACTTGGCATTAGTGAGCAGGTTATTGCTAAGCAAGTGCCGTTTGAAAGCACTGTTGATGACCCCTTCCATTTCTTTACTGATGATGGAGAGTAGACTGATGGGGTGGTAATTGGCCAGGTTGGATTTGTCATGCTTTTTGTGTACAGGACATAGCTGGGTAATTTTCCACATAGCTGGGTAGATGCCAGTGTTGTACTGGAACCGCTTGGATAGGGGCACGGCAAGTTCTGGAACACAAGCCTTCAGTATTATTGCCAGAATATTGTCAGGGCCCATAGCCTTTGCACTATCCAATGCCTTCAGCTGTTTTTGATATCATGTTGACTGAATTGGCTGATATGATGCTGAGGACCTTCGGAGGAGGCCGAGATGAATCATCCACGCGGCACTTCTAGCTGAAGATTGTTGCAAATGCTTCAGCCTTATCTTTTGCATTGATGTGCTGGGCTCCTCCATCATTGAGGATGGGGATATTTATGGAGCCTCCTCCTTGAGTGAGTTATTTAATTGTCCACCACCATTCACGGCTGGATGCGGCAGGGCTGCAGAGCGTAGATCTGATCCGTTGGCTGTGGGATTGCTTAGCTCTGTCTATCACTTGCTATTTACGCTGTTTGGCATGCAAATAGTCCTGTTTTATAGCTTCACCAGGTTGATGCCTCTTTTTTAGGTATGCCTGGGGCTGCTCCTGGCATTCCCTCCTGCACTCTTCATTGAACCAGGGTTGCTCACCTGGCTTGATGGTAATGGTAGAGCAGAGAAAATGCTGGGCAATGCGGTTACAGATTGCATTAGAGTACAATTCTGCTGCTGATGATGGCTCGCAGCGCCTCATGGATGCCCTGTCTTGAGTTGTTAGATCTGTTCGAAAATCTATCCCATTTAGCACGATGGTAGTGCCACACAACACAATGGAGGGTGTCCTCAATGTGAAGGCGGGACTGCTTCTTCACAATGACTGTGCAGTGGTCACTCCTATTGATACTGTCATGGACAAATGCATCTACGGCAGGCAGGTTGGTGAGGATGAGGTCAAGTAAGTTTTTTCCCTCTTGTTGGTTTTCTTCCCACCTGCCGCAGACCCAGTCTAGCAATTATGTCCTTTAGGACTTTGCCAGCTCGATCAGTAGTGGTGCTACCGAGCCACTCTTGGCGATGGACATTGAAGTCCCCCACCCAGAGTACATTCGGCGCCCTTGCCACCCTCAGTGTGTCCTCCAAGAGGGGTTCAACATGGAGCAGCACTGATTCATCAGCTGAGGGAGGGCATTATGTGGTAATCAGCAGGATGTTTCTAACCCATGTTTGACCTGATGCCATGAGACTTCATAGGGTCCTTCACTGTTATTTCAGGTTATTCATCGATTCCTTCACTGCTTCTCAGTTGCCAAACTACTTACCCAACATTCAGTCTTACATGAAGCCCAATTTCTTTGAGACAAGAATTTGGAAGACCAAAGCTATTGTTCCAGCCACAAACTCCATATCCTTTCCATCAATTCATACCAAGTCCCATTCACTCATCACCTATCCTCGCCAAACCACATCCAAGATCTCAAATTTATAATTCTCATTCCTGTGTTTAAATCTATTGATAGGTCCTCCCTATCTCCACAACCTACTCCATTCTTACAACACCTCCCCTGCACTTGCTTCACATCCCTGTACTATCAGCCATGTAGGCCCAATGCTCTTAAATTCTCTCCTTAAGCACCTCACCTCTCAATCTCCCTCTCATACATTAGGAACCTCCTTAAAACAAACCCTTCTGACCAAATTTTTGACCATTTACCTTCTTCTTTGGCCTTGCACTCACCTTTTGATTATATTTCTGTGATGCTAATTGAGGCTTTTTTTTTACATTAAATGCACAACATAAATGTAAGTTAGAGTTGATTCTTTGCACTTAAGCATCTGTGTGGCCTCATCGGAGAAGGTGATGCTGCCATCCTGTGTTATGGCTGTAAAATGCAGTCACTTATGACCCACAACTTCAAATGAATCACATAATCTTAATGGCACAGTAGAAAGCCATTCGGCCCATCATGTCTGCACCGACTCTCCAACTGAGCATTATGACCTGCCTTTTCCACGTACCCTTGCACATTGTTTCTATTCAAATAATCGTCTAATGTTCTCTTGAATGCCCCAATTGAAAATTGCATCTAAACATCTGAAAAGTAAAGGTAGAAATCCTGGCCAGTGAGCCTGGTGGGAGGAAGTCAAGTGGAGTTAAGATTTATGGTTGGGCCTCAGCCTATTGGGTTTCTTTGCTAACGTTCCCATTGGAGTCAGCGGGTGCTTCCTATTTCTGATGCACCCATATCAATGACCCACCTGGAGGCTTTTCTTGGGAAATTCTCAACCTCCACTGGAATTCCACCGTATTGCCCCTGTTGGGCATGTCAGCCGATAGAGCTAATCTGGGCTTTAGCTCCGTTACTGCTGAGAAAGCGGATTAATCCCAGAGGCATTGTTTACCATTACAAAGGTGCCCCACTGTTTCCTGAGAGGAATGAAAACATTCTCTTTGCCCAATTTGGGCCGACAATGTCTCCCCTCGCAGCAGCAAGCTTCCCCTTCAAGTTTGGCCTTCTCAGCAGGTGAGCACCTTGGTTGCGCCTTTACAGGTGCAGGTGTTTGTCTTGGATATTTAAAAGAGCCCACCCCTTCCCGGATTTAGGACAAGCTGAGTGGCACAGCAAAA
Organism: Carcharodon carcharias; assembly: GCF_017639515.1. NCBI lineage: Eukaryota > Metazoa > Chordata > Chondrichthyes > Lamniformes > Lamnidae > Carcharodon > Carcharodon carcharias. The sequence continues at coordinate 99,245,487 of NC_054475.1, forward strand.
TGACAGGTACAAATCTCCACCTGCTGCACTTCTATCCCCTTCAAAAAGTCCACCTCTTATGCAGCAAAACATCCATCAGAATAGTAAGGGAAGACTGACTAAAGACATTGTGAAGAGAGAACCAGAGCAACACAGGGCAAGTATTTTAGAGTAAAGGACAAATGCAACTGCATGTTCTGTCCCCAAATTGATCAGGTCTCATTCAGCCCCAAGAAATTAATTCAGCAGCATACCTTCCTGTCAAACCCAATGCAGCCAACCTAACAGTTCCAGCAGGAAAAGACCCTTGGCCTATTTAACCAACCTCTCCCACAAAATGTCAAAAGGGTTTATCTCCCTATCCAAATCAGAAATTATTCTTCAGTCTTCGCCTTTCAAGAGAAACTAATCCTAGGATGGCCAAACCCGCATCAGAATTCTGTCCCCTTAGTTCTGGAAGTAGACTCATTGGGCAGAATTTTACAACTGTGGTGAGGCTGAATTGGGCACAGGAGGTGGGGCAATTTTTGAGAATGGTGCATTATGTCAGCTGCCCAGCGCATTCCTGCCTCCAGCTGATATTGCTGGAGGAGGGTGAACAAAGGAAATGGCTACCCACCCGGCAGCAGCGGGTAGCTAACGAGTGCCAGTGAACTGGCCACTTCGGGATGCTGCCAGGATCCTACTGGTGACAGATGGGCCCCACACTGTGGGCAAAGCCTGACAGATCCCTGGAAGTGGTCTCCCAGCGGCAGGCCAAGGGGCCATCCTGTGGAGGGGTCCACCTCTACAATGATGGTCTGGCAGCTGTGGGTATGAATCATTTGCAGTTTCTCAGACGGCACCTCCATCTTGACAGAATACTAGTGTGGATGTACCAAGTGTGGACTGGAATCAAGCAGTGTGGGTACATCATGATGTCAAGAGGCCTCTAGGCCTGATCTGATGTATGTTCTGGCAATTTGGACCATGTAGTTCCAGTTAACACCCTATCCTATTCACTCACAGCTGAACCTACTTTTAGCTGCATGAGGGACAACTACCTCCCCCAGCCCCAGGCCCCCACACACCCCCCACCCCCTCCCTAGCATTATTTAAAGAGCTAACCATCCAAATTCTAGGTGAAGTTCTTTTGACTTACTTTTGCACAGCACTTCTCCTGCCACCACCTTAGCCAGGAGCAGGGACTGAGGAAGCTGTTTTTCAATTCGGACACTGTCACTGAACAAACCTACAGCTGTACAGCAAAGTGAGGAAGGTGCTGCTAGTGGCTGTCAAGGTCATCGTCATTTTCAACTTCTACTAAAGCAAATCCTTCCAGGTGGGAAAGGATGGCATAGCCAACAATTCCCAGATTGCCATCCATTGCTGCATCAGGGAGGTGACAAGAGACAGGACTTCACAGTCTTCACTCTAAGCAGAGAGAAGGAGAAGGAGCAGGCATGTGGCTTTGCCTGCTTAGCAGGATTCCCAACGGTGCAGGAAGCCATCGACTGCACGCACGTGGCTCTGCGGACTCCACATGTAACCAAGGAGAGGTACCAAGAAGAGGTACAAGAACTGCAGCGGCTACCACTCCATCAACATGTACAGTGTGCAACTACGACAGAAAAGTGGAAGGAAATTAACCTTCCATATGTTGGGTGGAATTTCCCAAGCCTGGGTGGCAGATGTGCTAGGTGGCATGCACGGAAAATATGACTGGAACCACTTCACGACGGTGCGAAGGCAGGTCGTGATCTTCCACTCAGCCCGCCGATGTGAGCCACATTTCCCACCATCGGTCGGAGGGGAGCTAATTGTAATATATTAGTATATAATTAAAAGGCCATCCCACCAGGCTCTTGGAATCCCGCCGCATTGTCCATCCAAGTCAGCAGGAAAGCACACCAACGTGTTTCACAACAGCACACAGGCAACGTGCACTTGGTAGCCTTCACTTTGGGGGAACTGAGGTGAGTGAGCAGCGGCGTTCACCATAGCTTGCCTGTTGTTTACAGGCCTCTAGGGCACCGGGAGATGCGGAAACTGATGTCTGGCCCTGCAGGCAGCTGCTGAGAGGTGGCGGGGGGATGTCTGGGGGCAAGTGCTGGCCAACCTCAGAGGCAAATGCTGAGGGGTGGGGGGTTCAAGTGCTGCCCTGGTGCTGCATCCTGCGCACAGACAATCGAAGTGGTGGGCAGGGTAAGCGAGGGAAACGGCCACAGTGATATGTTTGGGGTCAAGCTATAGCCTGCCCGCCCATGCAAGCAACGCGGAGGCACCAAAGGACCACCAAGCGCCCCACACTGCACCACTCTAGACCCCCACCTCCCCTGCGCCCCTCCACCCACCCGGCACAGATTTCGAGTCCGCCAACATGTTATTGGACCACAGAGCAGTTGGGCTGCACACATTGTACTATCTCCTCGCCAACACTGGCCATGTAGCAGTCACTGCTGGAGGTGCTCACAGCCCCTTGCAATCTCAGCATCCCAGTTTGGACTACTGCCCGCCTTGTCACAGGTTGACAGGGCAGCCATGCAGCGAACTCATCTCTGGCCATTCGAGGGGTGACCAGCACTCCCCAGCAAGTGTTAAGGGGCGGTCACACAGGGCCAGGAAAGGTGCTAAGTACAGCCATGATAACCACGTCTCTCTCTCTCTTTCATGCTGCAGGAGGACTATGTCAGGATCATGGATCCTGGTGACCTAGCTGTATGCCTGATGGCCCACAGAGACAGTTGAAGATGGAGGAGAGAGTGATTGAGGCTTCTGGCTGTGCAAATGCAGGTGCAGCAACCTATGAAAAAGAGGCAGCAGGGGGAGCACACGCTGCCCAGGAGCGACAGCGAGCAGTGGCTGTTCAGTGCGACACCCAGGGTCTACAGATGCCGCCTGCCATTCCTGCAGGTGACTGAGAATCAGTGTCGCTGATGACTGCGCATGTCTAGGGATCTGGTGGCTCACATCTGCCACCTGCTGCAGAACTTGGTGCCAAGGGGACATGGAGGGCATCCACTGCCACTGGCTGTGAAAGTGACCACAGTGCTCAATTTCTACGCCAGTGGCTCCTTTCAGGGCTCCACAGGTGACATCTGTGGGATTTCACAATCCACCACTCACAATGCATTTTGCCTGGGACTGGGACAGCCAGGATGCAAGGGCCATTGGATTTGCCCTGATCTCAGGATTCTCATAGGTGCAGGGTGTGATTGACTGTACTCATGTGGTGCTTAGGTCTCTGTCGCTGCACTCAGTGGACTTCATCAACTGCAAGGGCTTCCACTCACTGGGCGTGCAGCTGGTATGCGACCACTAGAAACGCATCCTGCAGGGATGTGCACGGTTTCTAGGGAATGTGCACGATGCCTACATCCTGACTTGCTCACAGACCCCTGGAGTCTTCCAGGGTCCACAGAGGCTGCAAGATTGGCTCCTTGGGGACAAGGGCTAGCCACAGAGGCCATGGCTGATGACACCCATGCGGCAGCCTCAGACTGCAGCAGAGCGACACTATAATGAGGCTCGTGCAGCAGCTCACAACTTGGCGGAGCAGATCATCAGGATGCTGAAGATACGGTTCTGATGCCTGGACCAGTCTGACGGTGCAATACAGTCTGCAGAGGGTGTCACGCATCATCATCATCTGCTGCGCCCGTTACAACCTGGCACTACACTGGGGAGAGCAGCTGGCTGAGGGGAAGATAGAGGAGCTGGAGGTCTCCTCCAATGAGGAGGAAGCTGACGGGGATGAAGATGAGGGGGTCCTCAGTGTTGACGACAATAGGGATTAGGCTCTCACACTGGTTAGGTGAGGCAAGCGCGTTCGGGAGGCCCTCATAGCTGCCAGATTTGTGGAGGATGATGACATGCAGTGAGGTGTCCCCACAGATCCTCACATCGCTGTTGTGAATGTTTGACTTCAGTCTGATTTATCTCAGCACCAATACCCTCTGAGAGAATGCTCCTGTTATGGAGATGCAGTGGAGACTCTAATAGTCACTTGATCGCAGGAAGATGACGACAACATGCAGTGAGGACACTCCATAGATCTTCGCATGGCCTCTGAGAATGTCTGACTCCTGTCTGGCCGAGGGCAGCTCACTTGTGCTCCATAATCAGGGCCATTTCAGAGACGCATCCATGAAACTTTAGATGGATCTGATGCTGTGTCTACCTTCAGTACCTCAGCCCTTCAGGATCTGGTGCACAGCATCACTGGTCGCAGATGCTGGTGTGATGGGGGCCAGCCCCATCTTAAATATCCTGAGAGCACACAGAGAGTATTAGAGAACTCTGTGATACCTGCCAACTACATTCTGGCAGCAAGACCAGCACTGCTGAGGTGCAGTTATCAGTAATGTTTCCAGGGAGTGCGGGACCGGACCATCACTGTGGTTTGAAGGCCGCACAGAGCACAGGGAAGAGGCCCTGGACTAAGACACCTGCCTTTATCTTGAGCAGAAATGTTTCGCATCTGAGTGACAAGAGCACTGCTCATCAGAACAAGGAGCCACAGGCAGGGTGGCATTCTTAGGAGTTTATTGACAATAGTGAACAGTATGTACAAGTGATTAACACCCATGCTCAGGCTGTGAAACTAATTCTCCTTAGCTTTCCCAACCCTGCCGCTATGTCTTGGTGCTCTCCAGACATCCACAGCAGAGGTGGAGGCAGCCTGCTGACTATGACGCCCTGTCTGTGATGACTTTGGTTGGTGTCCTCTGGAGGGCCGAGACTTGGAGGGCCCCGGCCTGCTTTCGGCGTCCTGCTGTGTGGCAGTGGCACTCTCCTTGGTCTGTGAAGCTGGATCTGCGGAGGTCACAGGAAGACAGGATTTGGATGGGCCGGTCACTCCCAAAGTCACCTGGATGGATGGCCCCAGTGTGTGCACCTGCTGATCCTCCTCCCAATGGGTGCCCGAGGGCCCCTCGCTGACTCCGTGAGTCGAAGGAGTAGCTGGAGTGAGATCGATCTGCCCAGCAACCCTCTCACATACACACTGTTGAAGGCCAGCTATGGTATCAGTGATGGAGTTAAGCCCGTGCAGCAGTGCAGGAGTGATGTCCTGGACCAAGGTCTCCATGGCAGCTGCCATCCTGCCAGTGTTGACCTCGGTGCGTTGCAATGCCGGCATTATCACCTCAGCCTGAAGATGGACGGACTCCTCCATCGTGCGCTACAATCTGAGGAGTGCAGCGAACATCTCTTCCTGATGTTCCCGAGCTTGCTTTTGCAGCTTCAGCAACTGTGACATGACCGAGTACAGAGGCTCATCATCTGACTCAGACTCAGCCATGTTCTGGCCTCCAGCTGTCCTCCAAGTGCTGGGAACCTGGAAGGTCCCTGCCTCCACCTGCTGTGTATCAGGAAGTGTGATGTGCTCACCAGATTGTGGTCCCAAGGCTACTCTAAAGCTAGGTCCCATCGAGGTGTGTGTCTCCGCGATGGTGGAGGGTGTGGGTGAGCACTGAGATGAGACTTCAGGGAGGGTGCCTTCAGATTCCCCTTCAGAGCTTGCTTGGAGGCTCTGGGTTGTGGACTCTGCTGGCTGTGTCCCAGATGTGCCTGCGAAAGCAAGGAGAGATAATTAGTGTATGGCAGTGGCCTGTGAAACAGGACACATCACTCATGGCATGGTTGTCTGATGGATGTTGCACTGCTGGATCCTCATTTGGTAGAGCAGCGCCGACCTCACCGTCAGCACAGGGCCGATCCCGGTCATTGCCGGCCAGCTGGATGGTTCCATTTTCAAATTCTGTCAGAGCTTTGAATTCCGGCATCCCTCTACCTGCTTGTGACTTTTCCCTCCTGTTGTGAGCCAGTTTGCCCTGCATGGATAGAGATGGGGAGAGTCTATCAGGATGCCTGCCGGGCCAGATGATAGGTATGCCTGGCCTGTGTGGGTGGTGAGAGGTCCCATGGACAGAATGAGGACAATGCAGGTGTGTGTGAAAGAGTGAATGGTGATGTTCCTTGAACTGACAGTGAGTGGGGGCCCTGTGGATGTGTAATGCTTTCGTGAGTGTGTGAAGGGGTGAAGAAAAGAGTGACTTTCTCTGACGGAACAGAGGAGATCATTCATCCTTTTGCAACACTGGGTGTCTGTCCTCTGCCATTGGCGCTGACCACTGCCTCCCAAGCTGGGTTGATGACATTGCTACGCACCCTGCGGCCAGGGCAGGGGTTGAGCACATCCTGGCGGGCCACCACGGCAGCCAGCAGTCGCTCGAGGGACCTGTCGTTGAAGCGGGGGGACTGCAGCCTTTTTGCCTTTTCAGTCCATGTCTCCTAGGCAGCAGTGGTGAGCTGGTTATTGTGGGGAAAATTGAATGGATCCTCTACCCTAACCAACTGCTGTCTTCCAAATACCTGTACATTAAGGAATGAAATGGGGGAGAAAACTAAAAATTGTAAAAAGTGAAATGACTATTTTTTGCATAGCCACATCCTACTCATGCAATTTAGGCTCACAAAAAGGTTTGTCATCTCAAATTGTCAAAGAAAAGCTTTTGAAGAAAAATGTGTCGCTTGTGAAATTACATGGTCACAAAAAGCTAAAGAAAACTTCTTTTTTTTCAACCAAACAGTGAACAAATTCTTGCTCAGGCACAGCAATGCCACAGGATGTTTCCAGCTTTGGTTTTTCTGCCCTTGAAACTTCAAACACTCTGTCTCCTGCCAAAGCAAAATGGCTGCTGATACCCGTCTACACTTGCGCACTTCTCCGCCCATGCGTAGAAAACCAATTTTGCTTTTTCAACATTTTTAAGGCATTTTTTAAAAACGTGATAAAAGAAAAGAATGGGACCCATTAGGGACCAAAGTGGCAATCTGTGTAAGGAGCCGGAAGATGTCGGTGAGGTTTTAAATGAGTGCTTTGCATCTGCATTCACTATAGAGAAGGACGATGTAGGTATAGAAATCGGGGGTGGTGGGGGGGGGACTGTGATATAACTTGAACAAATTAGCATTTAGAGGGAGGAGGTATTAGCGGTTTTAGCAGATTTAAAAGTGGATAAATCCCCAGGCCCAGGTGAGATGTACCCCAGGCTGCTGTGGGAGGCAAGGGAGGAGATTGCAGTGGCCCTGACATTAATTTTCCAATTCTTTCTGGCCACAGGAGAGGTGCCAAAGGACTGGAGGACAGTTAATGTAGTACCGTTATTCAAGAAGAGTGGTAGGGATAAACCAGGGTACTACAGGCCAGTCAGTCTAACATCAGTGGTAGGGAAACTTTTGGGGAAAAATCTGTGGGATAGAATTAATCTCCACTTGGAGAGGCAAGGATTAATCAAGGATAGTCAGCATGGCTTTGTCAGGGGGAGATCATGTCTAACAAATTTGATTGAATTCTTTGAGGAGGTGACTAGGTGTGTAGATGAGAGTAGTGCAGTTGATGCAGTCTACATGGACTTCAGTAAGGCTTTTGACAAGGTCTCGGATGAGAGACTGGTCAAGAAGATAAGAGACATGGGATCCAGGGAAATTTGGCAAATTGGATCCAAAATTGGCTTAGTGGCAGGAGGCACAGGGTGATGGTTGAAGGTGTTTTTGTGACTGGAAGACTGTGTCCAGTGGCGTATCGCAGGGTTCAGTGCTGGGTCCCTTGCTGCTTGTAGGGTACATTAATGATCTAGTCCTGAATGTAGGAGGTAATACCAGTAAGTTCACATAGGACACAAAAATTAGTGGTGTGGTAAATAGTGAGGAAAGCCTTAGACTACAGGATGATATAGATGGGCCGGTCAGATGGGCAGAACAGTGGCAAATGGAATTTAATCTGAAAAGTGTGAAGTGATGCATTTTGGCAGGACTAACAAGGCAAGGGAGTATATGAAGAATGGTAGGACCCTTGGAAGTACAGAGGATCAGAAGGACCTTGGTGTACATGTCCCTAGATCCTTGAAGGCAGCAGCACAATTAGATAAGGTGGTTAAGAAGGCATATGGGATACTTGCCTTTATTCGCCAAGGCATAGAACATAAGAGCAGGGAGATTATGATGGAGCTGTATAAAATGTTAGTTAGGCACATCTGGAGTACTGTGTGCAGTTCTGATCACCACACAATAGGAAGGATGTGATTGCACTAGAGAGGATGCAGAGGAGATTCACCAGATGTTGCCTGGGCTGGAGGGTTTCAGCTATGAAGAGGGACTAGATAGACTGGGGTTGTTTTCCTTAGAGCAGAGAAGGCTGAGGGGGGACTCGAAATGTTAACTGTATATTTCTCTCCACAGATGCTGTCAAACCTGCTGAGTTTTTCCAGCAATTTTTGTTTTTGCTTCTACTTTCCTTGTGCGTCACCAATCAATAAATCACCTACTTGTGAGGTTGTTTTCAGCAATAGAAACCTTCAAATGAATGTTTTATTCAACGCATTACCAACAGCAAAGCCAGCAATTAAGTTTTCAAGCAGATAAGGTGGTTTGAAGTCAACACACAATAGGTTTTTCAAATGACATTTTCTGCTAATCAAAGTGAAATGGGAGGAACTGAATGCCAACAAACCAAGTGAAACAGGGTAAAAACGGTAATGAGCTTATGGCAATTTTTAAATCTTAAAAATTTTAATTCTGATAAAGACAGGCTTAAATTTCATCATTTGTTCTAAACTTTTGCCTCAAGTTGAAAATTCAGTAAAGTCACACCATTCAAGAAAAGGGCAAAATCGCAAACAGTGAACATACTTTATAATGGGATTGAATCAGATAGGTTCCAGCGATCGTTGAATTACTTGCCTGCTGTACCTCTGAGCTTTGCTTTTCCAGATGTGGAAACCTCTCCAATTCTTTACCTATCTCTCCTGAGCAGTGACATCCCCCAACTTCACACCCCGAACATAAAAAAAGCACGCGCTTGAATTCAGTCATCATAAACAAAAGCTCTAACACCACAACATGCAATTAGAGACTTAACTCTACCTAGTATATAATTGTTCGGCAATACCAGCATATTATTTAACAGATTGGCTTTGAACTTATTCATGCTTCATAAAGAAGCTCGATGCACTTTTAACCCTATCATCCAAACAAATCTATGAGGACAATTTTCCTGTCGGCATGTAAAATGACACCCAGTGATGTCGGGCATACGTCCTGACGTCACCGCCCGTCATTCCGAACTTTCGTTCAGCGGGCTCATGCCAGAGTCGGCTGCGCGCCCGCAGAACTGTCAAAGGCCTGGTAATGCCATTTAAAAACCAATTTAAATAATTAAAAGGGCTGCCCATCCAACCTTAATGTTGGCAGGCAGGCGAAGAGCCCAAGCGGCCTTCGCATTTTTCACGAAACCTCATCCATGGGTGGGATGAAGTTTCATGAAGGTTTTCTTAAATTAATAAATAATTTTTAAACATTTCATAAACATGTCCCAGCTCATGTGGCACTGTCACATGAGGGAACATGTACAGATGATTTTTAACTTTCTTTATTTTAAACTTCAAATCTGAACTGCTCCGTGCCTCAGGGAGACTTCTACACACATGCGTGGACTCTCCCTCCTCCCTCTGCCCACACAAATAGCACTGAGCGCTACTGGGCGCACATCACACTGGGCGGGCCTTAACTGACCCACCCCATGTAAAATGGGCAGAGGAAGAATTGGAGGAAGCAGGAGATGACACTAAGCAGAGAGGTGCTCATGTTGCATGACTAAGTGACATCCTCCTGCTACCACCCTCTTGGAAGAGACCTTCCTTCCTCTCTCTCATGGGGGCCAAGCCTGTAGCTCCCCTATGCCATCTCAAGTCCTTGTGGTGTAGTGGCAGGCTTTCACATAAATTCTCTCCCTCAGGCCAACCAGCAGCCTGTGATGGCTGCCTTGGACGTCCGAAATCCGGCTGTATTCCTGTCCCAACTAGCTTGAATTGGACAGGAAACCCACCTCCAAATCAATTAAGGTCTCAGCCCCAGAAGAATCCGAAACTCGGTCAATTTTCTACCAAAGATTGTTTCTGGGGATATCTTACATTCTGAAATTGGGACTGTGGCTGTCCCACAGGTGCATTAAATTCAGCATGATGACATCAGACTGCTAAACCAACATCAACACACTGGGCTCCAATAGTACTGAAGTTGGGCAGAAACCAAAATAGGCAACCCTCCCACCATTTTCAAAGAAACAGTTAGCAAACTATTAAGCTTGTTAACTAGCCAATACACTGGAATAATACATTGCCACACCATAATGCTGTGGGTGCACAAGAAACACGTTCAGAGGGGGTCATATTTTTAATCAAGAAATGTTGCAAAGGCTGCATGTAGGAACATGGTTGACTTTAGCAGAAGAGTCTGCTGCTGAAGATGGGAGACTTTATGTTGGTAATTTTGTTTTTCATTGTATTTCAACCTGCTTAAGGGCATTTACTCAGGGTGAGGGGCAAAAAGGAAGTGTTCCGGTCAACATTGAGACACTTCTTCCAGGAAAGCGGGGAGCAGGAAAAGGAGGAGGACAGCAGATGGTCAGGTACAGGTGCGCCATAAGGTCCAGCAAGGTGGGCAACCTGCTGCTGAGCAAGCGGCTGCAGAAGGGTGGCAGCAACATCAGGCAGGCAGAGGTAGGCACTACCCTGCCAACCGAGTCTACAGGGTCAGGTCGTCTTACCCATAAATATCAGAATGATGGTGCCTCCAAAGGCTGCATCTCTTAAGGGAGACAGTCCCATTGTGACATACTTTCTTGGGAGATAGCCTCCAATTGTGTGGGTGCCCACCTGGTGCTTATGGCCTTAAATGTCATGCTGACATTGAGCTTCTTTTCCCCGGGGTCATTCCAGGCACCATGTAGAGACCTTAGTGGGATCACCCAGCCTGCAGCCCATCACTGCATTAAGGTTTTCACAGATGCCATGTTCAGGTGTGCCCATCAGTACATCTCCTTTACATGTGACAAAATCAGTCTCGCAGAAAAAGCCAGAGACTTTGTAGCCATAGCTGGATTTTTAATGGTTGAAGGGGTAATTAATTGCACCCATGCCATGATTAAAAACTCCATCTGGACAACCGGGGCATTTATAAACAGGAAAGGATATTATTGCATCAATGTCTAGATTGTGTGTGATTATAAACAAAGAATTTTTGCAGGTGTATGCACATTATCTGGGTAGCAGCCACAATGCATACATCCTTAGACACTTCCAGGTTCCCGGGATGTTCACTAGTCCAGAACGTTTGGATGGCTGGCTTCAGGGAGATAAAGGATGCCCTCTAAAGAGATGGCTGACGACACAAGTAAGGAACCCCCACATGGAGAGGAGGTATATCGAGAGCCACGCATCCACCAGGACCATTGGTCTGTTCAAAATGCACTTCAGTTGTTTAGGCAGATCAGGTGCTCTCTGCAATATGCACCTGCTGGGGTCTCACTTATGGTCATTGTCTGCTGTACCTTGCACAATCTGGTCCTCCAGAGAGAGGACAATTTGATGGAGGTAGCCCCATCCTTTGATGACAAGTCTGATGAAGAAGATTGTGAGCTGTGCCAGCCAGCTGCACAAGTCAGTCCGCTGGAGGGTCTGAATGCCCAGGAGACACGAGATTCTCTTATACTGCAAAAATATCAATGGCAATAAAGTGTCTCCAACTCCATGCCACCTTCTCAGCCATTGTCACCTTTTCATATTATCTCCTTCTCATGAGCACCACGGTCATGTAGGGCAGATTTTTCCGTTGGCGAGCTGGGGGTGGGGTGCATTTGCCAACATGAAAATGACATGGGAACTCCCAACATCATCCCGCCCCATTTAAATATTCATGAAGGCGGGGGGGGCACAGCGCAATCATCTGTCCACCCGCCGACCTGTCAATGGCCAATTGAGGCCGTTGACAGGGTAGTTAAATCAATTAAAGGCTCTGCCCGTCCAACCTTAAGGCTGGCGGCCAGGCCAGGAGCCCCAGCGGGCTTCTGACAAAACATGAAACCTCTTCTACCAGCAGGATGAGGTTTCATGTCGGTTTTAAAAATATTTAATAAGGTTTCTGTGATATTTATTAACATGTCCCATCTCGTGTGACATTGTCACATGAGGGGAACATGTTAATAATTTTTTTATTTTTCTATTTTTACACTTTCAAAAACTTTCAGTGCTCTCCCTGAGGCAGCACTTAGTCTCAGGAATCCACCCCTCCCCCCCACCCCCCCCCCCCACACACAGGAAGCACATAGCGCTTTGCGTCAGGTGGCCTGCTGGGTGGGCCTTAATTGGCCCACCCACTTAAAATGGCAGCAGGGCCCATTTCGGCGGCAGCAATCGGCTGCCCACCCGCCACCGAGCCAGTGGGGCCCGCCCGCCCATCAAGGGCAAAATTCTGCCCGTAGAGTGCAAAGGGCACTGTAAAGTCACCAAATAATGCTGAGCAAAGGGGCACACATGAACACAAACTCCCTTAATAATATCCAGTCTATCCAATTCAAAACCATCATGTCACACACATACAGGGTGCTAGTGAGGCCACGTTTGGAGTACTGTGTACAGTATTGGTCACTTTATTTAAGGAAGGATGTAAAAGTGTTGGAAGCAGTTCAGAGAAGATTTTCCAGACTAATACTTGGAATGGACAGGCTGTTTTATGAAGAAAGGTTGGATAGGCTGGGCTTGTAGCCGCTGGAGTTTAGAAGAGTAAGAGGCAACTTGATTGAAACATACAAAATCCTGAGGGGTCTTGACTTGGTGGCTGTGGAGAGGATGTTTCCTCTTGTGGAAGAATCTAGAACTAGGGGTCACCATTTAAAACGGAGATGAGGTGAATTTTTCTCACTCAGAGGGTTGTGAATCTTTGGAACTCTCTTCCTGAAAAGGTGGTGGAAGCAGTCTTTGAATATCTTTAAGGCAGAGGTGAATAGATTCTTGGTAAGGAAGGGGGTGATGGGTTATTTTGGGTAGGAGGGATGCAGATTTCAGGTTACTATCAGATCAGCCATGATCTTATTAAATGGCAGAACAGGCTTGAACGGCTGAATGGCCTACTCTTGTTCCTTGTTCGAACGTTTAGATAATGCACGAATGCAGTGGGAGCAGCTTGTGAGAAGAACAATTATTTAATTACGAAGTTAATCTACATTCTTCCCAACTCACAAGTGTAACTAATGTGTCTTTTTAATTCTCTGCCAGATGCTGCAGCATGGTGGTCTGCCCTCATTGCCAGCTGAGGTGGAGACAGGTTACTGACCCATATGCCTCTTTGCCTGGGATAACTTTGGTGGACATCCTTTGGTCACCTGAGACTGTGAGGATCCCAGTGGTGCTGAGAATCTTCTGAACAGTAGCAGGAGGTTCATCTGTCACCACAGCACTTGGAGGCATTTGTGTCAGTGGCAGGGGGGCGAAGGAGAGGCTGTCCCCATGAGAAGCACGCTGAGAGGTTTTCCCAGATGGCGGCAGCAGCTACCCCGTCACCGCCGTGAGGTCCATTTAGCCCTCAAAGCTCTTCTGAGAGGAGGTAAGGCCTACATGTGACTCCAGGCTCCTTGTTCCCCTCTCACCCTGGCTCTGGGCATTGGAACTCAGAGACAAGGGGATGGAGTGCAGATCAGAATGCATACCCAATATCCCATCAGTACACTGCTGGGTTCGGCCCTCTGTGACAGTCGCCAGTCTGTCAATGGAGGCAGCCATGCATTCTGAAGGGTGTGTCATCGCAGAGCTCATGGCCTGCATAGACTCCTCCATTGTCTGTGCCAATGTACACAGCCCCCCTGGAATCCCTGCCACATCTCCGCACACCTTGTGCTGTACTTCCAACAACTTTTGCTTGACGATGACTTCAGAGGCTCGTCATCAGACTGAGTGCCAGAGGTCTGCTCCATCTCAATATTCAACAGCTGGTCTTGCAACAGGGATGTACTCTCACCAGTGTGTGGATTTGTTACAGCCAAGTTGCGCGTACTCACCGAGGTGCATGTATCTGCGCTGATGCTAGGTGCAGAGCAAGGATGTAATGTTGCCCCCTCTGAGACTCCATTCCCTTCCTCAGAAGTTAATGAAGGGCAAGTATCTGCAGCTGTCATTGTTTGGCCTGTGGGGGAATAAAACAAGAATAGTGAGATACATCATCGTCAGGTTGAGTGAGTTCAGAGATACACGCTTCCTCATAACATTGGCACCAGTAAGAGATAGTAGCCAGTATTTGAACCTTAGGTCCTTCAACATTGAGACACACCTACTTCCTGAATTCTGCAAGTCTCCAAAGGCAAAAGCCATTAATGCTACCTTCCTGCCAGATTCCCCAGTTTCCAAAACCCTCCCCACCTCCCACTCTTCTCCCTTCAGCACTGTTTGCAGGGGAGAGATATGAGTTCTTGGAATCTCACCACCTCCAATTCGCTTCGCTAATGGCCTCATTGGCTGCCAGTGCCAGCACCTCCCCCTCAATGGGGGTGAGAATGGTTAGGTCTGCAGGGTCACCTCTTGTCCTGGACCTCTCTTGGGCATTATGTACCTCCTTCTCCTGCAAATAAAAAGGAACATTGTATTAATTTGCCATGCTACAATCATGCTCTCAACATTCTTCAATGCTTGCCAACTAACAAGTATTAAAAAAATAAAAAAAAACCCCACTAGAGCTATACCTTGAGTGCCCTACCATCCATTCTTAATTAGCACATTCGTTTAGATAATATCACCAACTTTAATTTTAACACCTATGTGTTCTATTGTACTATTGTCGTTGACATCTTTTGATGAGCTGCTTCTATCACTGCTTGTTTGTCCCTACAACCACACCCCCGCCCCCCCGCTCCACCTCTTTGTCTCTCTATCTCTCCGCCCCCCCACACACACACCTTAAACCAGCTTATATTTCAACTCTTTCTTGGACTCGAACGCAAGTTCTGTCGAAGGGTCATGAGGACTCGAAACGTCAACTCTTTTCTTCTCCGCCGATGCTGCCAGACCTGCTGAGTTTTTCCAGGTAATTCTGTTTTTGTTTAACAAGTATTGCTGTTCAGGGATTCCCCTCCCCAAACCCCCATTGCCATGCAAAGTGGCTTGCTGCCTTCTACACGTGTGCGAAATACTAGGCAATCCCACATTCAAACCACTTCACACCCTCACACCCTTCAATATAGGTTCAACTCTGAAATGGTTACACACTCACCCTGGCAGATCTCAAGAGGTCATTCAGCCTTTTTCGGCACTGCAACCAGGTTCTTTGGATGACCCCACAGCTGCTGATGTCCTCCGCAAACTCCATTCAGGCTGCTTTGTTCTGGCTGGGAGGTCTTCTCTTCCTGTGTGCAGGCATGAGGATCTCCTGCCTATCACTCACAGCATTGAGGGGGTATCACGGGGAGCCATCATCAAACCATGGGGCTGTCCTTGGTCTAGGCTCCTCCGCAGCTGGTGGCTTCAATCTCTCCTCCATCTGTGGAGAGACAGAGTTAAAAGATTGATTTTGAGTCTTTTCCTAAGCACTTGTTATTCATAGGGAAATGGGTCAGCTGCATCCAAATGTCCTTTCTTCCCTGGCAAAGATCCTGAGTGATTCACTACTAGCACAATCGTCATCAACATTTAAAATCAAGATCTTACCTGCTGGTGCTGCAATAGTTCAACGTGTTTAGCAATGCCGTAAAAATTTCTGCCTCCAAATGAGTACTTCTGCTGCAGCTGCCACAGTCCAATGCCAGGGGTGCCTTTAAATGAGTGACCATGACTGACTTCCAGGTCACAGCCTACTTCCTTTCCCCCTGGACGTCCACTTTTCCTCCTTGATTGGACACGCTGTCCACCATTCTCCTCAGCAATTGGCCGGCTTCCCACCAGGCAGCAGTTAATTGGCCGCAAGATGCTTTATCCGTCATCTTTAAAAGGTAGGGATGAGAGTCGGTGGTAAACCCACTTCCAAGTCAGACTCCCACCCACCGCCAAGCAGCATAAAATTCAGCTCTCTGACACAGAAAAAGACACTCCTCCTGTTTCTCCTGGGGGAGACTAGAGGTCTCCCTTTTAAACTGGAGATGAGGAGAATTATTTTCTCCCAGAGGATCATTAGCCTGTGGAATTCTCTTCCCCAAAAATCACTAGAGGCTGGGTCATTGAATTTACTTAACGCTGATTTGGATAAGTTTTTGATAGACAAGGAAGTCAAGGGTTATGGAGAGCAGACAGAAAAGTGGAATTGAGACCACAATCAGATCAGCCATGACCATATCAAATGGCAGAGCAGGCTCAAAGGCCTACTCCTGCTCTTTAGTTCTATGTTCCCATCTCCAATGGGAAAATCAGGCCTCATGTCTCAATTAAAAAAGCCACTTTTATCTATCTAATATCATTTTGTCTTCCCTTTATCTTAGCCACTAATCTATTTTCAAACTCCCTCTTTGCCACTCTTATTCCATTTTTTAAGATGTCCTCTCTACTTCCCATATTTAGCTTTGTTCTCTAAGCATTATTAACTTTATATTTATCACATACCTCCTTCTTCTGCCTCATTTTAGCCTACTATTCTTTAGAGACCAAGAGAGCTCCATTTTTGGATGCACATCCTTTCCCCCTCAGAGGAATGTGCGCTGAGTATGATTTTCCAAGTTTCCTAGATTCTAGTATAGAAATTAGCAAATATTACAGAAAGAAGAGAGAGAGAACTACTGGCCAGTTAGCCCGGCATCAGTTGTTGGGAAAATGCTGGAATCTATAATTAAGGAAGTATTAGCAATGCACTTAGAAAATCACAGTGTGATCAGACAAAGTCAACATGGTTTTTAAAAAAGGAAATAGAGTTTGACAAATTTATTAAATTTTCTTGAGGTTGTAACTAGTAGGACAGATAAAGGGGAACCAGTAGATGTGGTGTAACTTGATTTTCCAAAAGGCATTCTATAAGGTGCCACACATAAGGATAACATGCAAGAAAAGGATGCATGGAGTTGGGGGTAATACATTACAATGGTTTGAAGATTGGTTAACAGTGAGGAAGTAAAGAGTGAGGATGAATGGGGTATTTTCAAGTTGGTAAGCTGTAACCTGTGGAGTGCCAGAAGTATTTGTGCTGGGGCCTCATTTATTTACAATCTACATTGATGACTGAGACAGAGACAGAGAGTAATGTGCCTAAGTTTGCTGACAATACAAAACTAGATGGGAATGTAAACTGTGAGGAGGTCACAAAAAGGCGGCAAAGAAACATTGACAGGTTAAGTGAATGGACAACAAGGTTGCAGATGCAGTACAATATGGGGAACTGTGAGGTTATTCACTTTGAAAGTAAGAATAGAAAAGCAGCATATTTTTTAAAAGGCATCAAACTTGGAAATGTCGATGTTCAGAGAGACTTGTACTCACACAAGGAACACAGAAAATTAGCATGCAGGTACAGCAAGCAATTCGGAAGGCAAATGGCATATAGGTTTGAGGTGCTCACAACCTGTGTGGATGAAAGCAAAGTCTGCAAGGTGGATGAGCTGGCTGGCCATGGCACTGTGGTATAAGAAGCTGCACAAGCTGGGGGAGCAAAAAGGAACGTAGTGGTAGTAGGGGACAGTATAGTGAGGGGGATTGACACTGCTCTTTGCAGCAAAGAGCAAGAGTCCAGGCGGCTATGTTGCCTGCCCAGTGCCAGGGTTCAGGTTATCTGCCCAGGGCTGGAGAGGAACTTGTGATGGGAGGGGGACGATCTAGTTGTCGTGGTTCTTGTAAGTACCAATGACATAGGTAGAACTAGGAAAGAGCTTCTGCAAAGTAAGTATGAGGAGCTAGGTGCTAAATTAAGAAGCAGAACCTCAAAGGTAACCTCTGGATTATTACCTGAGCCATGTGCAAATTGGCAAATGGCAAATAAGATTAGCGAGACAAATGCTTGGCTCAAAGGCTGATGTGGGAGAAGTGGATTCCAGTTTGTGTGGTGCTGGCATCAGTACGGGGGAAAGTGGGGGCTGTACCATTGGGACGGTTTACACCTGAATTGTGCTGGGACAAGTGTCCCCACAAATCGCATAGGTAGCAATTCAAGATATAGAGTCAAGACACGAGACCAAAATAATAATATGAGGAATGAGGGTCAGAGAATGGCAGGAAGGGACAGAGTGAAAAAAACCTAGAATACATCAACAGCCAAGATTAGATGTTACAAAGGTAACAAAAAGATAAAACTGAAGGCTCTCTATCTGAATGCACGTAGCATTCATAGCAAAGTAAATGAATTGATGGTCCCCATTGAAGTAAATAATTATGATCTGATAACAATTACGGAGACGTGGCTACAGGATGACAAAGATTGGGTCCTTAATATTGAGGGGTACAGGACATGCAAGGAGAATAGGAAGATAGGGAAAGGTGAAGGGGCAGCACTGTTAATCAAAGAGGGCATTTGTGCAATAGTTAGAGATGACCTTGGTTCAGGAGATCAGGATGTAGAACCACTTTGTGTGGAGGTGAGAAATAGTAGGGGATAAAAGTATTTAGTGGGAGTGGTCTATAGGCCCCCTAACAGTAGCCACAGTGTAGCACAAAGTATTCAAGAGAAAATATTGTGTGCTTGTGATAAAGGGGCAGCAATAATCATGGATGATTTTAATCTATACATAAACTGGAAAAACCAGATTGGCAGTAATAGCCTGGATGAGGAGTTCTTAGAATGCTTTTGAGATAGTTTCTTAGAGCAGCATGTTCTGGAATCAACCAGAGAGCAGGTTATATTAGATTTGGTGTTGTGTAAGTGGCAGGATTAATGAATGACCTCAGAATAAATGCACCTGTAGGTAGCAGTGACCACAACATGATTGAATTTTACATCCATTTTGAAAGGGAGAAGTGTGGGTCTAAGACTAGCATCTTAAACTTAATTAAGGGCAACTATATGGGGATGAAAGCTGAGCTAGCTGAAATGAACAGGGAAACTAGGCTAGAAGACAGATCAATACAGAAGCAGTGGCAGACATTTAAGGGGGTATTTCAGAGTATTAAGAATAAGTACATTCCTACTATAAAGAAAAATTCTAAGGGGAGGACCCACCATCCATGTTTAACCAGACATGTGAAGGAAAGCATCAAACTTAAGGAAAAAGCATACAACTCCGCAAAGATGAGTGGCAGGACAGATGATTGGACAGAATATAAACAAAGGCAGAGAATGATTAAAAGGTTAATCAGGAGAAAGAAATTAGAGTATGAGAGGAAGCTAGCTAGGAATGTAGAAACGGATAGCAAGATTTTCTACAAGTTTTTAAAAAGGAAGATAGTAAGTAAAGTGAGTGTGGGTCCTCTAGAGAGTGACAGTGGGGAGTTGATACTGAATAATAAGGAAATGGAAGGAATTAACAAATATTTTGCTTCTGTGTTCACTATAGAGGATACAAAAAACATTCTAGCAATAGTCCAAATCAGGAGGTGAACAGAAGAAAGTAACTTGGTAAAATTGAAATCTCTAGGGAAATGTTACTGAGCAAATTGATGGAGCTGCAGGCAAGTCTCTGGTTCCCGATGGACTACATTCTAGGGTCTTAAAAGGGGTGGCTAATGAGATGGTCAATGTGCTGGTGTTAATTTTCCAAAATTCGCTAGATTTTGGAAAGGTTCCATCAGATTGGAAAAAAGGAAATATAATCCCTCTATTCAGGAAGGGAAGGAGGCATAAAACAGGAAACTATAGGCCAGTTAGCTTGATGTCTGTCGTGGGGAAGTTATTAGAATCAATCATTAAGGAGGTTATAGCTGGGCACTTTGGAGAGCTCAAGGCAATTGGGAAGAGGCAGCATGGCTTTGTTAAAGGAAAATCATGTTTAACCAATTTATTGGAGATTTTTTTAATTCATTCACAGGATGTGGGCTTCACTGGCTGGCCCAGCATTTATTGTCTATCCCTAGTTGCCCTTGAGAAGGTGGTGGTGAGCTGCCTTCTTGAACCGCTGCAGTCCATGTGCTGTTAGGAAAGGAGTTCTAGGATTTTGACCCAGCGACATTGGAGCCAGTAATATATTTCCAAGTCAGGATGGCGAGTGACTTGGGGGGGTAATTTCCAGGTGGTGGCTTTCCCATCTATCTGCTGCCCTTGTCCTTCTAGGTGGTAGTGGTCATGGGTTTGGAAGGTGCTGTCGAAGGAGCCTTGATGAATTCCTGCAGTGGTGCCAATCAAGCGGGCTGCTTTGCCCTGGATGATGCCAAGCTTCTTGAGTGTTGTGAGAGCTGCACTCACCCAGGCAAGTGGAGAGTATTCCACACTCCTGACTTGTGCCTTGTAGATGGTGGACAGGCTTTGGGGAGTTAGGAGGTGACTTACCCGTCACACTATTCCTCGCCTCTGACCTGCTCTTGAGGCAGGGTCATTGAATATTTTTAAGACAGAAGTAGATAGATTCTTGTTAGACAAGGGAATCAAAGGTTATCAGGGTTAGATGGGAATGTGGAAATCGAAACACAAGAAGATCGGCCTTGATCATTTTAAATGGCAGAGCAGGCTCAAGGAGCTGAATGGTCTATTCCTGTTCCTATTTCTTATGTTCTTATATTCATATTGGCTTTTATTGTAAGGAGATTGGGGTACAAAAATGAGGAAGTCTTGCTACAATTGTACAGGACTTTGGCAAGCCTACACCTGGAGTACTGTGTGTAGTTTTGCTCTCCATATTTAAGGAAGGATACACTGGCATTGGAGGTGGTACAGCGAAGGCTCACTGGATTTTGAAAGGGCTCAACAGGGTCAATACTGAGATGTTGTTTCCACTGGCTGGGGAATCTAGAACACTAGGGCACAGTATCAGGATGAGGGGTTGATTATTTAGGGCTGAGATGAGGAGAAACATCACACAAATGATTGTGAATCTTTGGAATTCTCTGCCCCAGAGGGGTGAGTATATTTAAGGCTGACATCAACAGATATTTGGTCTCTCAGGGAATCAAGGTATATGAGGAGTGGACAGGAATGTAGAGTGAAGGCAGGAGATCAGGCATGATCATATTGAATGGCAGAATAGGCTTGAGGAATTTTTATGGCTTACTCTTGCCCATATTTCCTATGTTCTTATGCTCTTATATCTACTCTGTACCCAAACCATCTCAGCTTTGAAGGTTCTAATGAAGGGTCATCGGCCTGAAACGTTAACTCTGTTTGTTTCCACAGATGCTGCCTGACCTGCTGAATATTTCCAGCATTTTCTGTTTTTATCTCCCCTTCTTTGAGTCAGGTCTCTGCTATTGCCACTATATCCTAGCCCCATGTGGTGAATTGTGCCTGCAGGTCATCAAATGTATTTACCATGCTCTGTGCATTTACGTACATGCACTCCAAGCCCATATCCTACTACTTCACATTTGCCCCAGTTCCCTCCTATCATGCTTCAATAGTAGGCACCTCACATTCAACAGGCTACCAGAGAGTCCAATCTCCTTGATATTCTCCCCATTGCACCACTCAGACACTTCACAGTTAAAAATATAATTTTATCCACCAAGAGATTTTAGAGACATTATTGTGTAAGATACCAGGGAGTTGCCAACAACAATACATTAATAAAGAAACCTACAACTTCATGGCAAGAATACTTGTGAAAAAAGGAGGATAAGATAAACAGATCAATCAGTGACCCCCATTTGGAGCAAATACAAAATTCAACCTGCTTGTCAAGTAAGTGGCAAATCTTCTCTGTATCGTTCCAATTTTAGTATGTGTGTTGGGCAATCATTTCAAAGTTTTGATACTGATGTCCTTCATTCCGGTTTTATATTGTTTGACTTCTTTGCTGAAATAATCAATAGCAACAGTTTAACTTGTAAAGAAGCAGCTTGTTGGAGAGACTTTTCTCAGTGGGAGGCCAAAAGTACCTGTGATAATTTCCCAGCAACCACCAATTAGCAAATTGTTGTAGTCACTAGGAGCTCAGGTACTGAAAAATGTTCTTTAAAAATAACAAAAATCCAAATACAGCAAAAGAGATACAGAGATAAAAACAAAAACAAAAAACTGCGGATGCTGGAAATCCAAAACAAAAACAGAATTACCTGGAAAAACTCAGCAGGTCTGGCAACATCGGCGGAGAAGAAAAGAGTTGATGTTTCGAGTCCTCATGACCCTTCGACAGAACTAAGTAGAAATAGGAAAGGGGTGAAATATAAGCTGGTTTAAGGTGTGTGCGCGTGTGTGTGTGTGTGTGTGGTGGGGGGGGGTGGGTTGGGTGGGGATAGAGAAGTGGAGGGGGGGATGTGGTTGTAGGGACAAGCAAGCAGTGATAGAAGCAGATCATCAAAAGATGTCACAGACAACAGAACAAAAGAACACATAGGTGTTGAAGTTGGTGATATATATCTAAACGAATGTGCTAATTAAGAATGGATGGTAGGGCACTCAAGGTATAGCTCTAGTGGGGGTGGGGGGAGCATAAAAGATTTAAAAATATTTTAAAATAATGGAAATAGGTGGGAAAAGAAAAAGCTATATAATTTATTGGAAAAAAACAAAAGGAAGGGGGAAGAAATAGAAAGGGGGTGGGGATGGAGGAGGGAGGTCAAGACCTAAAGTTGTTGAATACAATATTCAGTCCGGAAGGCTGTAAAGTGCCTAGTCGGAAGATGAGGTGTTGTTCCTCCAGTTTGCGTTGGGCTTCACTGGAACAATGCAGCAAGCCAAGGACAAACATGTGGGCAAGAGAGCAGAGTGGAGTGTTGAAATGGTAAGCGACGGGAGGTTTGGGTCATTCTTGCGGACAGACCGCAGGTGTTCTGCAAAGCGTTCGCCCAGTTTACGTTTGGTCTCTCCAATGTAGAGGACACCGCATTGGGAGCAACGAATGCAGTAGACTAAGTTGGGGGAAATGCAAGTGAAATGTTGCTTCACTTGAAAAGAGTGTTTGGGCCCTTGGATGGTGAGGAGAGAGGAAGTGAAGGGGCAGGTGTTACATCTTTTGCATGGGCATGGGGTGGTGCCATAGGTAGGGGTTGAGGAGTAGGGGATGATGGAGGAGTGGACCAGGGTGTTCCAAAAGAGATACAGTATTGTCCATTAATGTTTAAAGATGTTTGTGCAAGAAATAATATTACTTGTAATAACGGGCAGAATTTTTAGGTTGGTGGGCGGGTGCGATTGGCGGGTCCAAGATCAGCCAGGGAATGGACCACCAATCTTGACTTCATGCTGGTTGGCCATTTAAAGGCCACTGAAATGCTCAGCGCCGCTGGGGTGGGGGCGGGAGGAGGGCGAGCGCTGAACGGAAGCACCCTGAAGGCAGAGAGCTGCCTCAGGGAGCTGAAGACTTGAAAACAATTAAATAAAGTTTTCAAAATCAGGAGAAAAATGTCCAAGCATCACAATCAGTCACCTGAACATATACACGATAAAAATGCTGTCCATAGATTTTTATTTCTTTTACTTAATAACGGAAACCTCATCCCGCCCTTGGATGAGGTTTCATGAAAATTGCAAAGTTTTGGGGGAAAAATTAAGAAGTCTTGGTGTTTTTATGTATACTGTAAATATATTATTGGGATACCAAGAAGTTAAAATTATGTTGTGCATGTTTTATTGAAAAATTTGTGCAGAGTAACACCTTTGACCACAAATCCTTCAGGCAGTGGTCTGCACATAACATCCTGGAGGCCCTGTGGGAGAATGAGATGGTGGATCCTATCAGATAGTTCCCTGGGCAGACTGTCAAAGTCATTTGGCAAAATGCCTCATCACTAGAACTTTCCAACAAGCACCAAGACGTAGCTTGGCTGGTGGTGAGCAAGACCCTCCCTGTCAGAGGCTCACCCCCTCTACACATTGCCCTTGAGGTGGCTATGGTGGGGAAAAGACCATTGTCCACTGCCTTGTGGAATGTGCCTTTGCAAATAAGGCCTGAAGAGAAATGCAGTGGTTTTTGCCGAGGTTCATCCCAAACAGCTCCTTGACACAGGTCTCTGCTCTACGGGCTGTTCCCAGGGATGTACACCAAGACCAACATCAACTACTTACTGGAGGATCATCAACTTGGTGAGAGCTGATCTTGGGTCTGCTCAAAACTTGTTGCTCTTCCAGTGTAAAGAGTTGTCCTCAACCGAGTGTTGCAGACTGGCACATTCCAATGTCCAGGACTACGTGCTGAGGGATCCATTAAAGCTTGCGGCAGCCACCGCAGAGGAACAATGGGGAAAGGTCGCTGTCTAAGAGAATGGGAGTTGTATAGTACCCTCATGTTGTATGACTCACATTGAATGTATACAGTGAATATTACCTGTATCACAATTGTATTGAAGTACCTCAGAGTGCAACATGACTATGTAGATAACTTAAATATCATTTCACTTTCTGTAATGACCATTGTGAAATGTTTGTAATGTGCTTTGCATTGTATTGAAGAACTTCAGAGCGCAACATGATTTATCTGTAAATAATTTGAATAGCATTGCACTTTCTGTAATGACCAATTTGAAATGCCTGTAACGTTCTTTTTACTGTATTGAAGCACCTAAGAGTGCAACATGATCTATGTAGAAAACTTGAACTTCATTGCACTTCCTGTGATAGCCATTTGGAAATGTTTTGTAATGTTCTTTACGATATTTTATGAATAAAGTATATCTTGGCAAAAAAAATTGTACCATAAATTTTAATAGATATAATAAACAAATGAATATCAAAAATAGACCTGGGCCATCTGTTTCAGAAAAATCAGGAGGAATTTGATAAGTCTGAAATGGTGCATACTAACTTGGTTAATTAAATCAGAAACAAAAATTGAAAATACTGGAAACATTTAGCAGTTCAGGCATTTATGAAAAGTCTGTTTTGACCTTTATAGACAGCTGAAAGACTCTTGAGATTTTGAGATCATGACCCCCATGTACATCAGGCCACTGAGCTGCTGGGAGTCATTGCAACTGGAGCAACTGCCTTAACAGTTCATGAACGATATTTGAGAGCACAGTGGAATTTCCCCATAAGCTAATATGCTTCATCTCTTCTGCATGTGCACTGAAATATAATGCATGTGCAGATGAGCTGATGTACAATCAATTATGAAGTGACTTCAACCAAACCCTGAAAGAGCTGTGAAAAGTGAATGGTTGGCAACTAAGTTATCTTTTTGTGGAACACCTTCGGTCTGTCCACAAGCATGACCCAGACCTCCCTGTCGCTTATCATTTTAACACACCACCCTGCATGTCCGTCCTTGGCCTGCTGCAATGTTCCAGTGAAGCTCAATGCAAACTGGAGGAACAGCACCTCATCCTCAGACTAGGCACTTTACAGTCTTCCAGACTTGATATTTAGTTCAACAATTTCAGATCATGAACACTCTCTTCCATCTCCACCGCCTTTCCAATCCCCCTTTTTCCAATAATTTATAATTTTTTTTACAAATATATTTTTCTTTTCCCTCCTATTCTTAAATATATTTCGATCTATTGTTTCATCTCCACCTTTTAGCCCATTTCGATCCCTTCCCCCCACCCAACCCCCACCAGGGCCATCCGCCACTAGCTTGTCCTGCTTGTTACCCTTAATGTCCCCATTAGTACAAGCTTTAGATAATATCACCACCTTTGTCCTTTTGTCTATGACATCTTTGGCAGTCTCTTCTTGGCCTCCACCTATCACTGGCCTCCTATCAAGCTCTACCTGTCCCATCCCCCTCTACCAGCTTATATTTCATCTCATTTCTATATGTCTTAGTTCTGATGAAGGGTCACACAGACTTGAAACGTGAACTGCATCCCTCTCCGCAGATACTGTCAGACCTGTTGAGTTTTTCCAAGTATTTTTGTTTTTGTTCTAGATTTCCAGCATCTGCAGTTTTTTGCTTTTTTTGTGTGTGTGCTTGGATACCGGAGGAGATGTTTAATTTGAAATTTGTGGAATAAAGCATGCTGGGAGAAATACAATTTGTCTATCAGTTATTAGGAGGATACCTAATTTTAATGCGAAGTGATGACGTTCTCATCTTGGATCCCATCCAAGGAACAAAGGTTTCTGATTTGTCACAATGTGGCATACTCTATAATTTCTCTACTCTGAGAAATTTGATTTCCTCCACAAGTAGGTTGCTGATGAGATTTTTTTTATAAGAATCAACCCTTGGGCAATTTTTATTTTTTGGTACAAACACACTTTCAAGGCATTGGAAATGTAAGCTTGAATGCCAGGTTTAGCGAGGCTACTGTATTATTTCAATGGTTCCCATGATACCTGTACACTACCGACCATACTTGAAGAACATGAAACAGTTAACTCCCAAGGTGAAGGGCATGAAACAGCCTTCGCACAAAGAGGGAATGAGCTAACTGACTCATGATTATTTAGAAAGCGATAGCAACTGGACAAAGACAAAGGTTAACTGTAATTACAAATTGGGAGGAGTTCCTGCTGAAAATGAAAGGAGCATTTACACCTGAATAATCTATGAACTAAGCACCACTCAACATGGGAGGAAAATCACATTGGGCGGAACTTTCCCTTGTTGGGCAGATGCACGCCCGACCCGAACAGAAGCGAAATAGTGTGCGATGATGTTGGGCAAGCGTCCCATGTCATCGTGCACTCTGGCAATATTTCGCTCGGTGGATGCAAGTAAGAGGTGGCAGTGCGCCTGCCGACAATTAAGAGACCTATTGAGGCCTTTAATCAATTCATTAAATGTAATTTTTCTCTGCCTGTCCAACTGTTTGGCTAGCGGGTGGGGGAATAGGCCAAGAGGCCTTTGCCTTTTTTGCGTGAGGTTTCGATCAGTGATTTAAAAAAAATAAAAACTTTTAAAACTCATTTTTAACATGTCCCTGCTCATGTGACAGAGTCACATGAGGGGACATGTTTTCCTTATTTTTCAACTGTTTATTTTTAATGTTAAAAATCTTCAGCTCCCTGAGGCAGCTCTGTGCTGCTCCCAATCCTGCCCATTATCCTTCTGCTGTGTAAACAGCAGGAGAATTGTCTATACCCTTGCTGTTCTACATGGCTCAGGACACTGAAAGGACTAAGGTAAAGGGGTATAAAGAGCTGGACAATCGAGAGGAATGTTAACAGAATCTATGTCTGAAGCCCAAAGGAAGAATTTTCGTGTCAGCGAGCCACAGGCGGGTCTCGCTCATCAACACGTAAAATGACGCGCGGTGACGTTGGGCGGGCATCCCGACATCACTGCGTCATATAGATTTTCAGTTCAGCAGGGGCGCAGCCAGTCGGCTGCACGCCCGCCCAACTGTCAAAGGCCTATTAAGGCTATTTAAATAGTCATTAAAACAATTAACAGGGCTGCCCATTCAACCTTAAGGTTGACGGGCAAGCAAAAAGCCCAGGCGGCCTTTGCATTTTTCATGGAACCTCATCCACAGGCGGGATGAAGTTTCATGAAAGTTTCATTAATTAAATAAAATTTTTATCAAAATTCACGAACATGCCCCAGCTCATGTGACACTGTCACATGAGGAGACATGTCTTAAAATATTTCCTTTTCTTTATTTAAATTTTTAAACCTTTCGCATGTGCAAAAGAGCGCAGGCCACGACTCAGGGGCTCCCCTGCCGCCTGCACAGGTAGCGTTCAGTGCTTCCGGGCACTTGTCATGCTGGGCAGGCCTTAATTGGCCTGCCACGTAAAATGGCGGTGCGGCCCCAATTGGGGGCGCTGATTGGGTTCGCGCCCACCCCCGCACAACCCCCCACGACAGGGGGAAATTTCTGCCCCAGGTGTGACATGAACACTATAAAAAAGGGACAACAGTGAAATGTGCTTACTGCAGTCAGGAGAAGAAGGACGGGAACCGGTCATCTCCAGATCCATGCCCATATCAACAACAGTAACGATCAGTCTTGTGGGTGACTGTAAGCTTCAGTCAAATCATAAAGGGGTTTGTACTGTGGCTTTGTGGGTTCAATAAACAAACAAATCAAAGGTTGATCCGAATCCTGTTTGATGCATGCATTTTGTTCTCATAATTCTGGTGTCCAAGAACAAAAGGCAGAAGGGAACGGAACCACTCGTGCTCTAAGTAACCCAGTGATCGAGTTTAGATTTCCACCATCTCGAGAAATACAATTTCACAAGTAAGTGCGCTAGAATTGAAAGCAAGCCCAATTATCATCATTATGTATTCCCATTCATGATTTTTTTCCCAATCTTACAACGTGCCCAACGATTTACTGGTGAACTTGGATGATAAAGCATTGGTCAACAAGGTCGCTTTAAAATAAATAGTGCACCATTAAAAACAATTTAATGAAGCAGTCACTATACAATATTGACAAATAATAGCATAAAATAAATGTCTTATTAACAGTGAGTGAAGCAGTCTGGTTTCATGCAACATACAATCATCCTGAGATACTGAATTCATTCTTCAAAATGTTTAACTGGATTATGCTGGGTAAATCTGGTTTCATTATCATCAATTACAAACAGAAATACATCATAAAACATATAGCACATAAGTATACTTTGTTCACTAAAATATCAGATTCCCTTATTTAAGCTTCTGTGTGCTAACCTCCAATTGCTTTTCTGACCAAAGGTACAAAGTCTCAAGCATAGTTTGATGCAGTAATATGTCACGTGCTGTTCATCCATACCTAGCTCTGTGTCCAGGCATGTGACATGAACAACATGAAGAATTACAAGGCCAGAGATTCTCTTTATAACCCCACAAGCTATCAGGATTCAAGAATCTGTTTCATTATAGCAACTCCTTAAAAAAAAACACACTTATACATGATGTACAAATATATTTTAATGTATGGTGCCTTCTTACATCAACATATCTCAAAGTGCTTCATGCAATTTACTAACTTTGAAGTACAGTGATTAGGTGTGTAAACTACAATTGATCTGAATATGAATTTTTAGAAGGTGCCAATCCACCTCAGCCATAACTACTGTATAAGAGTTAAGTCTCAAACACTTTCAAAAGGTGACTCAAAATATGTTCAACCACACCTTTGGTCATCTCACCCTAATTCTTTGACTAACCTCTACTCAGTGTCCTTTCTCCCCCAACCCTGGGTTGTTAAATATCTGCAAACTCAACATCAGGTCAAAACTGAGAAAAATAAATGATCCATGGGATAAATGGTTTATGTGCTGCTGGGGAAAGGGGCAAGGAACATTGTCAGTTGTAGAAATCCAGCAAGATTAAATAGTGGAAATTGTAGGATGGGCAAGTGTTGCTGAGTTTTTTATTATCATTGGGGATCAGTGAATATTTAACCAAAGCTTTGCTCAAAAGATGAAATAGTTCAAGCAGTGTCTATGATAAGAATGATTTATGTGGTCTCGGGATGGAACAAGCTTGATGGACCAAATGCTTATTCTCATTTCATGTCTTATTCCATGCTTTCAGTCACTCTTCCTAGGTGCACATTAGGATATCACTTCATGAAGCTCCATCTACATGGATCCCACAAAAGCATCATTTGACAACTTTTCAAAGGTCACAAATTCTTAGAGGAACAACTTCATTTGGTGCTTTTGCTGCAAAGTAGCACAAATAACTATTGTCATCTACTTTGTTAACTGACATTTAGCTTTTTGAGCACTGCAATATATGCTTATTAATCTATAATTTTGATGTTTTATAGTGTAAAATTTGTATTTAAACATCCATATGAGGGACCATCTCATGAAGCAACATGCTTAATAATACTGACAAGTACTTTTTAATTGCAGTAAGCAGTCATTCAAATTGTTCTAGGTAGTGCAATCCTAGTTAGGAAAGCAAAGTGTATTTATCAAGTGCTGGAGGACCACCAAAAGGAGTGAAGGAGAGGAGGGAAACATTTTATGAGACTGACATTCTCCTTCCAGATGCACCTGCTGCAAAGGGCATGGAAGGAGGTTGCAGAAGAGATGATGCTGTGTCCCAAATCCCCAGGTAACAGGATGTTGGGAAAAAGATATCAGATCTCTGGTAATCTGCCTAAGTGCAGCAACAATTTTGCGATGCAAGGTAACCACCAGCCACAACTAGGCATGCAAAAATGTAATTTATGCCAATATTTCACGCTGATAGATACTAAGCAGTAAAAAAAGGTTACCCTGCCATAATAAAACTAGGGCAATAAATGATTTGCATTAAAAAAAGCTTAGGAATTAATCTATTTCCACTTTTATGAAATGCATATGCCAACCTGTGTACACAGCAACAGTTCTTAAAGAACTTTACACAAGTACTACAGACCTTCAACTTGTAGCATGCAGTGTTGCTCTAAAGCCATGCAGCTGTATTGTATTGTCTCTATTCTAAGTTCTTTTACTATTTCTGTAATATTTTTCTGCTGGTCAAGGTGCGGTTAACCTTTTCTGCAGAGCACCTTTAATATAATTGACCAGGAGAACATCAGAAATTGGGGGATGATTGGAAGCATGGTATCATATAATGTTGTCCTGGTAACTGTCCATCTCACAGCACATATTCAACTTGAGCATCATGCATTGAAAGGTGCTTAATCATGGTTGCTTGAGGCTGCATTTTATTGTCTGGTTCCGTCCTGTTTTTTTTTCCAGTAATGGGAGAACAGAGAAACCAGAACACTGTCCCCAATAAACCAACACTTCAGAGCACCAAATATTATTATCACCTCTACCAAGAGCCAGTACAGCTATATTCACTCCGAAGCAAATAGATAGTAAAGTTGAGAAGGAAAGACAAGAGGTGAATCATTGTCCATGTGTTAGGAGAAACGAATAGTCTAGTCTGCTGAAGGTCAGGCTGACAGAGGTTCAGCCTGGTTCTTATTTCTGCTTTATTATCTAAAGTTTCAGATCTCACAGTGCTTGTTTATAAATTGAGATTTCCATTCAAATGAACTTATCTACATGAGTCACTTGTCCCACCTCTAGACTTGATGGCCACAGAACATGTGTGTACACATGGTGTGGCAAAGCAGCTTGATTGTCAACCTATAAATCCTTCCAACACGCCTATGGTGGGTAGCAAGAGTGGGAGAGTTTGCTGATCAGCTAGCACTGTATGGTAGCTGCAAGACAATTGCAACCCCACATTAAAAAGCTCCACACGCAAGCTCTTGCCATGGGTTCTGTGGCAAGTGTCCACCTCGCTTTGAGGGACTGAGAGACATTGTGGTATCTGGGAAAATTCCACTGCAGTATTTTTCATTGAGCTGTTGAATAAATACACCAAACTCCATTAGAATAAAACAGGAGCACAGTAAAAGATGGCAACAGATGATTGTAGAGAACTGTGCAGGATTGTGTACATGAAGATGGTTTTGGGAAAACTACTTTGCAGATGGGAATTGTAGGTTTAATATAAGGGGCAGCTTTGGCACTCAATGGAAGGCATCTTGAAATAATACCTAAAGTATCAGTTTTCTTTCTTTAATGTATCAGCAACTATTTCTTCATTGTCACTTTACCATTTTGCTCAGCTGTGACTTTGTCAGCCTGTTCTTTTACCTCCATGGTAAAATCCTTTGACAGGATAAATTTAGTAGTTGACAGCAGTTATTTGTAGCATGCAAGGATAAAAAAAAAGGTTGCTGTAAGTAAGTTGCCCCTTATTGGTCAAGGCATCTGCTGTTTTAAGACCCCAATAATCTTGACTGTCTTTTGAGCTCTTCTTGAAGGAGATGACACCACTTTTCCTGTCTTCCTTCTAATTCTTAGCATCCCTAAGCACTTCTCCTTAGTTATTCCTCATGCCTATCATGTTAGATACTCTTTCCCACTGGTAGGAAATTTGCACATATTTAAAACAATCTAATTTGATCTAATTAGAAGTTGTTCCTTTCAAAAGATCCATAGCTGTTGCTAGAGTACTGGTAGTTTGGAGATGGCTGAGCCTTTAGATGGAGTCCAAGAAGTGCATTAGATTTAGGCTCCATATTGTATTATCTATTATATAAAATGTTGTAGCAAAGGAAATTAATCATTCATAAATTCTGACAGACAGCATACCGCATAGTGAGTTCACCTTGTGGGAGTGATTATTTTAATGGGTTTCATCAAATTACTTAACTTAAACTTGTGTAGAACTGCCCACCCCTTTTATCAGTTGGAGTTTTATAAACAGCACTAAAACGTAACAAGTAAATCTCTCATGTTCTGTCCGACTGATAAAAGTAATTTTCATGCTTTGCTAGAATAACCCACCAACCAGACCATAATTCAGATTATTTGCAAAATACCTCCTGAGAAAGATATTACAGGTACAGCCATTTGTAATAGGCAGATGGCAAAGTAAAGCTGGAAATCTGTGGCAAAGGACAGCGAATCTGTCAGCAGAGATCTCTACACTTAGGAGAGCAGAGATATTGACACCAACTCTGGACTCATAGCTACTGGGACTTCAAGCTGGACTGGAAGGTCACATGGTATTTCGAAATAGCCGAAGAGCCCGTTCATACAACCGTTCAAACAAATTGCCCAGATTTCTGTCAGAAAATATAAAGAAGCAGTTTGTTTACAGACTTGTACATTTTAAAAACAGCATAAAACTCAGACAATGTGAACAAAAGATCCATATCAGGGGTGTGGTTATAAAAGTCAATTTATGTAAGTTCCCAATTATTACATCTGAAAGGGAAACTGCAACTCTTCAAATAATGACAGATTGCTATGGTTTTCAAAATATGCATTCTGTATTTCTATGTAGGTGAAAAGAATTTAGATGGAACCAGTTTATCTACATTCACAATAGTTTTTTGTATTGTGGAAGTCAGAATCTTTTCAAAATGAAGTGGAAAATTCCAATAATGCTAAATGTTTGATTTTCATTTCATTGTGGAATTGCTGCTGCCCTCTAACCTTTATGCCTGGAATTTCCATAGGGGTTTTCCAGAAGGAGATCAGTGGAACTCCCAGAGAAACAAGGGAAATGGTTAATACCAGCCATTTACGCCATTTCTCCAAGATTTCTGGTAATGGTTCTCCAAATTTACTGTGGAAGATTAGGAGAACACTGTTGAATTCAGAGTAAGAGTGGATGAAATTGTTCTATGCAAGTAGCACAAAACAGGCTGATAGTGAATTTGCAGCTTGTTTTACACTCAGCTCTATTTGACTTCCACAGAAAAACAATTGGGCGCCGTGTAAATCAGGCTGCCCATTCACCAGGAGCCTTTTCTAAACTCCTCGCTTAGGCTAAATTCAACCCCATGTCGTTTGCTATGATGTTATTAACAATCAACAAATGTCATGTTTAAAGTTGAGCCCAAAAATTCTCAGAGCTTGAAAGCAGGAAGATGCTGTTAATCTAGGTTGTCAGGGATTGGATTTTGGGACAAAGTTTGGCTACATTGGGTGTGCACCTCCTTTTTCAACCATAAAAAATTCTACTGGAAGCAAAGTCTTTATTATGATATACAAATGGGCGAAATGGCTAGCCTGTGAGATAGCACTCCAAAATGGGGGGAGGTGGTATTGTGACTAGACTGGTACTCCAGAGACATAGGGTGCTGTTCTGGGTTCAAATCCTACCATGGCAGATGGTGGAACTTGAAGCCAATAAAAATCTAGAATTAAAACTGTGAAATCATTGTCGATTGTTGTTCACTAAATCTGTTGTCCTCACCCGGGCTGGCCTCCAGATCTGCAGCAATGTGGTTTACTCTTAAATGGCCTAGCATTTATTTGTATCAAAATCACTAAAAGGCATCAACCTCGGCACCAGAAATGACAAGGGCAAACCCAGCCCTGTCAACCCTACAAGGTTCTTATTACTAACACCAGTGCCAACATTAGGAGAACTGTCTCACAGGCTAGTCAAGCAAGAGTCTGACATAATCCTACTCACGGAATCATGCCTTACATAGCATGTACCAGACACCTGCTCCACCATTAGGACAGACCCAATAGAAAGGTATACAATCAGGAGGGGTTGTCCTGGGAGTCCTCAACATCGACTCCAGACCCCACAAAGTCTCACAGCATCAAACATGGGCAAGGAAACCTTTTGCTGATTACCGCGACCCCCTCAGTTGATGAATGAGTAGTCCACTTGGGTGCAGAACGTACTCTGGGTGGCTTCAATTTCTATCATCAAGAGTGGTACCATTACTGACCGAGCTGGCCAAGTCCTTAAGGACATGGCTGCTAGACTGGGTCTGCAGCAGGCAGTGGTGGAACGAACAAAAAGGAGAAACATACTTGACTTCATCCTTACCAACATGCCTGCTGCTGATGCATCTGCCATGACAGTATCAGGAGGACTGGCCACCACACAGTCCTTGTGCAGACAAAGTGCTATTTTCACATTCCATCGTGTTGTGTGGCACTACCATCATGTTAAATGGGATAGATTTTTCAAACAGGTCTAGCAACTCAAGACTGGGCATGAGGTGCTGTGGACCATCAGCAGCAGAATTGTATTCAATCACAATTTGTAACCTCATGGCCCGGCATATCACCCAATCTACCATTACCACCAAGCCAGTGGATCAATATTGGTTCAATGAAGAGTGCAGGCGGACATGGTAGGAACAGCACCAGACATACCTAAAAATGAGGTATCAACCTGGTCAAGCTACAACACAGGAATACTTGTGTGCCAAATAGCATAATTGCGAGTGATAGATAGAGCTAAGCGACTACGATTACTCAATCAATGGATCAGATCTAAGCTCTGCAGTCCTGCCACATCTAGTTGTGATTGGTAGTGGAAAATTAAACAACTCATTGGAGGAGAACATTCCACAAACATCCCCATCCTCAATGATGAGGAGCCCAGTACATCAGTGCAAAAGATAAGACTGAAGCACACGAACAATCTTCAGCCAGAAGTGCCGAGTGGAAAATCCATTTCGGCCTCCTCCGGATGTCCCCAGCATCACAGATGCCAGTCTTCAGCCAATTCAGTATACTCTACGTGAGATCAAGGAATGGCTGAAAGCAATGGATACTGCAAAGGCTATGGGCCCTGACAATATTCCAGCAATAGTACTGAAGGCTAGTGCTCCAGAACTTACCGCGCCCATAGCCACGCTGTTCCAGTACAGCTACAACATGGGCATCTACCCAGCAATGTGGGAAATTGCCGAGGTATGTCCTGTACACAATAAACAGGACAAATCCAATCTGGCCAATTACTGCCCCATCAGTCTACTCTCCATCATCAGTAAATGATGGAAGGGGTCATCAACAGTGCTATCAAGTGGCACTTGCTTAGCAATAACCTGCTCACTGATGGTAAGTTTGGGTTCTGCCAGTACCTCATTACAGTCTTGGTTCAAACGTGGTTAAAAGAGCTGAACTCCAGAGATGGGGTGAGAATAACTGCCCTTGACATCAAGACAGCATTTAATTGATTATGGCATTAAGAAGCCCTAGCAAAACTGGAGTCAATGGGAATCGGGGGAAAACTGTACTAATTGGAGTCATGCCTAGCACAAAGGAAGATGGTTGTGGTTGTTGGAGGTCAGTCATCTCAGCTCCAGGACATCACTGCAGGAGTTCCTCAGGATAGTGTCCTCAGCCCAACCATCTTCAGTTGCTTCAGAAATGACTTTCCTTCCATCATAAGGTCAGAAGTGGTGATGTTCGTTGATGTTTACACAATGTTCAGCACTATTCGCTACTCCTCATAGATGCAGTCTATGTCCAAATGTAGCAAGACCTGGGCAATATCCAGGATTGGGCTGACAAGTGGCAAGTAACATTCATGCCACATAAGTGCCAGGCAATGACTATCTCTGACAAGAGAGGATCTAACCATTGTTCCTTGACATTCAGTGGCATTACCATTGCTGAATCCCCCACTATCAACATCCTGAGGGTTACCATTGACTAGAAACTGAGCAGGACTAGCCATATAAATACTGTGGCTACAAGAGCAGGTCAGAGGCCAGGAATCCTGCAGAGTGTAACTTACCTCCTGACCCCTCAAGGTTTGTCCACCATCTACAAGGCACAAGACAGGAGTGTGATGGAATACTCTCCATTTGCCTGAATGAGTACAGCTTCAAGAACACTCAAGAAGCTTGACACCATCCAGGACAAAGCAACCACTTGATTGTCAGGCCATCTACAAACATTCATTCCCTCCACCACCAACAAACAGTAGCGGCAGTGTGTACTATCTACAAGATGCACTACAGAAACTCACCAAGGCTCCTTAGACAGTACCTTACAAATCAAGTACTGTTACCATCTAGAAGGACAAGGGCAGCAGATACATTGGAACACCATCATTTGGAAGTTGCCTAGCAAGCCACTCAACATCCTGACTTGGAAATATATTGCCGTTCCTTCACTGTCGCTGGGTCAAAATCCTGGAACTCTCTTCCTAACAGCACTGTGGGTATACCTATACCACATGGACTGTAGTGCTTCAAGAATTCAGCTCACCACCACCTTCTCAAGGCAATTAGGGATGGGCAATAAATGCTGGGCTATCCAGCGACATCCACATCTCGTAAAATTAATTTTAAAAAATTGTCATTGGGTATGATTTCCATCATTTGTACCATAACAATATTGGGAACAAGGAACACCTATGCATCCCTGGCATCCAGCATTGTAACTGACATGTGAGATTGATTATATGTAGAAATAGGCTTTTGGCAAACTGGGGAATTTTTATTTCTTATCGCTGCTGCTTCCAGTTGACCAGGCACATACTTATGCTGCACAAGGAGCCATAAACAAATTCCCTTCTACCCACCGGAGGTAGATGCTCCATCGGCATTGTGAGTGCCACATGCATCTGCCTGCAGTAACAACAATCAATAACAACTTGCATTTATATAGTGCCTTTAATATAAAATCTCCCAAGAACCTTCACAGGAGCATTATCAAACAAAATTTGACACCAAGATGCTTAAGGAGATATTAGGACAGCTGAACAAAACCTTGGTCAGAGGTAAGTTTTAACGAACATTTTAAAGAGTAGAGAGGAGGAAAGGTTCAGAGGGGGAATTCCAGAGCTCAGGGGCCACGCAGTCGAAAGCATGGCTGTTAATGGTGGAGCAATTAAAATCGGAGATCCGCAAGGAGCCAGGTTTGAAGGAGTGCAGATTTCTTGCAGGGTTTTAGGGCTGGAGGATGTTACAGAAATAGGGAAAGCAAAGCCATGAGGGAATTTTGAAACAATGGTAAGAATTTTAAAATTGAGGCATTGCCAGAACAGGAACAAATGTAGCTCAGTGAGTACAGAAGTGACGGTTAACAAAACCTGTTGCGAGTTAGGGTGCAGGCCTCAAATGTATGGAATGTGGAAAATGGGAGGCCAGTCAGAAGAGCATTGGAATAGTTCAGTCTGGAGGTGACAAAAGCACAGGTGAGGATTTTAGAAACAGACGAAGTGGTCCAGGGATAGAGTCAGATGATGTTACAGAGATGGAAGCATCATCTGATCCCAGGTATGGCTCTGGCCCTGTCCTGCATCCATGATGTGGGTCAACATTCCACTCCTATGCAAATCCATTCCCAGATGGCTTCCCTGGGATTTCAAGATGGAACCGCGTGGCACTAAAATATTTCCTAACAGATTAGCTTGTTGTTACAAGATAAGTCTGTTGCTAAGGGTCAACTATGAATAGTCATTTACATAATTTCTTCAAGGGTTCTGCTAATCTTCTGCCAAAGTTAAAACAGGTGTATTGGAGAACTTTGTGAGAAATCTCCCCCAATAATTATAGAACATACAATAGATAAAGTGAGTCATGAAAACCAAAGCACCAGCATGCTTACTCTGCACCATCAGACTCACTTTGCACAAGCAAGCTCACCTTACCAGCAGCTCATCTCATACTGGCAGCTTTATCTATAGGAACAGAGGTAAGTCATACCTGTAAATTAAACTCTTAGGAAACACTGCAGTGCGCAAACATATCAGCAACATTTGCTCGCATGAATTTTGTTGACCAATCGTGGTATTGTTCAGCCTTCAAGAATGGCAGGTGGTTTTGGCAACTCAGAACAATTGCCTGCTTTGTGCTATAAAAGCTAAGTACAATAGAAAGTTATGGTGGAAGCTTGACTAAAATGCCACGGTTTTTGGAAGCCCAAGTACAGCCTTTAAACAAGTCTGTTGGCATGTAAGTCACTTATAAATCTTTCCCAAATCATGATTGTTACAGACGTTCTGGGAGCTTGTTTCCCTAGTGACAAATAGTTGTACATGCTCCAAAACAAGCTATTTAGAAATGGAATTTCTTGCTGACAAAAAATGTAGCCATCTTGTCATCTATGCAAAATTGAGTGGACGGTGTCAGTATTAGGTTGTAAAATTACTCCAGTTTACTCACCGAGCACCACCTAGGCCATGGCTGAAACGTTTAGGCTGGAAGCAGAAAAGGGAAGCAATGGAACAGAGGCCGCCGAGGAAAGCTGACAACAGCCGTTGCATCAGGGACATCCTTGTGCACGACAACAGCAGCACCAAATGTTTAATCCTTGAACTGTTTACCTTTAAAGGATGCTTCCCAGAACAGTCTCTTAGCTGTGCTTAGACGGTAGTCAACAGCAATGATGTGTTGCAAGTAATTGTGTCTAACTTCTATGTTGTTACAATTGTGTTTTGTTGTGAATTGTCATAAAAGAGATTATCCAGAACAATGTCAAAGCAGCAGAAAATTCCAGATGCTTAGTGAACATTTTTTTTCCTATTGTGTCATAGCACTGGTATCAGAGTCACTGACACTCATTCATCATTTAGAGAGGCACATATATTCATGTACCAATAGAAGCCTAGAAATTTCCATGTAAAAAACACTCTGTGTTTGTCAATGACACAGCTGCATTACAAGAACAAGACCTTGAGCAGAAGTGGGCTGTACTGCCCCTCCATCATTAAAGAAGACTATGGTTGAACTTCTTTATCAACTCCACTTTCCCACCCTATCCCCATAGTCCTTGAAACATTTAGTGCCCAAGAATTTATCAGTCTCAGTCATGAATGTGCTCAACAATTGAGCTTCAAAAGCCCTCGGGTGTGGGTGGTTAGAGAATTGCCAAGATTTGCAACCTTCTGAATGAAGAAATTTCTTCTCATCTCAGTGCTAAATGGCTAGCCCCATATCCTAAGTCCGTGACTCCCTAGTTCTAGACTCTACAATCAGAAGAAACAACCTCCAAGCATCAAACCCTCTCAGAATTTTATACATTTCAATAAAATTACTCTCATTCTTCTAAATTCCAGAGAATATAATCCCATTCTTTCAATCTCTCTTCAGAGGTTAGCTCACTCATCCGATCAATCTAACGACCCTTTGCTGCACACTATGGTAAGTATACCCTTCATAGGTAAGAAGACGAAAATTGTTTACAGTTATAAATATTGCATCTTGATCACAAGATAATGAATTAATATTCTTAGGCTGTCTGTCATTCAAATATTCCTAGTCTTTCACATGTTTCAGCAGTTGGATGCAGATCATTGATGAAGAGGTGATCTACTGGCTTAATACCTTAATACTACTTTCACTTCAATCTGCAACTCCTGAAAATTAATTACAAAACCATCCAAACTATCAAGTGCAAGAGAAGCTGTGTGCTAGCAAAAAGCCTGCTAGAGAGAAAGTTGGGCAACTATATATGTAATTAAAGTTGCAGTCTCTCCTTTTCTGTTAGGTTGCATATGATCTCAGTAAAATACTGTGTTACAACAGTTTCCTCAGCCATTTCAAATAAGGCTTTTCACCAGAATGGGCAACAATCCAGATCCTTTGCAGTATCATTAGCATACAGTACATTCCCTGCTGAAGCTGAAGCTTCTATGTACCATCACGTAAAGCAGGGCTGTTATTGGACAAATCCTACCAATGTGGCTTTTACTTGTAAGCATGTACCTCAATCCCAGAAACAAACTTGATTAAATTTTCCTTTCAAATGGGCAGCTAGAGATGACAGATACATTGATATATTTTTCTTCTCTTCCAGATCTAAATTTTTTATGGTTATCTCCTCTCCTCCTCACTCTTTCTTCTCCTACATTTCTCTTTCCATCTTCACAGGTTATCACTTGTTAGATTCCTTTTACATTTTTTTCTTTCTCTTGTTGAACAGGGGTAAAAAGGCACCTGAGGTCCTCCGGCAGGAGATTAACAGAACACCTGGAAAAATTAGCATGCATTTTCACAAGAGTGAAAGCAAAGGTTGATTACCCTCTTCCTGCAGAGCTTCTGCCGTAATTTCACTACAGCAGCAAAAGAGCCCCGCAGAATGTTAATGCCAATCTCTCCCTGTTAAATAGAGAACAGACAACCTCTTCCTTAGTGGCACTTCACCACCAGCTTTCCTTCCCTACCTTCCAAAAGCACCATGCCATCCCATGGGTTTGTGTTCCATTTAACTTAAATAAATGTCTTTCTTTGTAAGACAATGCTTTATGCATAGACCATATCTTGACTAATCCTGTTAAACAGTTTAATCCTGGTTTAACATGGTCTCATATCTGGACAAATGTTTTTTTTTTGTTTGTGTTATTGCATTGCAAAATTAGACAAATATTTCACAACTTAGGAAATTCAGACGACAGACTGTTTACCTGAGAGATAAACAGTCCAGCTGGGTGTTCATGTAAATGGAGCCAATGCCATTTTTACAACAGAGTACTTAAATATTACAGAGGCAACACTTTACACATCAGAACATTTTATTGCTATAATATTTTGTGGCAGATAACATTTTATAAGCTTAGGCAACTATAGCAAACAAACATGTGTACTTTCTCAGATTCAGCTCAGCTCTTGCCTTACATCTGGAAAGGGCTGATCTAAACCATTTCAAACTGTTGTGTTGGAAAATGCTTTTAAAGTGCAGCCTGCAGCAGTATATTTTGCATAAGAATGGAATCAATAGCTATTTGATAAAGGTTTGGTTTGAGAGATTACAGTTACTAGATGGATCTAATTTTCACCATAATACTTAAATAAAAATATCAATTGAAACCCAATATCCTGCTTCAGGATTGCAATAGCATTTTACCAAATTAAAACAGTTACATTACAGTTTTTTAAAGCTACAGATTACCCTTGACTATATTAGTGGAGAGGCTCCAGGCAAAGGATATTTCTCCATTGTGTTGCAATGGTGAATTAATCTGTCATGGTTCAAATGGTAAGACAGAGTATGAAAAAGGTTTTTATCAATTTCAAACTGTTTCTGATACAGGGATGCTTTAGTTGGGAAAGGATTTACATGATCATATTATTGAATAATTTGATAGCCACAA
The DNA here is from genome assembly GCF_017639515.1 of Carcharodon carcharias. NCBI lineage: Eukaryota > Metazoa > Chordata > Chondrichthyes > Lamniformes > Lamnidae > Carcharodon > Carcharodon carcharias. Next base: position 99,286,477 of record NC_054475.1, read on the forward strand.
TCTGTGGAGTTTTAAGACCAATGAGCCTGTGGGATGATAGGTGAATGAAAGTGTGAATCTTCCACCAGTTGTCTGAAACAGGTTTATGCCTCCCTTAAAATAGCAGAAGGTTCTGTTCACTCCTTACTATCTTCAACATACATTTCTAGTCTTTAGTTTATTTAAAGAATCCAGCAAAATAAAAAATGCTCAATAGTACGTTAAGAACATAATCTGTGGGATGAGGAAGGTTATTCATACTCCAAAACTTGCTCCTTCTAGCATCCCTGGATTGTGGGGCCTCATGGTGATAGTCAGGGACTGTGTTCAGAGAAGCCCATGGCTTCAAAATATCCTGTTCTATCAGCTCTGGAGGCTCCATGATTTCCAATGCTTGCTGTTCCAGTTCTGAGAATTCATAATATTGACTTGTCCTCCCAGTCTTACGCCTCTTTCTTGTGTTATGAAATGTCTTGTTCTGCAAAGAGACAGAGGGCGAGAGTTAGTGGCTCCTGAAAAGCAGACTGCAGGTGTTGCAGGGATTCTTCTACTGTGAAGGTGTCGAGAGTGAGAGAAGGCGATTGGAGTCAGGATGTGGAGGTGTTGAATGGAAGGTAGTTGTATGGAAGATGAATTGTGGAAGGAGCCAGGAGAGAAATTGACCATGGAGGCAGAGTCACATCTGACTAGCCCACACTTCTTCAACACAGATACTAGCACATTGGAGGGATGTAGCAGGTGTGTAGAGTCAGGGGCATGTGGTGAATGGCACTGCACCAGAGTGCAGGAAGAGGTGTCAGAGTCAGAGACATCATAGGAATATAGGTGCACAGGACTGAGGAGCAAGTGAAGGCCATTCGGCCCTTCCAACCTGCTCCAGCATTCAATAAAATCATGGCTGATCTGGTTGTGGTCTCAGCTCCATTTTCCTGTCTGCCCCCTATAACTCTCGACTCTCTTGTCTATCAAAAATCTGTCTAACTCAACTTTGAATAAATTACAGACTCAGCCTCCACTACCTTCTGGGGAAGAGAATTCAACACCCTAATGACCCTCTGAGGGAAAAATCCCTCCTCATTTCTGTCTTAAACTATGTCCCCAAGTTCTGGTCTCCCCACCAATTGGAAACATCTTCCCAGTATCCACCCCAAACTTTCAAGATCTTACACATGCCAATAAGATCACCTCTCGTTCTTCCAAACTCCAATGGGTGTGGGCCCAACCTGTTCAACCTTACTTCATAAGATAAGCCCCTTAACCCAGGAATGAGTCGAGTGAACCTTCTCTGAATTGCTTCTAATGTAATTATATCTTTTGTCAAATAAGGAGACGAAAACTGTACACTGTACTCCAGATGTGGTATCATCAATGCCCTGTACAGCTGCAGTAAAACCTCTCCACTTTTCTTTTCCATTTCTCTTGCAATAAATGCCAACATTCCATTTGTCTTCCTAATCACTTGCTATACCTGCAAATTAACTTTATGTGATTCATCTACCAGGACACCCAGATCCCTCTTTACCACAGAGTTCTGCTATCTCTCTCCATTTAAATAGTATTCTGCTTTTCTATCTCCCTGCCAAAAATTAACAAGTTTACATTTATCCACATCCATGCACAGTTCCCCTCAGAGGAGAGAGGTTAATGAGGAAGGTGAAAGCACTGAGAGCATCTCAGCATCCTTATCTTATGTTAACTCTCCAGCCCCTCCAAAGGGGCTCTCGGCTGCTCTGCTTGTGTCAGTGACAACGGCTGCCCCTGCAGAAATGTAAAGGCCGCAGTCTGAAGTAATTCCCCAACCGGTCCGTACATGGCAAGGTCAGCCACCATGCTCCTCAATGCCATATAACCTCCACTTCCACCACTTTGTCGGCCTGTTTGAGAGACCAGACACAGTATCATCTTGATCACTAACGGGTTCACCATGGCAAGGTTTAATACCCCTTTGTCCATATCACAATTAAACACTTTGTAAAATATAGTCTAAAATGTCTTGGTCTGCTTTTGTACACTAATATTCTCAATGAGAATGTTAACAGAATGAAGTCCTTACCACTGTCACTGAAGACTACATGCTGAAGTCTATCTCTCAATTGACACCATCAGGAGCATAGTGGGCAGTGGAAGACTGTTTCCTTCTCCAGACTTTCAGATAAGGTCAGTAATACACCAAGATTTGTGGATTGAGATGCTCCTTGCAGCATTTCTTGTCCATCAATGATTGACCTTAAGGGAGGATCAATGATCAGAGTCAAAGATCAGATCCAGTTTATCAAGTGCAGCTCAAGCATGAGTGCCTGTTGAAGGCAGTTATCCGCATGTGAGTGTTACACAGTCACTTAAATGGATTTTCCACATATCAAGATGCCATGTATGCTCCGGGGAAGCAGGCTTGTGTGGTCCCCTCACTACATTGGAAACCTTTGTCTTCTAGGCAGTAGAGGCTATGGTTTCAAAGGGATTCGAGGTTTCAAGAAGAATTGCATGTTGCACACACCTGAAACTTGATGCTGGTGTTGGATGGGTAATGTAGAAGAGTAGAAGGAGTCGTTCTAATAGAGTTGAGGCCTCACCCTGCACAACATGCATTTGCTCCAGTACTGTTAGCATAAACAATCATACCTGTAAATCATGGGCATAAAGTCCTGCTTCCTACTGGCATTCTGAACATAGTAGGCTTGGCTCGAGTAGGTATATGATGGCATTTTTGACCAGCTCATTGACAGCCACTAACATATATAGGGTCCAGGTTGTGAAAAACATCTCAAGGTGTATTTGTGCACTATTATGAGGCCAAGGGTTATAAGGGTCATGGTTTTATCCACGCGTATGGCACTGAGATTCGTATGTGCTGTTGGTTTTCTCTCTTGTTGGGGATGGGTGTTGCCATGGAGAAGTGTGGTTTCCATGGTAAAAGTTTATCATGTGGAAGCTGCTCACCAGGGACTGGCTGATGTAAATTGTGATCTTTGAAGAGCCTAGGTGTATCTACTCTGGATTAGCAGGCTTCTGATGATGACACCCCCGTGCAAAGAATCAGCCATGGCTACATGGCCCTCAGCTGGTCTGCCATTGCTGCCCTCTCCCTCCTCCCCTGTCTCAGATCCATTAGCCTGCAGAGGGATCTCCTCCTCCTGCTCCTTATCTTCCTCCTCCTCAGATGTTGTGGCTTTGGGCCTGGCTTACACTCCTTCTGGTTGTAGGCTGCTCCACTGCACCATACTGTGTATCATACAGCATGCCACTATTATTCGAGAGACCCTTGCAGGGGAATATTGTCAAGAATGGTCAAGGCACCTGAAGTCCATTTTGAGAATGCCAATAGCCGGCCCTATTGTACTACAGGTCACCATATGGCTGTTTGTTATAGTGCTGCACAGGCTCTGTTTGCAGCGACCAAAAGGAGTCATCAGCCACTTCCTTAAGGGGGTATCCCTTGTCCCCCAGAAGCCAACCACGGACCTGTTTCAGAGTTTGAAAAAGCTGAGGCAGTTGCGTATTCCTCAGGATGAATGTGCTGTGGCAGCTTTCAGAGTCCCGGGCACAGATGTGCAGGAAAGCCTTGGTCACAAACCACCTGCATATTCAGATAATGGAAGGAATTTCTGTTCACAAAGGTGTCAGGTTGATGATTCGGTGCCCTAATGGTGACATGGGTGCAGTTAATAACCCCCCTGCACCTGAGGGAAGCCTGTTAATCGTGCAAATCCCATGGGCTTCCACATCTGCGATGCCACATGCCTCTAACTCCTGGCCTGGTCCCCTCTCTCTGGCATCACAATGTTCACTTTCACATTCCTCTAACTCCCCATCCTCATCTTACAACTGCTTTGCCACGATACCCACTCTTCCCTGGCACATCCTCCTTCCTGCCACCTGGGTACCCAAGTCACGAGGGGTAAAAATATCTGCCCTTCCAAGGCTACAGTCCCTGCCTTCCAACTCTCCTGAGTGTCAGCCACACACCTGTGATTGAATTTGTTGAAGTTCTGTGACACTTGGTTAAAATTTTTAAAGTGATCCAAGAGAATACCTGAGCTCTCCAGAAAGGTGCCTGACCTTTCCAAAGAACTCCAGTAAGTTTAGGCCTTCTCCTTAAACGTGTAAAGCCCATGAGTCATATTTCAGAAACTTGGGTGACGAAAATCGCTTCTAAGTGAAGACAGCTGCGCTTTTAAATGTGCAGCTCCTTCAGTAAGCCATGGATGTGCAATGTATGGCCTGCCCCCATCCTCACCTCCCTCAGTCCCCAGAAAAATGGTGGGGCTGGGTTCGGGGTCGGGACTTCCAGATTCAGAGCTCTGGCGCCATTTTGGTTAAGGCCTGGATCCCTTCAGTCCCCACGAAATTCAAGCCTTGGTGTCACATTTGATCCTGAGATGATCTTTTGACATCATACTCGTGCCATTGTTAAGACTTTCTACTTGCACTTCCATAACATTGCCTGACTTCACCCCCGTATCAGCTCATCTGCTGCTGAAATCATCATTTCTGTTTTCTTTACCTCTAGGTTCACCTGGCTGATGTCCCACATTCTATTCTCTGTAAACATGAGGGCATCCAAAATGCTGTGCCAATGTCTTAACCCTCAGCAAGTCCCGTTCCCCTATCCCCCCTCACTAACCTACAGTAGCTCCCAGTCAAGAAATGTCTCAATTTTAAAATTCACATCCTTGATTTCAAATCCCTTCATGGCCTTGCTCCTCCCTCTCTCTGTAATCTCCTCCAGCCCCACAACCCTCTGAGATGTCTGCGCTTCTCTCTTTCTGGCCTCTTGTGCATCTCCAATTTTAATCGCTCTACTATTGATCATCGAGCCTTCATTTGCCTAGGCCTCAAACTCTGAAATACCCTTCCTACACCTCTGCACCCTCAAATGCTTGTCCAGCTTCCCCTTAAATGCATCTATTCACTTCAACCACTCACTGTAGTAGTGAGTTCCATATTTTTATTGCTCTTTGGATAAAGAAGTTTCTCCTGCATTCCCTGTTGGATTTCTTGGTGACTATGTTGTATTGATGGCCTCTAGTGATGCTCTTACAAGAAGGGATATTTTCCTTTTATTCTATCAACATTTTTCTTGTTTTTAAATATCTTTATCAGGCCACTCCTCAGCCTTCTTTTTTCAAGAGAAAAGACCAGCCTATGAATCCTTTCTTGATATGTATTTCTGCACATTTCCGGTATCATCCTTGTAAATCATCCGTGCACCCTCTCCGGCAATCAGGAGTGCACACAGAACTCTAAGTACTTGGTCTAACCAAGGTTCAATACAGGTTTAGCATAGCTTCCCGACTTCTCAATTCTATCCCTCTACAAATAAAGCCTAGCTCTTTGTTTTTTTATATATGACTTTGCTGACCTGTGGAGCAATTTTTACTGATTGGTGTATTTGTACTCTAAGATCCCTTTGTTCCTCTACCCCACCTAGGCTTGCACCTTACCAAGTAATAGGTGATTGCCTTGTTCTATTCTTCCTACCAAAATGTACTACCTCACATTTATCTGTGTTGAACTTCATTTACCAATTATTTTCCCTGTTGTTATTGTCGTAAAACTTTTGGCTAGTTTTTTCTTGTTTTTAGTTTGATGTGTACATAAAGAGAATGAAATGTAAGTAGGAGAGTGGAAATAGCCCGGTGGCTCATGTGGAGCAGACTGGTTAAGCCAAATAGCCTTCATCTGCCGTTTAACATTCCATTATTGTACTCTGGCCATGGCCCCCTGAACTTTGTTTTCTTTCTTCTGAGCTTTAAAATCATTGCACCATCTATTTTGTGTGTGTGCGTGCATGTGTGTACGTGTGCAAGTTTGGGATGGGGGGATGGTTTGGGCGATGGTGTTGATGGTGGTGTTGGATTAGAAGGATATAAAGGGGTCTAGACAAAAAGACTGGAAAGTATGAGTTATAAGAAAACCACAGCTAAAGTTGCAACACACTCGAAAAGCAAATGGGCTACCACTGCTTTTATGATTCTACTTTCATATCCTCTACTAGTGTTTCAAACCTATGGAACTCATTTCCTCCCAATCTTTCCTTCCTCCGACAACATACAGCCTCTTAAAACTTATACCCGGTGTCACTTACTCATTACTTCCTGACTTATCTGATCTTCCCTCCTATTTTTTTCAACACTGGTGTCAATAAATATGGACTTGATCTTTCACCCAGATTTCTCAATACATGAACATAGTCCTTCATTTCTGTTAGTGGCAATTATCTAAAACAATAAAGATAACTTTAAATAAACTCACTCATTACTAATAGCTGTACATGAGATTATTTTTACTGCCCTAGAAGGATAGAAGAATGCAAATGTTTGCAACAGTGCCCAGGGGGTGCCAGTTACAAGAAGCATTTGCTTTAAGTGGGCAATGAAAGAGTTATAACCAGAAATTCTTAATGTTCGCTATCTAGTAAGCTGAGCAATAAAATGGAAAAGATAAAATTGAAAATCCCTCAATATTATGTTACATTTGCAATAGTGAGCGTGGCACAATAAATGAAGGGGCTCTTCTTATCATAAACACTGCTTTGTTGGTTAGCAACCTATGGATACAGTCATGTTGTTGCATATCAACAAGACTTTGTTCTTCATTATGATACTAGCATTGCTATAAATGAATCAGGAAAAAAATGCTGATCAATTACTTTAAAAGTTACCTTTCAGTGCACCTCAGTTTGATTGCAATGTCATTCGTGCAATAGGCTTGTTCTCATAAATCCTGAATCATCAGGTGCTTCAGTTAGCTTCCTGGTTCTCTTTGCATTGACAGTGCCAGATGTGGTAGGCAGCACTCCAATTTATTTTCCAGATTCTGTTTCTGAGCTTTTGAACCATGGATGTTAATCAGTTTGGCAGCATTGTGACTGTGCTTTCAGTGCTAATAATCGCTTCCAATGCTGTAGTGATTGTGGCACTGGTCCTGATGATTCTGAAGAACAGATCTGCTAGCTTGTGTTTCATCTTGAACTTGGCAGTTGCAGACATGCTAGTGGGATTTACCTGCTTTGGAACAGCTGTAACATTGCTCACCAGACAGAGTTTCACTACGAGCAGGGAACTGTGCATGTTACGGATTTCACTTACAATCTCACCTTCTGCTGCTTCTATATTAACAATGGTCTCTGTTGCTTTCGATCGTTTTCTAGCCATAAAACTACCTTTACAGTACTGCCGACTGATGATAGATAAAATGGTGGCCTTGATCATGGCAGGTCTCTGGATTGTAGCACTTCTAATTGGGTTCCTTCCAGTGATCATTCAACAGCTACAGCCTGATGAATATAATGGTACCTGTACCTTGTTCTCGATCATCAATCCCAAGTATGTTATAATATTATTTTGTGCTTGTTTTTTTCCTGCCTCATTAATCTTCATCTACTTCTATAGCGTAATCCTGAAAATAGCGTATTCACACACGCGACAGATCCTTGAAAATGAGCGATTCGGCTCTTCTTCCAGGCCTGCTCCACCGCCACGCTGTCATATCCGGGATGTCAAAGCAGTGAAGGTTATTGGGATACTCGTTGGATGTTTTATGGTTGCATGGACCCCCTTCTTCATTGCAAGTACTGTGCAAGTATGTTGCGCCAAATGCCAATTATATAAAATCATTGAAGACTACCTCTGGCTTCTTGGTCTTTGCAACTCTTTGATGAATCCACTGAATTATTCTTATTGGCAAAAAGATGTGAGATTGCAGGTTTTTCAAATGTGCTGTTGTGCAAAAATCAGGATTTCCCCCATGCTCAGCTTTATCCGTTGTCAGAGGAAAGCAAGTGACATCCAGAATCCTGGTCCAGCACAATGGAATGAAGATGAAATATCCGGGTCCTGTCCAGCAACTGGTACTGTCAGTTATCATATGACAATGAATACACTGAAAGGTATGTGAGTGCACTCTTCACATTCAAAGGACAAGATATGGATTGCATTGTACTGTGAAAGTGGAGATCAAGCAAAGCGTTCACAGGGAGAAAACTAAATGGATTTCAAGGCAACAAGGTTAACAACTTGCAGTTATGTAACAACTTTAAATAAATGGACTCTTCAGCTAGACCTGAGGAAAATGGATTCTGATAGGGATTAGGAAGGGTGATCAAAAGCTTGGTCAAAGAGATGGGTTTTGAAGAGATTTCTAAACGAAAGGAGAAAGGTGCATGGAAAGATGGAGAGCTTTCAAGGGGACATAGCCTCAGCCACCAAGGGTGGGGCAAATAAGTGGGGACATGCAAAAGACCAGAGTCAAAGCAGTGGAATATTTGTGGAGTATATATGCAGGAGATTTCAAAAATAGGATGGGGTGAGGCCATAGAGGGATTTAAAAATGAAGATGATGATTCTTAATGTCATCTAATGGAACAGGTTGACCAATTCAGTGAGGAATAAGTTGATGGACAAGAGGGACTTAAAGTTTAACTACTGTACACTATCCTAGCTACCTTATTTTTGCTCAATATTTTTATACGCACCCAGAAGAGGCACTAAATTCCAGTACAAAGAGCATTTTATCATTAGAGGGCATAAGAGACAACTACAATTCTGAAGGGGCCCAAAAGACAACCTAGGTCCTGAGAGGATCCAAGGGTCAGCCTAATCCTCAGCCAACACTGATATTTCCAGCACCAGTTGCTGAATTAGTGATCAGGAACCCTTACTAATTTGTTCCCTCTTCTAAGGACACTGAAGGTAATAGTATGGCTCCAACTATGGACACGGTTGAGGTCAGTTCATTAGAGCTGGGGGTTAAATCTTGCACTTTCTTTGCCAATATGGATCAGTGTCAATTTCATAATGCACTTTCCCACTAGCACAGATCATTGGGGAGCTGTTTCCTTTATATTCCAATTTAGTCATATTTACACCAATGGCAACAAGGACCCTATGGCTCTGAAACAGTGTAAACTGTGACTTTGAAAAATACAATCCCAATCACTTAAACCACACAACTTCACACCAAGCAATCACCTAAATAGAACAAATAGCGCAAGCAATTTTCCATTACCATTATAGTCAATTACAAAGTTGTCGCTTAAAGGCATGTTAAACATGCAGGCTATTTTGGGCATACACAGTGCATAGTTTGCATCTTGTTAAGGTGCTATTCCCTATTACACCTCTCGGCTATGAAGACACACAGCAAATTCATCTGAAAATAAACTGGGCCAGGTTGATTGATCTCTGCGGTCAGCATCGGTAAAGATGTACAAGTGAGCAGCTCATGGTTTTTTGCCATATCCGTTAGCGGAATCGTGTAGACAATAACTATCAGGTACATTAAACCTGAGAAAAGTATGAGTAGATCAGAATCACAGGGCATTGATTTCCAGCAGCAACTCACATGTGCCTGAATAGTGCAGGATACTTGAGGTGTAGTCAGTGATGGGGGAGAATTGGGGTTTTAAATGGTGAACTTTGAATTATAGACCAGCCAATGCATATAGCAAGCATATTATTTTAGCACCAGCCTGTCTAATATAGACAGTGTGGACTGAAACAAAATAAGGAAATAATGGGAAGTGAAAGAAAGGAAAATTTAATATATCGGCACGAGTAGAAGCTCTGTAGCAGCCTTCAGTCTTGTAAGACAATGATTTGCTCCCTGGTGGTCAACTTTGTGTTAAACATCACATGGTGTGACTCAGAAGCCCCACTCTGGCATGGCAATCCCTGCAATATTTGCTGCAGAGGAAGAGTGAGCTGAGAAGGTACACTATTCATTGGCCTCTATTTTCTCTGGGCTTTCTTCTAGGCCAGCTGAACTTTTCATTTCTGCTTGCCCCTTCCAATGTAGCCAGAGCTCACAGGTGTCAGAGACTGTCTCTTAGTTTTCAGTATCAATACCCACCATCTTTATATCTCGTTTGCAGCTGTCTTTGTAGCAGAAGTATGGTCTCCCAGGAGGTTGTGCCTAGTGGCCAATTCACTGTACAGAAGGTCTTTGGGTATACGGCCATCATCCATCCACTGAATGTGGCCAAGCCAGTGAAGATGTCTTTGGTTTAGCAATGAGCATATGCTGGTGGAATTAGCATGCTCCAGGGCCTCCAAGTTGGTCATCTAGCTGCCAAGCGATGCTGAGAATACACCTGAGGCAGCAAAGATGGAAACTTTTCAGCCTTATCTCCTGCTTATGCTGTCCACATCATACCACTCTAGACGAGTGTGCTGAGGACACAGGCTTGGCAGACTCACAGTTTGGTGTTCTCAGTCAGAATGCTGTTATTCCACACTCTCTTCCTCAGAGAACATAACACCTGCAGCTTTTTGAGACGCATGTGTTGATTTCAGCATCAAGAAACAGATTGCTGCTGATTGTGGAGCCTAGATATTAAGCCAAAAACCTCCAGCGTCATATTGTCAACGCTGTCAGGTCAGCACCTTAGGTATAGGTATTAAATGCTGGCCTAGCCAGCAATGCCCACATGCCATGAATGAATAAGGAAAAACTTGAAGTGGGCAATGGCTGACCAGTGGGACATGGTGGCCCCACCCACCATTGGCACCTGTTCTCTAAGGCATTGGCTTTGGGCTTATTGCTTGTAAGTGCTGTCACCTATGCTGTCTCTGAGTCCAAAGGAATGCAAAGCACCACGTTTGGCCCTGGCCTGGTTGCAGGAGTTGCTGGAGAGGTGATATATTTGGACATCAGTCCGCCTTTGGGCTCCACTCCAGGTTTTTTGCTGGGGTTTACTCCCTTAGCCTTTAACTCTCCCAAGCTATCCACAAGGCAGTGGAGCTATTCGCCCATAACTGGAAGTTTGGTTCATGAGTGCCAAGTTGTAGCCACATGCTATTGGGCCTGGACACTGCATGTCTAGGGCCCAAACCCCCTCCAAGTTTCTCTGAAGCTTTAGCCTGAGGCCACAAGGGACCCAGTTTCATGTGGTCACCACAAGGAGGCACAGCTGATTTGGAGGCTGTGTACCAACAGGGAAAGACTTACACATTTGGCTCTGTTTTTCACATTGCTGCTTGCTAATGAAAATGAGAAGCAAACTAGCATACAAAAGTGGAATGCATGCTAACTCTCTTCATCCACACATTAGATGCATCAATCACTTCGACACACACAAGTAGAAGCTAATAATATCAAAATAAATATAACAGCGTTCAAGAAAGCTGTTTTTGAAGGGTCAAGCCAGGGATAATAAATTGGAAAAATATACTAGAATGAAAAAACAGTTAAGAAAATGGAAAGCTCTTAATGAAATATGGAGCAATTTCAATAACACACACCATAAATTGTGTTTAAAAAGAAACAGATTTTTACAATGAAAACCACTTAAGATTTTGTTAATTCAAATGTCTGGATGATGCTGCAGGACAAAACACAGTCCAAGAATGGTGCCCATTGCAGAATGTAGTAAGTAAAATGTAGAGAGAACAGTGCTACTCAATCAGATTCTGTGGTGTGATCATGTTTCTATGAAGTGCCTTGGGAATTTTTTCTACATTAAAGGCATTACATAAATGCTAGCGGTTACTATTGTTGCTGTTGGATTCATGAGCTGTCAGACAACAGAAAGGGCTGAGCTATTAGATTATGATTAGTACCACAGCTGAGAATGGTCCTGTTCTCACTGTGCCCTCTTTCCAGACTGAGTTTTCACCTCCTGAGCCCTGGGGCACAGAGGTAAATTGAAATTGGTCTAATGCCACCCTTTCTTGTCTGACTGTGAAATTTAATCTGTTTGAAAAGCTGCAAGTATGGACACTATGATCAAATCAATTAAATTTCTATATTTAATCTTAGCATGATCATACCCAGGATTTTAATTAAGTTATTTAGTGGAGCAAAGTAGCTAGGACACTTTTTTTAAGCTGGCTGAGTTACTCAGTGGGGATTTAATTGTAAGAGGAAGTCCATCAAAGTCTTGTAATGCAGTTTGTTTTGTAATAACAAAGCAAACAAATTTGACATTTGTCTTGCAGTTTGTTTTAAAATTAACTGCAAAGGGGATGAACGTTAATTTTGATCTATCTTTAACAATGATCTTCACAAAAATGAATTGGTTTGTCATTAACTGTCTTGTGTTTAATCTTCCACCGCTGTAAATATTAATCATATTGCCTCCAAATTTATTGATAACTCAATGTCAACAGTACCGGACTGTTAAATTCAGAACTGATATTTTGTGTGTACTAAAATGCAGTGTTGTAGCCTAACTTTCGTTGCTATAGTCAGTACTGCAGTTTGGGGTATACAGCTTTATTTATACGAATCTAAATTACACATTTTTATCTATGAGTAGCCAAGTCACCTGGCTGAGCTCACTTTGTAGAAATTGCAATTAAAAATCTGTACGCTACTCAAATATCTTAAAGAAAAAGCTACATATTTTCTGCATGACACCTGAAATTATTATCCTTTAACTTTAGGTACATGAAAAGGGATTGATTTGGTTCAGCAGCCTTGAGAAGGTCCATCATGCATTCAGCAGCAGACATCTGGGAAGTAAGGAGAGTAATGTATCATATGGATTCTGCATCTCCTTTAGAATAACATTGGAAAGTATGTAGTGGATCATAAGGATTCATCTCTAACTCTAAGTCTCCATACCAAAAACTCTCACACGGCAGCATATATTCACAAGATTCTACAGCGGAATGATCTTTTCATTACATAAGTCAACCCAAAGAATACAGAAATAAAGATACTGGGCATGTATTTTAAAACGATCATGCAGCTGCTGATCCATGAATTTTTTTATTCTCAGTATCTTTGGAAGTATTTGTGTAGGTCAAAGGTTAACATCCTAGAGTTCAGACTGTCATTTTAAATTATTACTTGTCAATTTCAATCGGATGCCTTGTTTTTCTGTTAGTAACGTTATTATTGTCATTTTGATGGATGGCACATTGGAGAAAAATGCATGGTTTTTTTTAAATTGGCGAAAGATCTCTTCACATCACTTTTCCCTTCACGTATGAATGAACTCATTCCTATTGTTTTGTGCACTGTTTTGGGTCTCAGACAAATGTATAAGATGTCCTGTTCCTAACATGTCACCAGTGTTGTCTTCTTTTCAGTTTGTATAGGGAATAATCTGCCAATGTAGGCCTGATTACATGTATTGCTGAGATTGTCATCTGCACCATGGTATGTGGTCTGGCGTGTATTGAATGATAGTCTGTTTATATACCCCAATAATTTGCTTCTATTTTTATTCATTTTGTGTCCAATGCAACTTAAACTGAACAAAAAGAGGTGACCAGCCCTGGTTCAAAGCCACCTTGAGGCTGTAAACATCCCTTACCCATGTTTAACTCAATTCACCAACTGAAGGAGTTTTTTTTAGTTGCATGACAACAGGGTGCAAGATTTCCCAAGTTCTTAAACTTGCAATTCTTTTTCTCAGTAAATACAACTTCTAATATGATTTAAACTGACATTGACATGAATTTCAATTAACAAGATGCATTTAAATTGTTTTGTGTACTTTGAGTTTCATTAATATTTTTGCTGCAAGGCCTCAGCCTGTCACTAAAGTTCTTGCTTCAACTTATAAATTTTCCCCAGAACAGTTGAAAGGAATTACCAACTACACCTGTGCAGTCTGGGTACATGGGAACAAAATCCATTTGCCCTAATTTTTGGGCTCAGGGGCCACAATTCATGGCATGCCCCCACCCGTTCAGATTGAGGTGTGTGAAACACAAATACCCTCCTCACCTGAATGATTTTGGCATTATTTCCTACACCTCCAGTGCTACTCTCTTCTTCTTAGTGATGGTAAATTCTGCACATAACAGGAAGCCCAGGTAGAGTTGTTGCAGATTCATGGTACAGACCATCTAGGTAAGCTAGCCTTGAAAGCAGGTTTCCTTGTAAAGGAAGGCTGAACAAAATGATTGCTACAATTGAAACTATTGAAAACTGAACACCAGATCAGCCAAAGGGATCCAGACTGTTAGATACAGTGCTGCAGCCTTAATGGTGCAAGTGGGCAGGAGGAGAGACAAAGTGGTCCCACAGGGGGCCGGGAGACCCTCAAGGGCCACCCTCAGAAGGGAGTCAGAGGATGTGTCCAGGAAGGCCAACTCCTAGAGATCAGACTTGAGAACCTGGCAGCATTGCCACATTTTTTGCTCGACATGCTGACGTGTGCCCAATCCACTCAAGCATGACATAGCGTGTGATGCCATCGGGCGAGCGACCCAATGTCATTGCGCACTCGCGCAATATTTTGGTTGGTGGGCGCGCGCAAGAGTCGGAAACACACCCGCCAACAAATAAAAAGCTTATTAAGGCTATTAAAGTTGTAATTAACAGGGACTTTTTGTTGCCCATCCTGATCAGAGGTTGGAGAGCGGGAAAAGAGGCCAGGCAGCCCTTGCAATTTTCAGGAAACCTCATCCATGGGTGGGATGAGGTTTTCGCTTTCAAATATATTTTTAAAAATGTATGGACAGAATTTTCATCTAGTATATGTTCAGGTGACTGATTCTGATGCATGGGCACTTTTTCCCGGATTTTAAAATCTGTTTTTATTGCAGTTAAATTCTTCAGCTCCCTGAGGCAGCTCTCTGCTTTCAGGGAGCTTTCATTTCACACTCCCCCGTGCCCGTGCTGACTTCAGCACTTGCCCTCCTCCCACCCCCACCCAGGCAGTGCTGAGCCTTTCAGCGTGCGTTTCACGTTGGCTGTCTGTTAATTGGCCCTCCAGAGTGAAAATAGAAGCAGGAGTAGACCATTCAGTCCTTCGAGCCTGCTCCGCCATTCATTGTGATCATGGCTGATCATCCAACTCAATAGCCTGCTCCCACTTTCTCCCCATATCCTTTGATCCCTTTCGCCCCAAGAGCTATATCTAACTTCTTCTTGAAAACATACAATGTTTTGGCCTCAACTACTTTCTGTGGTAGCAAATTCCACAGGCTCACCACTCTCTTGAAGAAATTTCTCATCTCAGTCCTAAATGGTCAACCCCGTATCCTCAGACTAAGCAGATAATGCAGAAGTCCCCTGAGTACATCTTGCTATGCAACCAGGATTCCATTCTGACTACTGGTGAGAATGATGGTTCATCTGGGGTGTCCATCCCAGTCCATGGCACCAGTGCTGGTTCAGCTTTACAGGGGGCGGGAGAGATATTGGAAAAGTAATAGTGATAGGGATTTGATAGTTAGGGGACAGGCATTTTTCTGGCTGCTGGCGTAAAACCAGGATGGTATGTTGCCTTTCTTGTGCTAGGGTCAAGGGTGTCACTGAGTGGCTGCAAAGCACTCCGGGAAGAGGATGAATAACCAGAGATTATGGTTCATTTTAGTACCAAAGACACAGGTAGAAAGAGGAATGAGGTCCTGCAGGGAGGATTAGGGAGCTAGGAGAGAAATCAGCAAGGACCTCAAAGGTAGTGATCTCCAGATTACTCCTGGTACCACTCATAAGTGAGTTTAGAAATTGAAAGATACAGCAGACGAGTGCATTGCTTGAAAGATGGCGCAGGAAGAAGGGCTTTAGATTCCTGGGACACTGGGACCAGTTTATGGGAGATAGAATCTGTACAGGCCTGAGGGGTTGCACCTCAATAGAGCTGGGACCAATATCCTTGCAGTGCAATTTTCTAGTACAACAGGGGAACGTTTAAACTAACTGGGCAGGGGCATGAGAACCAGGAGGTAATATTAGAGAGGAAAACCAAGGTACACAGAGAACTAGGAGAGACAGACAGCAGAAAACAGTAAACTATTAGGTGGGGTCAGAATGAGAGGAAATGTAATAAGGTCTAAATTACGTTTATGTGTGTGTATGTGAATGCTCAGGGGGTGGAAATAAGATTGGTGAGTTGCAGGTGCAGATAGTGTAGGCCTGAGGCCAGCAGACACTAATTTTTGCAATTTTGTATTTTTGAATTTTATTTTTGCTTTGCTCTTGATTTGATATCTGTATTGAATATTTGTAAAGTTACTTTGTAGACATTGATTTAAAACTAAGTGTTATTATGCTTTGATTAAGTCAAATAATTAATCTATAGTAATCAGTTGTAATATTAATATCTGTAGACGTGTATTCCCAAGACCTTGGCTGGGATTTTTTTGTACTGCCCACTGCAAAGTCTGAGTAAAGTCTCAAAAGGCTGGAATGGACCCAAAACTTGGACTTGCACAGCATCCAACATTAAAGGCTACAGCCAAAGTGGATTAGTCAACCACTCAAGACTACGGGAGGACGAGAACCATCGACAGAGTGACTGACTAGAGTATCCACCCCCGTGTAAGGTTATTTGGAGACTTGCTGATGTATGAAGCAAAGGGAATTTCACCATTATGGGGAGCTGTCATGAACAGACCAATTTAAGGTTAATATTTGTAATATAGTATGTATAATATTTATGTAAAGTTGTCTTTCTTCCTTTCTTTTTATGTATATGCATGTTTTTTTCCTTTTTTAATAAAATTATCCTGCTTTCATTTTCTTTTAATCATTAATAAAAGTTTAATAGTTGTCTAATAAAGATTGTTGCATTCATACATTATTTGGTATTCAGTTATTCATTCCTATTCATCCAGAGCACGGCTCCAAACCTAAGCGAGACTCTGCAAGGGAATCTCACTTCATTACAATAGCCATGTGGAAATATGGGCAAGGATCTTCTGGTCAGCGAGCGGGGGCGGGGCCCACTCGCCAACACGTAAAATGACACGGGATGATGTCGGGCGGAACTCCCGACTTCGCCCCGAGTCATTTCCATTTTCAGGTGGCAGGGGCGCAGCCGAGTCAGCTGTGCTCTTGCCGACCTGTCAACAGCCTATTGAGACCATTAATAAACCAATTTAGGTAATTGACAGGGCGGCCGGTCCAACTTTAGGGTTGGCAGGCAGGCTGGGAGCCCTGGTGGGCTTCAGAAAAAGCATGAAACCTCATCCATGGGCAGGATGAGGTTTCATGAGAGTTTTTAAATATTTTATAAAGGTTTCAGTAAAAGTGATGGACATGTCCCAACTCATTGAGGGGACACGTCAGGGAAATTTTTAAAACATTTGTCTTAAAAGTTTTAATTCCGAAGCGATCTCTCTGAGGCAGCGCTTAGCCTCAGGGAGATCACTGCGCTCTCTCGCATGCATGCGCGGAAGAGCATACTCTCGGCTGAGAGAATCCTCCCCCTGCCCGCATAGGGAACGTAAAATGGCGGCATGCCCTCGATCAGAGGTGCACCTGCCAGCACCCGCTTCTGCACTTCCCCCCCACCAACGGTGGGAAAATTTTTCCCATGATGTTGTGTTGGTAACAGAGACCTGGCTCAATAAAGGGCAAGATTCAGTCCTAAATATTCCTGGATACAAAGCGTTCAAGAAAGAGGCAGAAGGAAAGAAAGGAGGTGGGGTAGCAGTACTGGTTAAGGAGAACGTTATGGTTTTGTAGAGAGAGGATGTCCTAGAGGGCCAAGGACAGAATCTATTTGGTTAGATCTAAGAAACAATTATGATACCATTAAATTGCTGGGTGAATTCTATAGGACACCAACTAGTGACAAAGGTATACAGGAACAAATTTGCAAGGAAATGACAGAGAGAACAAGCATTAAAGATAGTATAGTGAGGGATTCAATTATCCTAACATAGATTGGGATAGCAATACTATAAAAGTAAGGGGGGGCGGGGGGGCAAGAGCTCCTGAACTGTGTTCAGGAGAATTTTCTACATAAGTATGTTTCAAGTCCAATGATGGAGGAGGCATTTCTGGACCTGGTTCGGGGAATGAGATTGGTCAAATGAATCAAGTGTCAATAGGGTAACAAGACCCCCCACCCCCCTTGCATACAAGTCAAAATTGCCCTCCAACATTTCAGGTTGGTGGCCTTTTGTCAGTGATCATAGCATTCTAAGGTTTAGGTTAGATATGAGAAAGGATAGAGAATGATCCAATAATCAACTGGGGGAGGGCTAATTTCTATGGGGTGAGAACGGATCTGGCTCAGGTAAACTGGAGTGAAAGATTGACAGGCTAAACTGCAACTGAATGATGGGGTACCTTTTAAAGGAGGCAATTCAGGTACAGTCAAGGACCATTTCCAAGGGAAATGGGTAGGGCAAACAAACCCAGAGCTCCCTGTATGATGAAAAGGATAGAGTAAGATAAAGCAGAAAAAGTGCACATATGATGGATGCCAGGTTGATAATACAAGTGAGAACAATGCTGGATATAAAGGATTCAGAGAAGTGAAAAAGCAAATAAAAGAACCAAAGAGGGAGTATGAGAAGTGATTGGCAACTAACATAAATGGAAATCTAAAACTCTTCTATTGACATATTAATGGTAAAAGGGTGGCAAACGGTTGGAGTGGGACAATTAGGGACTTAAAAGGGGATTAAGGCATAGAGGCAGGAGGTATTGCTGAGACACTAAATGAGTATCCGTCTATACCAAGGAAGAAGATGCTGCTCAAATCATAGTGAAAAAAGAGGTAGTTGAGACATTGGATGGGTTCAAAATTGATAAACAGGGGGCATTAGATAGGCTGTCTGTACTTTAAGTAGATAAGTCACCATACCGGATCAGATGCTTACAAAGATACTCAAGGAGGTACGGGTGGAAATTGTGGAGGCACTGGCCATAATCTTCCAATCCTCCTTGGGTACAGGGATGCTGCCAGAGGACTGGAGAATTGCAGATGTTGCACCATTGTTCAAAAAAGGGTGTAAGGATAAACCCAGCATCGACAGGCCAGTCAGTTTAACCTTGGCGGTTTTAGAGACGATAATTCGGATAAAATTAACACTCAGGCAAATATTGATTAATTAAGGAAAGCCAGCATGGATTTGTTAAAGGCACGATTTGCTTCTTTAACACACCTCCGCTCACAAACATGCAATAGAGACCCCCCACCCCCCTCGCATGCAAGTCAAAATTGCCCTCCAACATTTCAGGTTGGTGGCCTTTTGTCAGAATTGATAATTATTAATAATACTCTTATCCACTCCTACCTCTACATTGCATTAATCCGCATTCAGATAAATTGCAATCTAGCTGCATTTGTTTAAAGGCCCATGTTGCGTATTGTTTTAAAAAATTCTAAATCAGAAATGGAAGTGAGGATTTGCTGAGCAGTTTGTGATTGCCGCGAGGCGCCGGTAGGTGGTAGTGTGGGCGGAGCTCGCCGGGCGGCTCCTCTTGCCCGTCTCCCAGCTCTTCCCCGGGAAGTGCAGCTCCTGAAGTAACAACTGGGGATTTGTTGCAAGATGAAGTGAGTTGGGGATTAAATGGATTGGTGCTGGGGCCGTTCCTGGTTTAACAAATACGTTCACTAAAGAGAAGAAATCCTCTGTCCGGCGCGAGCACCAGAGATTTCTCAGGGCTGTTATTGATCTCACGATGGTAAATGCTCAGTTGAGGGATCTTGTATTTTGGAGTCTGCAGCCATTTCCGAGCATTGCTGCTGACACAGAGCCTGTTCTCAGCACCAACTCTTAATTGTTGAATTTATTTTAAATAGGAGGGTCAAGGTGATTAATGGCAGTGCTCTGGGCAGAGTAGAATGTGGCTCAAGGGCATCTGAGCTGAATTGTTTGTCAACAGAAGTTTGGTTGCGGAATGAATCTGTCATTAACAGTAAAACAGTGTGGAGAAGCTATAATTTGATGTGAGCACAAATGGCGAATTAAATGTTGGTTAGTGTTCTGTCAGCCACTGTGCTTCTAACGTTTGGAACTTAACCTCTGCATTACATCTTTCTGCTTTCAAAAATGTCCTAAAGCTCTTTTCTCTGCGTTTCTCTTTTCTTCTCCCTCCTCATCACCTTTCCCTTTGGCCTGTGTAGATTTTACACAGTTTGTGAGTACAGTGAAAGTGTCGTGATCTGGCCAAAAATTGGAAGATGTTAGAGATGAACTTTCCTTTTTAGGAAAGTACAAAGCCTGGGAGAAATGAAGGTGAGCAGGGTAAAACAGTAAACAATTTCACTCTGGGAATTAATGGGAAAGGAGTGACAGTGAATTAAAATGAAAGCAAACTCATGCAGGAATCAGGGTGTGGGAGTAGTGGTAGTGAGATCCATATACATATTGTTTCACATGTTGTGAGTGTCGATAGCTGGGCCAGCATTTATTGCCCTTCCCCAATTGAGAAGATGGCAGTGAGCTGATTTTTTGAATCACTGCAGTCCATGTGGCATAGGTACACCCACAGTGCTGTTAAGAAGGGAGTTCCAGGATTTTGCCCCAGTGACTGTGAAGGAACAGTGATATATTTCCAAGTCAGGATGGTGTGTGGCTTGGAGAGAACTTCCAGGTGGTGGTGTTCTGATGCATCTGCTGCCCTTGTCCTTTTAGATGGTGGCAGTCATGGGTTTGGCAGGTAGTGTTCAAGGAGCCTTGGTGAGTTGCTGCAGTGCACCTCGTAGATGGTACACACTGCTGCCACTGTGCATTGGTGTTGGAGGAAGTAGATGTTGAAGGTAGTCGATGGGGTGCCAGTCAAGCTGGCTGTTTTGTCCTTGATGCTTCTTGAGCGCTATTGGCGCAGCATTCATCCAGGCAAGTGGAGAGAATTCCATCACACTCCTGATTTGTGCCTTGTAGATGGTGGCCAGGCTTTGGGAGTCAGGAGGTGAGTTACTTGCCACAGAATTCCTAGCCTCTGACCTGTTCTTGTAGCTGCATTATTCTATGGCTGGTACAGTTCAAGAGAGTCATACGGACTCAAAACAATAACTCTTTCTCTCCACGGGTGCTGTCAGACTTGCTGAGTTTTTCCTGTAATTTTTATTTTTGTTTCAGGTTTCCAGCATCCACAGTATTTTGCTTTTATCTTACAGTTCAATTTCTGTTCAGTGGTAACCCCCAAGATGCTGATAATAGGCAATTCAGCAATGGAAATGCCATTAAATGTCAAGAGGCGATGGTTAGATTCTCTCTTGTTGGAGGTTGTCATTACCTGGCACTTGTGTGGTGCAAATGTTTGTGCCACTTATCAGCCCAAGCCTGAATGTTGCCCAGGTCTTACTGCATATGGACATGGACTGCTTCAGTACCTAAGGAGTCACGAATGATGCTGAACATTGTGCAGTCATCAACGAACATGCCCACTTCTGACTTTATGATGGAGAGAAAGTCTTTGAAGCAGCTGAAGATGGTTGGGCTTAGGGCTCTACCCTGAGGAAACCTGCAGTGATACCCTGGGGCTGAGATGATTGACCTCCAAAAACCACAGCCATTTTCTTTTGTGCTAGGTATGACACCAGCCAGTGGGAGAGTTTTTTTCCCTGATTCTCACTGACTTCAATTTTGCTAAGCCTCCTTGATGCCACACCTGGTCAAATGCTGCCTTGATGTCAAGGGCAGTCACTCTTGCCTCACATCCGGAGTTCAGCTCTTTTTTGTCCATGTTTGGTCCAAGGCTGTATTGAGGTCAGAAGCTGAGTGACCCTGCTGGAATTCAAACAGAGCATCAGTGAGCAAGTTGTTGCTGTGTAAATGCTGGTTGATTGCATTGTCAACAACACCTCCTGAGCTTGGCTAGAGTGGATTTCTCATGCTTTTGGTGGACAGGACATTCCAGGGCAATTTTCTACATTGTTGGGTAGACACCAATATTGTAGCTGTACTGGAACAGCTTGACTAGAGAGTGCAGCTAGTTCTGGAGCTTAAGTCTTGAGTATAATTGCCAGAATATTGTCAGGGCCCGTAGCCTTTGCAGTATCCAGTGCCTTTAGCTGTTTCTTGCTATCAAATGAAATGAATCACTTTGGCTGAGGTCTGGCATCTGTGATGCTGGGAAACTCAGAAGGAGGCTGAGATGGATCATCCACTCGACACTTCTGGCTGAAGATGGGTGCAAATGCATATGAGAGACTGTTTTTATTCATTCATGTGTAAATATCTCTCTGAACTGAACAAGATTCTTTTTGACTTCTCTAACCAAAGTTCTTTTTATTCATTAATTCATGGCTTGGCCAGCAATTATTGCCCATCCTTAATTGCCCTTGAGAAGGTGGTGGTGAGCTGCCTTCTTGAACTGCTGCAGTCCATGAGATGTAGGTACACCCACAGTGCTGTTAGGGAAGGCGTTCCAGGATACTGACCCAGCGACTGATGGCTGCAACAAGGTGGCTGGATCCTTGGAGGAATCTGGAGAGGATGCCAATGCTAGAGATACCAATCCAATTGTAGCCAGGGTAAAAGTAGATCCAGGCAAGGGCAGTGCCACTGAGTTGAACAAAGAGAAGCATTTGAGCAAAATTCTCTGAGACTCTGGGTTCACCCTGCAGAGAGGTAGAGGAGGTAATACAAAAGCCTTGACATCCAGTGTAATAAAAAGGAATTTAAATTCATTCACAACTCAGTGGCTTTGATGAATTACCTAAATTCTATACTGCTTTCCTGTTGTATGTAAAAAAAAATTTTATTGAGGTGTCAATTTTCATTGTATGTTGGCTTTTCTGAATGTTCTGGGTTAGCAGGTATGGGGTTGCTTAGTGTAACAGTACAGCAAAATATTCCTAAGCACTTCACAGAGATACAGATATAGAGTAGGAACAGGAACAAACCTGAGCAATAATTTGAGAGTTTTTTTTTGAAAGCAAGTACAGCTGACAAGAGGCAGAGGAGTTCCACTAGATAATTTCGAGATGCAGTTGTGAAATGGCTGAACATTCTGTCTCCTAGTAGAAGGGGAGGGTTACACAGTAGTAGTCCAGATTCTAAAACTTGGCAATGAAGGAAAGTTGCAGCAGTGGTGTGTGAGGCAAAGGGGGAATTAGTAAACAAGAATCAGAATTTGGAAAGTTATGCGTTGTAAGCCAGATGCCTGGTTGAGTTGAGGTGAACTAGAGCAGTTGTTGAGCATGACTGTGTGCAGGATAGATTGTGGCTAAGAGAGTTTGGAGTGAGTAGGGGTTTATGTGGAGTGGAATCTGGGAGCAGACAGAAAGCATTGAAGAAACCAAGTCTGGGGGTGACAAAATGCGATTGAGGAACGCACAGCCTGAAGGGATGAAGTTGAGACAGAAGAGTGATGTTTTGGAGCTAGAAATAGGTGATCTGATGATGTGGCGATCCTAAAATGCTCCGTCATGCGTCTTGATCAGTTGGTGTGATAAAAAACCTCATCAGTGGAAGAAGCACATAGACTCAGCAAATCACTGTTTTGTTTAAGCACCTTAGCCTCAATACATCTTACAATCAGTAACGTGTGGGTTAGACAAAGGAGAGCCAATGGATGTTATCTACTTGGACTTCCAGAAGGCTTTTGACAAGGTGCCGCACAGGAGGCTGCTCAGTGAGATAAGAGCCCGTGGTGTTAGAGGCAAGATACTAGCATGGATAGAAGATTGGCTGTCTGGCAGAAGGCAGAGAGTGGGGATAAGAGGGTCCTTCTCAGGATGGCGGCCAGTGACTAGTGGAGTTCTGCAGGGGTCAGTGTTGGGACCACAACTTTTCACTTTATACATTAATGATCCAGATGAAGGAACTGAGGGATCCTGGCTAAGTTTGTAGATGATACAAAGATAGGTGGAGGGACAGGTAGTATTGAGGCAGGGAGGCTGCAGAAGGATTTGGACAGGTTAGGAGAATGGGCAAAGAAGTGGCTGATGGAATACAATGTGGGGAAGTGTGAAGTCATGCACTTTGGTAGGAAAAATAGAGGCATAGATTATTTTCTAAATGGGGAGAGAATTCAGAAGTCTGGAATGCAAAGGGACTTGGGAGTCCTAGTCCAGGATTCTCTTAAGGTTAACTTGCAGGTTGAGGTCGGTAGTTAGGAAGGCAAATGCAATGTTGGCATTCATTTTGAGAGGACTAGAATATAAAAGCAGGGATGTGCTGCTGAGACTTTATAAGGCTCTGGTCAGACCACATTTAGAATATTGTGAGCAATCTTGGGCCCTGTATCTCAGGAAGGATGTGCTGGCCCTGGAGGGGGTCCAGAGGAGGTTCACGAGAATGATCCCAGGAATAAAAGGCTTAACATATGAGGAACGTTTGAGGACTCTGGGTATACTCGATGGAGTTTAGAAGGATGAGAGGGGATCTGATTGAAATTTACAGAATACTGAAAGGCCTGGATACAGTGGACGTGGGAAAGATGTTTCGATTAATAGGAGAGACTCGGACCCAAGGGCACAGCCTCAGAGTAAAGTGAAGACCTTTTAGAACAGAGATGAGGAGAAACTTCTTTAGCCAGAGAGTGGTGAATCTATGGAATTCATTGCCACAGAAGGCTGTGGAGGCCAGGTCATTGAATGTATTTAAGACCAAGATAGATAGGTTCTTGATTGGTAATGGGAACAAAGGTTACAGGGAGAAGGTGGGAGAATGGGGTTGAGAAACTTATCAGCCATGATTGAATGGCAGAGCAGACTCAGTGGGCCGAATGGCCTAATTTCTGCTCCTATGTCTTATGGTCTAATCAGTCGTTCTGTTTTTTTTAATCCCCGTACTTAGTCCACTCACGAAAGTGAAGCTCATCAATGAGCTAAATGCAAGAGAAGCAGAGCTGGGTGTTCAAGATAAAGTGTCCTGGCACTCAGAATATAAGGACAGTGCCTGGATCTTTCTGGGTAAGTGAAAACTTTTCCAGGTTCCAATTTATCATTGTTTTAGTGGCCTCAGTAACTTGTATCCCATAGTATCTGCTTGTTTAAAATCTAAATGTAATTGGATTTATTTTCTTGTTAATCTTAAGGGGTATCAACATTTATTTTTGAATTCCAGAATTAAGTGGGAAGGTCTAAAGCAGATTTTCTATAAAGAAAGATGAACAGAAAGAAAGGGGCTGTGTGAGATGGGGTTACTTGCTATCTTTCCTTGTGCGCCACAGTTCTGGACATGTTTTCCCTGAAACTCTGTGTCTGGCTCATTTCACCACACTGCCTCTGAGGACACATTCCTGATTTCATATGTGCCACCTTGGCAACTCCTAAATGAACACTAGAAACCTCTTGGCAAGAAGAGAGATGGTTACAGGACAGAGGTATTAAAACCAAATGTAGGAATAACTAATACCTGTCTTGGGTTAATGCATGGCTCATATTTAACTCACTCCAGTTGTCCTTGATTAAATCCCCAACTGGCAACTGCTTGAACGAATTAAAATATTGGTTGAAACTTCTTTAACTCTTGAATAATCAGGGTCGTAGTTTGTAATGCAGCGCTACTTCATTTCCTTAATTCTGTTCATGTAATGAAAACATAATTTTCCAAGTAACAATGACAAAAGTTAAAATAACTAAGCTTTTGGAATTGAAGTGTAGCCATGTTAACTTTAATGTAATTCAGTTTAATATTAAAGTCCTACAGTCCTAGTTACATATAAATAGTAATTGTACGTTCTTTGTTTAAATGTTTGTTATTAATAAAATGGCTTAAAACCATTTTGCTTCAAAAATTAGTTGTACTATGGAAGTAAATTTAAATTCACTTCAGCAGTGAGCTGTCTCCCTTTGCAATGTGAATGGCATCTATTGCCTTTGCCTTCTGCACCTTCCCCGTGGTAGTCTTTCCTTTCTGAGTCATCAGGCCTCCCCTTCTCTATTTCTTCTAGCTTTCCCCATCCATTATTTTACCAATTTACACTGTCGTTCTTGTAATTCAAAAACTCACTTTACTGAATTAACTTGTCATGACATGTGCTAAATGTCTCGCTGAACTGAATCAGATTCATTTTGACTTCTCCAACCAAAGTTCATTCTCTGCTCCCATGGCCATGTCTAATCAAAAGCTAAGGCACAAACAGCCTTTCTAATATCCTACAGTCAAAAACATTCAATAATTTGATCTGTCAATCAGTTCTGCCCCAAGACTGGAATGCTTCCATTCTAATCTCGGGTATTGTAAGTCTTCAACTGTTGTTGGATCTAATGGAATTGCCTGAGCCAAGGGTTAACCTCTGCTGACTACAGAGGACTCCTTTAAGATGATTTCACAGGAGGTATCTCCTTGTAAAGAATTGCTGCCCACAGTTGTAAACTAGATGAAAGGAGAGCTTTTACTGTAACCCATTGTTGGTAGAAGATTTTTTTACAATTAAGCAATTTAAGTGCTTCAAGTAGAAAATGTTTTAAAGGTTGAACAATGCAAGTTTTTTTCAACATTTACTTCCTCCAACGCTTGTTTTTTTATTGTTACCCCTGGATGTGGATTTTGGTATATATTTAAACACACCAATCTTGTGTTATTAAAAATATGAGTATTAAAGAATAAACTTTTAATCCCATCCTATCCGATAAGGTTTCACTCCAAATTTTTCCTACATGAATCCAACTCTGATGAATGTGAGAACATAAGAAATAGGAATGGGGTGGGCTATTCAGCCCCATGAGCCTGCACGGCCATTCTATAAAATCAAGGCTGATCCTTGACTTCAACTTCACTTTTCCTGCCTGATCCCTATCTCCCTGATTCCCATATCTCTTAATTCCTTTGAAGTGCAAACGTCTATCAATCTCAACCTTGAATAAGCATTTTAAATGGAACATCAAATATTAATAAATGAGCAGGTTAACAGATGGTGAAGGATTGTAAACAGTGACCTGCCACGTTTTTCCTATTGTCTGCAGTGCTGCTTACAAGCCCACCTCTTCATTGTACACTGCCACCTTCCTTGCCATTTGGTTTCCCACTGGATTATTTACACTACTGCCTCTCATTCCAATAATTTACAAACAAAAATTAAAATAGAGGCAGGTGGAAGGACTGAGAAAACAAAAGATATTTAATGAGCAGGGTAGGGGGGGGGGGGTGGGGAGTACCAGAGTTGGTGTTATCTTAGTCATTTCTAGTGCAGTCTTTCTTAGGCATTAGGGTTTCTTTGAAGGTGACAGCCTGAAGTGGGATAAGGTGCGAATAGGGTTTAGTGATATTGTGAAATGGTACAGTATGGGTTCTCACAGTCATTCCTTGCTACTTAACCCTGGGGGTGTGAGATTTCATAGCTATGTTAGTGGAATACAAGTCATTGACAGGTATAAAAGCAAAAAAGCTGCGGATGCTGGAAATCCAAAACAAAAATAAAAATATCTGAAAAAACTCAGCAGGTCTGGCAGCTTCTGCGGAGAGGAACACAGTTAACGTTTTGAGTCCGTATGACTCTTCAACAGAACTAAGTAAAAATAGAAAAGAGGTGAAATATAAGCTGGTTTAAGGGGGTTGGGACAGGTAGAGCTGGATAGAGGGCCAGTGATAGGTGGAGATAGCCAAAAGATGTCATAGACAAAAGGACAAAGAGGTGTTGAAGGTGGTGTCAGGTATGTTTGTGGCCTATTTATTGAGTAAATAAGTGTCAGTATCACTGCTCAGTTGGGCACTCTCAGAGAAGTGGAAGGGACTGAAAGGTGGGGGAGAAAATTTGATTTTTTTTGACATTACATTAAAAAGTTCTTTAATGCTTATTGCTTTGAGTGAAAACTGTTAATTGTGCTTTTTCCTGGGCAATAGATATAAGGATTTGAATGCCAATAATTAGCAGAACATGTAATCATATGCAAGATATTTTGTTATCAGGACCGTATTTCAGGGGACACTCTTCACATTATGCTGATCATAAACACTACGTTATTCACTGAAAGTATTCAACCCTCTTCAACCCCACACATGGAAAATGACTGATTAGATATTAACAGAATAGTTTTGATGTCTTTACATAATGAGAATTTAGATTATGTAACCAGATGGTTAAATACACATTTTCCAACAGAAATGTATGCTATGACATCTACCTCATTTCTTACATTTATTAAGCTGAGTGTGGTACTGATTGTACAGACTCCTGGGCTTTAGTAGTACAAACATCAGCTGTGAGGGTTTGGTTTTGTCTGTAAGCATGCTTTGTTTTCTTGTTCCTAGGTGGCTTGCCCTACGAGTTAACTGAAGGAGACATTATCTGTGTGTTTTCCCAGTAAGTATTATTTTTCCTTGCCCATTTTGCTACTCACTTTCTCCACCACCTGAGACTGTAGGTATTATGCCGGCATGCAGTCCACAGCTACACTCCACTTGAATTCCTCAACCAAGTGCCCATGGCATATTTAACCATGGGTGCAGCACTCCTAAACTCAATCTTGTCCACGCTTGATATTTACCTTTTGCGCTTAGAGCAGTCTGTTGGCTAGTCGGAGTAAAAACTGATTAATTTTTCCCTCTCAGATGCAATGGTACTGAGACCAATTGTAGTAGACCCTACCACTGCCTCAACTGGGACCGCCTAACAATGCACACCACTGGATATCAAATCTGGAACCTTCTTGGTCCATATTGCTCAATTATTTGATAAGCAGACATACTGCTGTTTATAGAAGCTTGCTGTGCAAATTGGCTGCCACACTTACTACATCACAACATTGACTGCATTTTACAAATGCTTCATTAACTTTAAAGCACTTTGGACCTTGAAAGGTACTTTATAATCACAAATCTTTCTTTTATTGTCTGAAAAACAGTATCATCAACAATGTGTGCTTGATTTGATTTATCATTTCAGCATTGGTGAAAGTTACCTGGTTTGTGCCAGTAGATGGCACAATCTCACAGCTTTAACACCTTCCTGCAATTTGATAACAATGTTGTGTATTTATTCAACACATTTAATGTAATAACACCTCTCAAGGCACTTCACAGAGAGAGCACTCACCAAGCATGAGTAGAAGAGCAAGGAGAGGTGACCGAATGCATGGTCAGAAAGGTTTTCAAAGCAGGGAAGAAAGGAGCAAGACAAAAAGATTTAGAGAGGAAGATCCAGAGAAGACCAAGATGGCTGAATTATCTGACACACAAAGAAACACAGTATAAAGGACTGGGTTGTACAGAATGCCAGAGAACTTTAAGACTGGAGGAAGTTGTGTAGATGGTCAATGACCTATGGAGAGATTTGTAAACAAAGACAAGAATTAAGTACATAGACAGGAGTGGAGATCAAGAGTGAGGAGGATTTGGTGTCTTAAGTTGGAATGAAATAGAGTTTGTATAGGATAAAGGCGAGATGTACTGTGTTCACATGACATCACTTCCAGCAAGAATGTGCAGAAGTAGCATTGGGTGACAGAGGACCAGAGCAACAGCACTCTGCCTGGTTTTCCTCCTTTGCCTGCCCCAGATCTGCTCAAAAGCAGTCGGACCAGCAGTCAGAAAGTCTGCTCTAAGAACTTTAAATGAGAGGCAGAAAAGGGTGATGGGAAAAGGTACCAGGAGAGGATGGGGAGAGACCCAGTAGACATCTGGCAATGATAGCCAAGCAACTGCTCTGGATTGTTTGGGAAGATGACACAATGGAATGTACAGCCTCCGAATAGAAGGATTCACCATCTGTGAACCACGGGTCCATCAAGCCAAGTATGTTGGCAGATCTCTCCTGGGTGAGATGCTGATGGGGAATGCCTTGCTCGCAAGAGTGAACATTCAAGAAAGTAAGCCAGAGTGGGAGGCCAGGAATGTGGGAGAGTGGAGGTGGGGCAGGGGGAAAATCAGAGAGGCTAACTCCTTGAGCCTGAGCGGGAGGCCTATTAAGGAGATGAGATATTTAAAGATGAGACAGTAGTGGAGTATCTGGTGAGACGTAATATCTGATATAAGTGCTGTAAGAGAGATGAAATAAACACAGTAAACCATTAATCTTCATGTAACAGGTACGGGGAGATTGTTAACATCAATCTAGTTCGAGACAAGAAGACTGGGAAATCAAAAGGCTTCTGCTTTATCTGTTATGAGGATCAGAGAAGCACTATTTTGGCTGTAGACAATTTTAATGGAATCAAGGTGGGTATGGAAGTAGAATGAGCACCATATAAAGATTCTCTGCACCATAGGTATTATTTCTGGCCTCTACCAGGGACAACATTTGCAAAGTCAGATGATGTACTTGCTTTCTCAACTGTAGGTAAGTCCGACTGAAAATTACAAGAATAAAACATTTTGGAAGTATTCCATATGCAAAAATGAGACTGCCTAGTGTCCACAATAATGTTAATTGTAAAAAATAAATTCCAGCTTTTACAAATAACATACAATCAGTTAGTATTTACCTGACTTAATCAGTCTAAAAATCAGAAAGAAATCTACGTCTGCTTTTCTTGTAACAGTATCTCAGATAACATATGAAGATGTATGATACAAGAAAACAGCATGTTTGTCAGTTCCTGTAGCAGATCATGCACTTCTCAGACAGGGAGTCTATCTGATTTAAGCCCCTTCCTTTAACTTCCCACGTAAAAATTATTCTTTGCCCATAATTCTAGAAGGCATTGACTCATTCTGGCTACAGATCCATGGTCAGTGACATCTTCAGATAGTTTTTTTCCCAAGTGATCATTTATATATGTAAACCTTGGAAGGTTTTATAGACATGGATGCTATCTTCAGTCCTTCCGGTAGTTGCCCCTGGATACGTGAGTTAGCCCTGGCTGAGGCCAATTATAGTTCCTCTGCTGCCACTCCAACCAGATAACTCATGGTGGCATGATCAAACCTGGCACCTTTTTGCACCATAGAGCTCAGCTGCTCACTTGATCATTAAATAAGTCTTTTAATTATTTCTGAACAAGGTGACTAATTAGAGGTTAATAAATTAGAATTGCAACTTCAGATTCAAAATTTATAATAATTTAACAGTTCAGAAGTTGCGACTACATAAATAATCTGGGTTGAAATGTACAATAGAATTTGAAGCTTCTGTAGTACTGTTACTCTAGTGTGCAGCTGAAAAGAAATGTGACTTGTAATAGGGTGGCAATGCAACCATAGGGCAGTAGCTGTTTACAACATTAATATATAGATTTTGCAAACTTATTGCATGATTTTAAAATGAAATTTAACTCGCTCTGATAATGGACTGATGTTTAAAAAAGCAGTGCCATATTTCAGCTTCAGTAAAGGGGAACGTTTGTATCTATTAATTTATAAAATATATTGACGGTTTCCTATCCTTTGTAGTGAAGGAGGCAACATCTGTTTATTGCTGCTGCTGATACTATATCCAGTTTAAATCAACAGCTTCAATGAGCATGTGAACATATTCCAGTGATCCGACAACAGGACTCTACTCTTAGACCAGATACAAGAAAAAGTTTCATATCCGATAGGCAACCCTCCTTTCTTTTCTGCCTTCAGCATTCCTCTTCATCATATCCCTTGTTCCTCTCTATTTTGTTGATGCTATTATGGCCATGTTGCTTCGAACTTTAATGTTCCTCATAAGCTCCACGTATAACATCAGACATGTTCTTCAATCTCCCAGTGTTGGAATCGGGATTCATTGTGCTCTCTTTTCCCTGGGCTTCAGGACTGTGAAACTCCTCATCTCCCAAGGCTACAATCCTGCTGCAATCTATAGGCTTCTAAAACCCAAGCTTGGTAACATCTTCTCGCTATTCTTGAATTGCCCCACCTCCCTTTTTGAATTACTGGAGTTCACAAAGGTTTCTCCAGGAAAAAAATCTGTTAATTACTTAAACTGTGGCTTCCAGTTTGCAATGAGATCATATTGCAGTGTTGGCCTAAGTGCAAATTTTAGTTTATGCAAGTTATCCACACTCCAACACAGCAAAACAATAGAATCACAAAGAAAATAGGACTTACTGAACAACAGTTTAAGATTGAACCTGGGGTCTTCCTGATTTGTTTTGCTTAGTACCACATACGATGATATATTTTACTACTGAGCCATGAGGGAAGTTCATGTTAAATTTACATTGAAGAAAACATATTCGTATTTTTTAAGTACTGGAGAGATTTTAGTGGTTAAGTTTAAAATTGACCAATATGAATGTCAGAGTAAAGGACATTAGAATTGTTTTATCATTTGATAAAATATATGTGATAGATATAGTTGAGGTAATATTGTGCACATTGAAGTAATATTCTCTTTGTGATGATTCAATTTGACATAGTGCGATCAGAGTGTAGCCAATAACCCTGAAGAAAAATATGGATGCGTCACAAAGAACTGGCAAAATAAAAAAACTAGTAAAACCATGGTAACAGTTGTCATGGTTGGTGTCCCAGCACATAACGACCATTATCAGGATCGGCGAGAAGTAAAAGTGAATTCCCAACTGCACCTGTTTATTCTTTTGCAGTAGAGTGCCTGGTCACTATTTAATAGCATTTCCATTCAGATGGTTACAATGGGCTATGATTAAAGCTAATTTCATTTTATATTTTTGCATGGTGTCCTGAAGATCAAAGCTTTCTTTGATGAATGTTACATAACACAGGGTATGTGTTACAAAGCAGTTTTTGTAAACTTGCATTGAAAAAATATCTTCTTGCAGCTTCCTGTTAATAAGGGTTAAGGATTAAATAAAGCTCCTGCCTGTTTATTTTAATGAATTTGAATTTTGATCATCTTTGTCATGTTATCAAAAGCCAGTATTATGAAAATGCTGATATTCATTCTGTGTTCTTATCTGCTGGTGTTGTTAGTATGCATTGAGCACGAGGGTGAGGTTCTAGTTCAGTCAATCATGCAGAATACTTAATATGCTAACTCGTGAAAGCATGGCATGAGATAGATAGAAACAGACTGTCTCCAGTATTTGAGCAACAAGAAACCATAGATACTTGAAGGGTTATAGGAACATGGTTTGATTAGAACTATCTGCTACATGGACTAGTTTTCCCATTTCTGTGTTGTAACTTCTGTGTATCTCCACCTTTTAGATTAAGGGAAGGACGATCCGTGTTGACCATGTGTCCAATTACCGTCCTCCAAAGGATGGAGATGACATTGATGTTGTGACAAAAAGACTAAGAGAGGAAGGCTGTGCACCAAGAGCATCCCCTTCAGCACCAGTTTCCTCGGAGTCCTCTGAAGAGGATATTAATGAAGTGCCAGCTAAAAAACGGAAGAAAGGTATATGAAGTGAAATGTGTGAGTCAATGGCTTAAGGGATAGGATTTTGCCAAAACTTTGGTTTGGACAAATTAGGTGACGGAAGAGTTCATGGTTGCTGATTTACAGCAACTCTGTCACTGGTGTACTGGTTCTATAATGTGGACTAGTTGTAGCCACAGTCCGATATTTAAAGTATATCAGCAGTGAGTCCCAATGCTTTGGGATTAGATTGTTTTTAGAATTGGGTGGTGCGGAGAGTTAGTGACTTAGGTTTTCGCCTCCTTATCTGGTCAAAATCCAGGCCAAACTGATTGGATGAAAACTATCTGATAGCACTGACTGTGAGAAGAGTCCTGCATCAAATACATTTGGTCGGTCTCAGTCCAGTTCGGAGTGCCTAATGAAGCACTGCACGAAAAGGCCTCCAATCCAGTATAAATTGACAATTTTGGTCAGTAAGGTTACAAAGATGACCAATGTGAGAAATGAAATGATAATGCTAGTGGTCTGCTGAGGTTGGCACAGATTGCAGAGTTTTTCTGTGCTACACCCTACCCAAGAATTCTTGATGCTGACTGTGTGTTGGAAATAGGAGTAATTTTATTTATTGAGGCTAACATTGCCTCTTTTTGTGAGCCAGAATTCACCAGAACATTTGTTTGTGCTCCAGAAAAGAAGAAGAAAAAAAAGAAAGAGAAAAAGGAGAAAAAAGTCAAGCTGGAGAAGAAGGAGACCGAGGAGCGAGCAACCAAGCAATTGGCCAAGAACTCTGGCCGAAACCAATCCCCTCCACCCCTTGTAAGAGTGAAGAGTGAAAGAGAGGATGCAGAATATGAAAAATATGCCAGTACAAACCAGGACACTCATCAGGATTGCAGTGTGGATCGCAGGAATGAAGAAAGAGGAAGAGGAGATGGAAGAAAACACATGAATGGAGCTGATGAAATGAGAACCAGAGAGAAACACAATGAGAGGAGTCGGCCCAGGAACTCGGAGAGAGAAGAAAGGCGAAGAGATGATCAAAATGGCAGAGGATCTTGCAATGAAAGGTCAGAAAGAGACACAAGGCCCACTCACAGTGATGGGAGAGAGGTGAGATGTGATGAGGAAAGGCAGCATGAACAAGAGAAAATGCGAAAAGACGACAGGTTTGACAACAAGTATGATGACAGAGAAAAATACAGGAAGTATGATCGCAATAAGAGAGAGGAGCGGGATTCACATTGTGACAGCATCAAGCATAAAGAGAGGAAAAATGACCATGACAAAGTCAGCCATAACAAGGGAAGAGACAATCATAGAGACAGTGGTCATAGAAGGAACTGAGCAATTAGAAGCTCTCTGCAGCTAAACCGAATGCATCTCACCATCTGAAGTCAATAGCTGAAATAAAGCCCCAGCAGTTAATAACCAGAAATAAACACGTCCTTCTGAAATTTGCTGCTTTCCTGCAACCTGTTATTTTTTAACGATTTCTCTATGTTTGGACTATTTTTGCAATGGAGAAAATTAAGTAACATGCAAGGCCCTTTTAAAAGATCTTTTTTTAAATAAACTTTCAAAATGTCTATCTAATGTATAATTTTTTTTTCTAATTTGGGTTTGAATCTTCTCACATTGGTTATCCTCCAGTGCTTCAATAGCTTCATGTGTGAAACTAGTCATTGAGTGCCAATAGCCTTTAAAATCATGGTAGGACATCCCAGCCAAGCCCAAGCCTTTTCTTACTCATATCCCCAGACAAACACATTCCAGCAGAAGGCACTGGATAGTCAATGGCAGTGAGAACGCCGGCAGATTTTCTTTTTATTACTTAACCCCTCCCCTAACCCAGGGAACATTGAAGCAATTGTAGTGTCCCAACTGCATCCTGCTGAGATCGGTTAAATCACAAAGACCTGGAATTGAAGCTGCTGCTTGGCCAACATGGCCCTACTCCACACCAGCCGTACATTTATTTGCTGAGTTCTGTACTTTTCTAATGTTTTTCTGAAGTTGCATTTCTGACATTCATTATACCAATTTGAATGGAAGCTTGCTCCATACTTGATTTTAATGTAGGGCTATCACTGCTTTCCTCAAAGGGTTTTAGGTGTGCAGCATATTTATGAAAAGATAATGGCAGGAATGGATGAAGAATGTTGGAACCAACTGTGAAAAACCAGTCAGGTAATTGTTTTTGACTCCCTGGAATTGTTCTTCATCTGTCATTATTGATATGTTTTCTGAGGGGGAGCCCCCAGGGTTAGAGGGTTTGAACCAGCAGAAACAATGGATTCTCTACTTCTTGTGAGCTTACTGTAAGGATAGTATTATCAAATAAATGAGGCTTACAAACTATTCTGTGCAGTGGACTGTACGTCAAAAGATTATTATAGAGGAATCCAAGTGAAATGACATTTCAAGAATTGTTTAGTGTTTTCCTTCTCCACAAGGTACCCTGCCTCAACCCTGTCACAGTGATGTATGAGTCAAGCATATTTGCCTTCCCATTATTAAAAGGAAGTGTTGGCTTAATAAACATTGGCGCAGTGAAGGTTGTAAGTCTCTTGTTTAAGTGCTGCTCTTGTGAAACACCCAACTTTTAATATGAAAATACCTTTTAAGCTAAATTCGGATTGGGTTGTTGCCAGGCTGTAGTTCACTGGGTAGCTTGCTGAACTCCAGCTTTGTGAATCTATTACTTAAGATAAAATCTCTGATTGCTCAAAGGAACATAAGAGCAGGAGTAGGCCATTGGGCCTGTTTAGCCTGCTCCACCATTCAATTCAATGGTTGATCATTTACCTCAACACCACTTTCCCGCGCTGTCTCCATATCCCTTGATGTCATTAGTATCATGAAATCTGTTGATTTCTATCTTGAACATGCCCAGTGAGCGTCCCTCTAATTGGGTTGCCACTTGGGAAAGCAGTACTCCCTCTGTCTGCCAACAGGAAATAAAAACTGTGGGCCAAGAGTGGCAGTTACAGTCAGATTGCCACTCCATGTCTTTTTACTTACCTTAGTCGGGAATTTTCATTTCTCAACTGGACTTCCGACTCAAACTTACTAAGAACGGTACAGTGAACCACTCCTGGGACTCTTCAGGGTAGGGCAACAGCGTTGGGGGGAATGAAGACACTTTTTTTAATGGCACTTGCTGTTGTAAACTGGGGCTGGGGGGGAGGGTATGGTGTAAGATTGGTTTGGGGGGGTACGCGTACAATCGTTTGGGTGGTCAGTCAGAGGGTGGGGGGGGTTAGCCGGGAGTTAAGAGGGTAGTCAGGAGGTGGGGTGGGGGGGTGGGGGAGCGGCGGGTGTAGTTGTGGGGTCCAGTGGGGGAGGTCACTAGCATAGTCGGTGGGGGGGGAGTTTAGTGGGGGATTGGGGGTGTAATCGGGGGGCTCCATGCAGGTGACTGGTAGACTTACCCGGGAGTTAGAAGTGGTTTAAATCCTTCTAACTCTGGCTTGTCCAAGGTACGGCCCGCAGGCCGGATTCAACCCCCAAGGCGTTTTCATGCAGCCCGCCACATCGATGGAGTCAATTGTCTAAGACCTTCTCAGACAGAATATTGAAAAATGCTGAAAGCCTGTTCATCCAATGACAGGCTGGTTTCTCCATGCATTAGCTGCTGATAAGCAGCCACTGGTGAACCAATCAGCAGCTAATGCAGGGTGGAACCAGCCTGCGATTGGACAAGCTTCAAGTAATCGGATGGAGGGTAAGTTTTAACGTCTTGATTTCTGGCTGGGGAGCGCAGAGCAACTGTTAAGTTCAGGGAACAAGTGCAGAGAATCTGGAGGTTCCCAGAGCTAGCGGGCCTGGAGGGGGATGGTGATGCTTAGAGCTGGTGGGGTGGGGAGGTGGTGCTCGGTGCTGACGAGTCCAGGGGTGGGGTGCACAGTGAACCTCAATCTCGGGAGCCCTGGGCCTCAGGCGGCCTCGGTTTCAGTTTTCACCTGTGGCAGGGGGAAGGGGGTTGCTCGGCGATGGCAGCCCCAGACCTCATGAGTCCTCGGGCTGCCTCCATTTTAATTTTCACCCCATTCTTGTTGCTAGCGGCCCCAGATCTCGGGCAGCCTCTAATTTAATTGACTCCCGGGGGGCGCCCGAAACTGTGACTTTACTCCACAGGGACATGGTGGGGATCAAGCTGGACTTTGGGTGGGTAGCCTCATCGCGAATTTGAGGCATGGTGGGGGGCTAAGTGGGCGGGTCTGTGGAGGAGAGGGTGAGTGGGCATGTGAGGAGGAAAGGGAGACAGCGTGTGAGGGAGAAGGTGGGTGAGTGAGGCACTTTACGGCCTTCTGGACTTAGCATTGAGTTCAACAACTTCAGACCACCAACTCTCTCCTAGATTTTGACCCCTTATTTATCCAATATTTCTTCTTCCCTAACATTCTCCACCACCACCCCCCCCCCCCCACCTGACCCACAAGGCCCTCACCCTCTCCCTCACACACCCTCTCCCTCAAGGTCACATACTGTCCCTCACCCTCACATATGCTGTCCTTCACACACACACTCAGTCTGTCACTTGTTCTTACGTTTCAGAGCGTCAACCCTTCATTCTGTTATTAACACATTCTGCTACCTTACCTTTATTCCACTATCATCACCTTCTTTAGTCTTTAACACTAGCATTAACACTCCCTTTGTCTTACATCCACAACATTTCTGTCAATCTCCCATGAGCTCCCACCTATCCCTGACCTATTTTGCTCCACCCCTCAAATACAGTATAAAATCCATCACACTTCTACCTCTTCAGCTCTGAAGAAGAATCAGAAGGGCTTAAACTGTTAACTCTCTTTCTCTCCCTGAGATGTTACCAGACCTGCTGAGTTTTTCCAGCATTTTCTGTTTTTATTTCAGTGTTCTATCACACTCCTGACTTGTGTCTAGTAGATGGGGGACACGCTTTGGGGAGTCAGGAGGTGAGTTACTTGCCGCGGGATTCCTAGCCTCTGACCTGCTCTTGTAGCCACAGTATTTATATGGCTGTCAAGTTCAGTTTCTGGTCAATGGTAACCCCCAACATGATGATAGTGGGGTTTCAGTGATGGTAATGCCATTGAATATCAAAGAGTGATGCTTATATTCTCTCTTGTTAGAGATGGTCATTGCCTGACACTTGAGTGGCACAAATGTTACTTGCCACTTGTCAGCCCAGTCTGGACATTGTCCAGGTCTTGCTGCCATTCGTGTGGACTGCTTCAGTATCTGAAGACTCGCAAATGGTGCTGAACATTGTGCAATCATCAGCGAACATCCCCTCTTCTGACCTTATGATGGAAGGAAGGTCATTGAAGATTTTTGGGCCTAGGACACTACCCTGAGGAACCCCTGCAGTGATGCCCTAGAACTAAGATAATTTACCTCCAACAACCACAACCATCTTCCTTTGTGCTAATTATGGCATCAACCAATGGAGAGTTTTTCCCCTGATTCCCATTGACCCAGTTTTTCTAGGGCTCCTTGATGTCACAATCGGTCAAATGCTGCCTTGATGTCAAGGATAGTCACTCTTACCTCACCTCTGGAGTTCAGCTCTTTTGTCTATGTTTGAACCAAGGCTGTAATGAGGTCAGTAACACAGTGGCCCTGGCAGAACCCAAACTGAGCGTCAGTGAGCAGATTATAGCACTGTTGATGATCTCTTCCATCACTTTACTGATGATGGAGAGTAGATTGATGGGACAGTAATTGGCCGGGTTGGAGTTGTCCTGCTTTTTGTGCATGGATGTACCTGGGCAATTTTCCACATTGACGGGTAGATGCCAGTGTTGAAGCTATACTGGAACAGCTTGACTAGAGGCGTGGCAAGTTCTGGAGCACATGTCTTCAGTATTATTGTCGGAATATTGTCAGGGCCCGTAACCTTTGCAGTATCCAGTTCCTTCAGCCGTTTCTTGATATCATGTGGTGTGAATTGAGTTGGCTGAAGACTGACCTCTGTGTTGCTGAGGACCTCTGAAGAAGGCAAACATGGATCATCCACTCAGCACTTCTGGCTGAAGATTGTAGTAAATGCTTCAGCCTTATCTTTTGCAATGATGTGCTGGGCTCTTCCATCAGTGAGGATGGGGATATTTGTGGAATTTCTCCTCCAGTGAGTTGTTTAATCACCCACCACCATTCACGACTGGATGTGGCAGTACTGCAGAGCTAGGATCTGATCAGTTGGGTGTGAATCACTTAGCTCATGCTACTTATGCTGTTTGGCAGGCAAGTAGTCCATTTTTAAGTATGCCTGTTGCTGCTTCTGCCATGTCCTCCTGCACTCTTCATTGAAGCAGGCTTGATCCCCTGGCTTGGTAGTAATGGTAGATTGGGGAATATGCCAGGCAATGAAGTTGCAGATTATGGCAGAGTATAATTCTGCTGCTGCTGATGGCCCGCAGCACCTCATAGTTGCCTAGTCTTGAATTGCTAGATCTGTTCGAAATCTATCCCACTTAGCATGGTGGTCGTGCCTAATAGCACAATGGAGGGTATGCTCAATGTGAAGACGTGACGATATTCCTCCATAAGGAATATGCGGTGGTCACTTCTACCGATGCTGTCATAGACATGCATCTACGAAGTTTCCAATTTAATCCAGAGTACCGAATGGTTCCCAGTGCAGGGTAATTGCCCATC
This sequence comes from Carcharodon carcharias, assembly GCF_017639515.1. Classification (NCBI taxonomy): domain Eukaryota; kingdom Metazoa; phylum Chordata; class Chondrichthyes; order Lamniformes; family Lamnidae; genus Carcharodon; species Carcharodon carcharias. The sequence continues at coordinate 99,325,855 of NC_054475.1, forward strand.
AGAAGTTTGAACTTCCCGGGCAGTTCTTATGCAGTCCTTGCATGGGGACCTCTGGGAGGGTCCCCTAGTGCATCGTCTGGGGTACCTCCTGGGTACAACCCCCCTGGAGATCAGAAGTTCTGGGCCATGTTTCACTGGAGATTCCAGTAACTGCCCAGTTTTAAGCAACTTAAGCTTTCGGTGTAATCAGGGTCAGATACGTGACACTCCCCATGTCCAACAGCACTCATTGAATGTGGGAGATGATTTTCTGCTCCTGGCTTTTCATGGATACCAAGAATTGTGGTCAGAGGCATTACATAGAAATTACTATCCACAATCCTACCTGATCTGTGTTGATTTTTATCCTTTACATGAGCAGTCTTCCTCATCCCATGCCCCTGCCCTATTTCCATATCACTTTATTTCAATTTCCTTAAACCACTTGTCTAATGTATTCTTAAATGTTAACATGGTCTCTGCTCCAATCACTAACAGTACAGTAAGTCCTCACTTACAGTTATGGTTGCTTTCCTGAAAATTGCAACTTTAAGTGAAACAACTTTAAGTGAATCATGGGTTCCCATAGGAATCATTGTTAAAGCCAGAGTTCGGTTTCTTTGGACATGCCTCGCCAGGAAAAGCCAATGTACAAGTTGAAATACTGTGTCGCACATGTACAGCACTGTATTCCTAGCTGGAATAACTTGTAAAATAAAATAAATCACTGAATATAACAGAAATACTGTATACATTGAAATTAAATAACACTAAACAAGCCCAGCGCTTCTGTGTCTCACCCACAGTACTCCTGAAACTCAGCTCAACTTTTTGCTTGCTTTCCTTTTTTTCTCTCTCTCTCTCTCTCCTTTCTCTCTCTCTCCTTTCTCTCTCTCTCACGGTGGGGGCAGTGCAGGTGTGCAGGGCGGCGCAGATTGGGCCGGTGGGGCAGATTTTTTTTTGCAAAAACATATACATAAAATATCTAAAAGAACCATACAAAATGTCAAAATAGGAAAGTGCATAACCTTCAAATTTTTCCAATAAAGCATGTTGCACTTTGAGGTGCCTCATACAATTGCATTTACTTTTTGCATTCAAGAACAAGCTTACAGCCCAAGGGGTTCTACGGTGTACTTTGGCTGAAAGGCCTTACACAGTAGCTTTTGCCCATTGCACCTTTGCAGCGGCTTCCCCAAGCCTTAGTGTGTCTCTCAGCATGTAGCCCTAGACCTTGGAATGTGCCGGTCTGCACCACTTGGTCACGGACAACTCTTTGCACCAGAAGATCAACAAGTTTCGGTCAGACCAAAGAGCGTATTTCACCAAGTTGACAATCCTCTGGCTGCAGTTATGTTTATCTTGGTGTGCATCCCTGGGAACAGGCTGTAGAGTATAGAGTTCTGTGTCACGGAGCTGCTTGGGATGAACCTCAACAAAAATCATTGCATCTCTCTTCAGACCTGCTTTGCAAAGGCACATTCCAGAATGAGGTGTGCGACACTTCCCCACCGCAGTCACTTTGAGGGCAGCATGCAGTGGTGCAGACTTCGGGCATGCATGAAGATCTTACAGGAGTGCCTTTCTCATCGCTAGGCCTTGGTGCTTATTTGAACGTTCTGGAAATGAGGCATTCTGCCAAATGACTTTGACAGTCGGCTCAGGGAACCTACCAACAGGATCCATGATTTTAAACAAAAACAAAAATACCTGGAAAAACTCAGCAGGTCTGGCAGCATCGGTGGAGAAGAGCACAGTTGACCTTTTGACTCGAAAGGTCAACCGTGCTCTTCTCCACCGATGCTGCCAGACCTGCTGAGTTTTTCCAGGTATTTTTGTTTTTGTTTCTGTTTTGGATTTCCAGCATCCGCAGTTCTTTGCTTTTATATATATATATATATTTAGGATCCATGATCTTGTTTTCCCGCAGGCCATCGGGGACATTACATGCAGCCCAATGCCTGATGGATTTTGGTCAAAAATCTTTTCAGCACAAGCCTTTCCACGAGGGTCAGGTAGCATGGCATTGTCCAACTACTTGGAGCTTTCCGTGGCACTGTGGCCAGACCCATCCTTCACAATAGAGGGGACAGGTAGAACCTCAGCATGTAGTGACATTTGGTGTTTGCGTACCGAGGGTCTACACACAGCTTGGTGCAGCCACATACAAAGGTGGCCATCAGAATAAGGGCAACATCCCCCCACCCATCCAGAGCTTTGTACATACTGTCCCTGCGGACACAATCCACCTTTGACCTCCAGATAAAGTAGAAGATGGCTCGGGTGACAGCTGTGGTGCAGGATCACCACAGGGGTATGGGCCACACCTGCACCAAGTATATCAACACCAAGAACATCTCACACCTGATGACCAGGTTGTTACCCGCAATGGAGAGGGACCGTCGCTCCCACATACCCAGTTTCTGCCTCACCTTCGCTATACACTTCTCCCAGTTTTTAGCACATACCCCAGCCTCTCAGAACCATATTCCCAGCACCTTCAAGCAATCTGACATGACAGTGAAGGGAACACAGGATCAGTCAGCCCAGTCCTTAAAAAACATGGCTTTGCTCTTGCCATGATTTACCTTGGCTCCACAGGCCAGTTCAAACTGGCCGTAGACATTAATCAGTCTATGCACCGATAGCGGATCCAAGCAGAAGACAATGACATCGTCCATGTACAGGGAGGCTTTTACCTAAGTGCCTCCACTACCTGGGATCATCACTCTTATGCTTGAATCCTTCCTAATGGACTCATCAAAAGGCTCAATGTAACATATGAACAGAACAGGAACACATCTTCCCTTCACCCCCCCCGTCGGCATTCCATAGGTTTCGTTCCCTCCGGGACACCCTGGTCCACTCCTCCATCACCCCCTACTCCTCAACCCCCACCTATGGCACCTCCCCATGCCCACGCAAAAGATGTAACACCTGCCCCTTCACTTCCTCTCTCCTCACTGTCCATGGGCCCAAGCACTCCTTTCAAGTGAAGCAGCATTTCACTTGCATTTCCCCCAACTTAGTCTACTGCATTCGTTGCTCCCAATGCGGTCTCCTCTACATTGGAGAGACCAAACGTAAACTGGGTGACCGCTTTGCAGAACACCTGCGGTCTGTCCGCAAGAATGACCCAAACCTCCCTGTCGCTTGCCATTTTAACACTCCACCCTGCTCTCTTGCCCACATGTCTGTCCTTGGCTTGCTGCATTGTTCCAGTGAAGCCCAACGCAAACTGAAGGAACAGCACCTCATCTTCCGACTAGGCACTTTACAGCCTTCCGGACTGAAAATTGAATTCAACAACTTTAGATCTTGAACTTCCTCCTCCATCCCCACCCCCTTTCTGTTTCTTCCCCCTTCCTTTTGTTTTTTCTAATAAATTATATAGATTTTTCTTTTCCCACCTATTTCCATTATTTTTAAATATTTTTAAATCTGTTATGCACCCCCCACCCCCACTAGAGCTATACCTTGAGTGCCCTACCATCCATTCTTAATTAGCACATTCGTTTAGATAATATCACCAATTTCAACACCTATGTGTTCTTTTGTCTGTGACATCTGTTGATGATCTGTTCCTATCACTGCTTGCTTGTCCCTACAACCACACCACCCCCCTCCACTTCTCTCTCTCCCCCCACCCCCCACACCTTAAACCAGCTTATATTTCACCCCTTTCCTTGGATTCACCTAGTTCTGTTGAAGGGTCATGAGGACTCGAAACGTCAACTCTTTTCTTCTCCGCCGATGCTGCCAGACCTACTGAGTTTTTCCAGGTAATTCTGTTTTTGTTTTGGATTTCCAGCATCCGCAGTTTTTTGTTTTTTATTTCTGTGTTTAATTGAGGGCAGCCCTCCCTGACTCCAGATTTGATCGAAAAACTTTCCGATTCCCACCCATTGATTGAAACTGCGCTACTGACGTTTGTGTAGAGCAGTGGATTCCAATTGTGGATTCACTCCCCAAACCCCATTTTAGAGAGTACATCCATCATGTGTGATATTCTGTCAAAGGCCTTCTCTTGGCCAGGCTGATGAAGCAGTTGTCCGCCCCACTATCCTGCACATAGGCAATCATATCCCTGAGTAGCACAATGCTTTCAGAGATCTTCCTTCTGGGTACAGCACATGTCTGGTCAGAGTGGATCACTGACTCCAGAGCAGACTTGACCAGATTGGCAATGACCTTGACCAAAAGTTTATAGTCCACATTCAACAGTGAAATAGGTCGACAATTTCTAATTTCCTCTTTTACCCCTTCTGCTTTTAAATGAGGGTGATGATGCCTTTCCTCATGGATTCTGACATGCTGCTGGCCAAAGCATACTTTTGTACACTTCAAGCAGGCCTGGGCTGACCCAGCCCCACAGAGTTGAATCCAAATCAGCCAGCAAGCCATCGCTCCCGGATGTTTTACTCGTCTTGAAGGACTTTACAGCCTTTGAGCCTTGACAGCTCGTCCAGAGTTAGCAGTTTGTCTAGATTCTCCCGCTCGCTGTCATCTAAATCCTCCATGATAGAGGACAGGAAGGACTGGGAGGCCATGCTGTCTGTGGGCTTCCCATCTTACACTCTGGTATAAAAGGATTTGCTGATCCTCAAAATGTCAGACTGCAATGACTTTACTGAGTCATCTTATTCCTTCAGGCTGCTGATCACATGCTGTCTGCACCTTTTGGATGAAGAAACCATCTGTTCCATGGAGAGAACTCTGGGCCGGAAGATGACCTTGGAGGCCTCCGAGGCAAAGAATGAGGCTTGCTGGCTCCTTATCTCTTGGAGATCCTCCTTAACATTGATCCCCATCGACTGCAGCAGGAGCAGATTTTGCATGTTTTCCTGGAGTCGGGACATTTGCCCCGTCTCTCTCTTGCCTTCTGAACACCTTTGAGGCTGAAAAACCTCTTGATTTTTGCAGTGATCACTTCCCACCAGTGCATTGGGGACTCAAAGAGGGGTTTCACAGTTCTCCAAACTTTGTAATCGCTTCTGAGTCCTCAGTGTTCTCTGGGGTGAAAAGTTTCACATTCAGCTTCCATGTCCTCCTGCCAACCCTCTGGTCTACCTATAACTGACAGTTGGCCAGTATGAGGCAGTGGTCAGAAAAGAACACCAGCTTGACGTTGGTGGATTTGACCGTGAACGCTCGGAACATAAACAAGAAGTCTATCCTAGAATGATAGACCCATCTAGCCACGACTAGGTATACCTGTGCTGCACTCCATCTGCAGGGTTGCTGAAGTCGTCGTGCAGCTTAGTATCTTTTACAGTTTTTTATTATGATTCTGGACATGATGTCCAGTCTGCTGTTAGCCTTGCCGGATCGTCCAGCCGCATCGATGATGCAGTTGAAGTCACTGCGAAAAATGACTGGCCTGGACGTCGCCAGCAACAGTAGGAGCTGCTGAAGGATGGCCAGCTGCTCGTTCTTTAGAGCCACAGTGTACAGATTAATTAGTCTTAGGGAGGTATTTCTCTACATTACATCTGTTCCGAGGGGGCGACCACCCACCACCTCCTTAACTTCAGTGGTGGTGAAGTTGCCCCCTACAGCAGAATACCCAGGCCGGAGCAATCATTTCCTCCTGACCAGATCGATAGTCCATGGGACCACCAGCTTGACCATCACCTGGAGCTGCCGAGATGTGGTATCACACACTTCTGCAGGAACAGCAGGTCAACTTTGATGTAGGCCAGGTAACCAGGTAACACATCGCGAAGTGGATTTAATGTTTCGCACCTTGATAGAGGCAATTTGTAAACCCATTTTAAGATTTTAGATGACCAGTCCCAAAGTCCAAAATTCTATTCAAGTTCAAGTCCCAAGGTGCACTCCTGTGCACCTGTGGTGTTGCAAACTGTTGCACAGACGCAGCGCTGAGATAACAGCCCTGCTCTGCCCTGTGAGCATTGTATTGTCTGGGTGATATCAGAGGGGTCATCATCCAGGGAGATCTGGGTTATCCTTGGTTGTTGCTGTTGTTCCACTCTGTTCCTTGTGACGGGTGTTGCCACTCCAAGATCCCTGGAGCGGGGGTGCATTGATTGCATTGCAGCTGCCAGTTTCCAGGAGCTGGTGTGCGTCACTGCTGTCTCTTTCCCAGGACTGGGGTGAGTTGGTCACATTGCTGCTCCCACCGACCCACAGCTGGTGTTCCCCTGGCCCTTCGCCACTTCCACTGTATCTCGGCAATGAGCCCTTCGAATCCTTTACTGCCTTGGTGCTTTTCCGCTTTTCCTGCTGTTGGCAACTTCCTTGCTGCGTATGTTTCATGGTGTCTGTTTGGGACATCAGCTGTTTTTTTTTATTCATTTACGGGATGTGGGTGTTGCTGGCTAGGCCAGCATTTATTGCCCATTCCTAATTGCCCTTGAGAAGGTAGTGGTGAGCTGCTTTCTTGAGCCACTGCAGCTTCTTGCTGCTGGCCTGAACAGCGGCTTTTCCCTTCTTTTGCGTTTTTCTCTTCAGGCTTTTTCTTTTCACAGTTTGCCAGCCCCTTTCTTGTTCTGCTGCCTCCTCTTCCATTGACTTTTCTTTAACTAGAGGAGGCAGAGGAGTTTGGTCAATTTCTGTCGAGTCATCCACCTTATCCTCACAAGCCTTGCCCTCTTTCCCACTGTCTTGTGCACTGAGAGCCTTGTTCTTGTTGGAGGGTGGGGCATGAACCTCTCTTGACGCAGCCTTGTTTGTTGCTCCTCCTTTGATTACTTGAGCATAGTTAGCAATCAGAGTTTACCACTGTTAGGGGGAATATAGTAAGAATTTATTGAAAAGGAATTACTTATTCCTGTCAGCTAGTGCCATCAAGTACATTAACAGTTAAGGGTAACCCTTAACTGTTATGTACTTGATGGCACTAGCTGACAGGAATAAGTAATTCCCTTTCAATAAATTCTTACTATATTCCCCCTAACAGTGGTAAGCTCTGATTGCCCCACTTTCTCAATACAATCTTCCAACTGTGGAACAGGATATGAATCTGCATTCACTTTTCAGACAATCCACACATAGTCTTTGTGTTCCATCTGGTTTCGACACCAACACAATAGGTGAACTCCAGTTACTGCAAATAGACTGATGTCATTCTGAAGCATGAATTCTATTTCTTTTTGCACTTGAGCTAATTTTACTGGATTTAATCTATAAAGAGTTGCCTTATTGAAACTGAATCTCACATCTACATCATGTATAGCCAAATTTGTTTTCCTCAATTTGTTTCAACGAGTAGCTTTGTGTGACTGCAGTAGCTTTTCCAAATCACTTTGACACTTGCCTGGAAGGCAACTCAGTATCACACGTAAATTTTTAAGCACTCCCTCATTGTCCAATTTAATCAGAGGAAAGTCAAGTTCAGAATCCTTCATTTCTACCTCCTTTTATTTAACTACCACTACTAATACCTCTTTCTGGTTATCTTCCCTGTCAAATTACTTTTTAAGTATATTTACATGACATAGGACATAAGGTTCTTTCTTCTATTTGGTGTATTTGTTAAATAATTTACTTCACTCAGTCTCTCTTCAATCTGGTAAGGCCCACTAAACCTTGCCTTTAATGGTTTGCCTGACACTGGCAACAAGACTAACACCTTTCCAGCAACAAAACCACAAACTTTTGCCTTCACCTGCACTTGTCTTCATCACTTGCTGTAATATCTTTAAATGTTCCTTAGGTAACTCACATGCTCTGTTCAATCTTTCTCTAAATTTTGTCACATAATCCAGGAGAATAGTTTCCAAACTTTGACCCACTAGTGTCTCCTGAATCAATTTAAGTGATCCCCTTACTTCATGACCATAGACTAATTCAAAAGGACTAAACCCTGTTGATTCATTAGGTGCATCCCTATTAGCAGATAACAAGAATGGAATCCCATGATCCCAGTCCTGTGGGTGGTCTTGACAATATGTTCTCATCATAGTTTTTAAAGTTTGATGCCATCTCTCCAAAGCACCTTGTGATTCAGGGTATAAACTGACAACTTAAACTGCTTTATTTCTAAGCTGTTCATTACTTCCTTACTCAGCTGTGATTTGAAATTTGAACCCTGATCTGACTGTATTTCTTTTGGTAACCCATAAAGAATTTGGTCAACTCCTCTACAATTTTCTTTGCTGTAATACTTCATAAAGGTATCATTTCTGGAAATCTTGTAGACACTTCCATGATTGTCAGCAAGTACTGATTTCCACTTTTGGTCTTATGGAGGGAAGAGAGAAGGAAAGAGAAAGGGAATGTCAGCTTAAAAGTCTGGACCTTAAAAAACACACCTCAGATTCTGAGGAAGGTTCTGATAGTGAAACAACTACCTTCAACCCAAAACCCAGTGAGGAAGTGTTTACATTTGTGCAAGTTGTTCTGAAGTTTGAGGAAAGGGATGTAGAAGCATTCTTTATTTCATTTAAGAAGATAACTAAGCAAATAAAATGGCCTCAATAAATCTGGACATTGCTTTTACAGGCTAGGTTGGTAGGTAGAGCTCATGTTGCATATGCATCACTGTCAGAAGTATCTGTGGAATATGATGCAGTAAAAAAAAAAGCTATTCTGAGTGCATATGAGTTGTACAGGCAGAAATTTAGGAATGTAAGGAAACAGCCTGGACAGACATACTGAGTCCTTCTCGGATTTAAAAGTGTGACGAGAAAAGATTTTGGTCTGTGGACTAGCTCATAATCATCAGCTATCTCTGCTGCTTGCCTAGCCATTTTAACCCTCTGACCTTCTATATGGGTTCTAACTACTGAAGGAAGTGAATCTTTAAATTATTTCAAAATAATTACTTCTCTAAGAGCTGCATAAGTTGTCTATACCTTTAATGGCCTTACCCAATGGTCAAAATTACTTTATTTTACTCTCTCAAACTCAATGGGCAAAATCTTCTGGCTGGTGTGCGGGCGACGGAGCACGCACGCCAGTGCTTAAAATGTCACGCACTGATATCGCACGAGCGTCCCGATGTCAGCTCGCAGCACAGCGATATTTTGTCTCTGGGATGGTGAAACATGATAGGGTCCCCCTTGTCCTCACTTATCACCCCACCAGCCTCCGCATTCAAAGCATCATCCTCCGCCATTTCCGCCAACTCCAGCATGATGCCACCAGCAAACACATCTTCCCTTCACCCCCCCGGCGGCAATCCATAGGGATCATTCCCTCCGGGACACCCTGGTCCACTCCTCCATCACCCCCTACTCCTCAACCCCCACCTATGGCACCTCCCTTTGCCCACGCAAAAGATGCAATACCTGCCCCTTCACTTCCTCTCTCCTGAACATCCAAGGGCCCAAACACTCCTTTCAAGTGAAGCAGCATTTCACTTGCATTTCCTCCAACTTAGTCTACTGCATTCGTTGCTCCCAATGCGGTCTCCTCTACATTGGAGAGACCAGACGTAAACTGGGCGACCGCTTTGCAGAACACCTGCGGTCTGTCCGCAAGAAAGACCCAAACCTCCCTGTCGTTTGTCATTTTAACACTCCACCCTGCTCTCTTGCCCATATGTCTATCCTTGGCTTGCTGCATTGTTCCAGTGAAGCCCACGCAAATCGGAGGAACAGCACCTCATCTTCCAACTAGGCACTTTACAGCTTTCCAGACTGAATATTGAATTCAACAACTTTAGATCTTGAACTCCCTCCTCCATCCCCACCCCCTTTCTGTTTCTTCCCCCTTCCTTTTGTTTTTTCCAATAATTTATATAGATTTTTCTTTTCCCACCTACTTCCATTATTTTTAAATCTTTTATGCCCCCCCACCCCCACTAGAGCTATACCTTGAGTGCCCTACCATCCATTCTTAATTAGCACATTCATTTAGATAATATCACCAACTTCAACACCTCTGTGTTCTTTTGTTCTTTTGTCTGTGACATCCTTTTATTATCTGCTCCTATCACTGCTTGCTTGTCCCTACAACCACACCACCCCCATCCACTTCTCTCCCCCCACCCAACCACACCCCCCCCCACCTTAAACCAGCTTATATTTCACCCCTCTCCTTGGCTTCACCCAGCTCTGCTGAAGGCTCATGAGGACTCAAAACGTCAACTTTTTTCTTCTCCGCCGATGCTGCCAGACCTGCTGAGTTTTTCCAGGTAATTCTGGTTTTGTTTTGTGAAACTGTCAATGTTCAGCATTATTACTCTGTGAAAGTGACAACAACTTCTGGAATCTGCACATGCACAGTTAAACGTGGAAATTCAGAAGTTACTGGCAGCAATTTCCTGCCCTTCCACGAATGCACTTGTGAAGTCCTTGTACGTGGAAATCATTAAAGATCACTGAATGGACATAGGTTTCCAAATTTTATGCATCATCCTCACTGCAAAAAGCTGTTCAAAAAGTTAAGCCTATCGGGTGAGATTTGACTGGATTTTTAATGGCATACTGAGACATAATTACTGATGTTCAACCTCCCTGGCCCTGAGAACTAATTTTCTGTTGATGGAATGTCAAAATTCTCCAGCCCATGATAAAAAAATTCCACAGATTTTATATATATTTTTTAAATTTTGATATTTCAGCTTCTACCTTAATTCCTTAGTTATTTTGCTTTCTGTAAAATTTTAAAAAGTGAATGATAAAATTTGACTATTACTTTTTGGCTTGCTGTCTAACAGAATTCTTCAATGGGATTGGCTGTTTAGCATATTTAATGATATTGCTGTTGCTGAATGACAGATGTAGGTAAAGGTTGAAATCCATGTCACAGAGCTCGCAGGATGTTTATGGACAGCTTTCCTTAGGTCAATGGAGAGCACCATCACTTCGCTACTGGTCATAAAATCCAAGCCATAGCATTTTATTTTTGCTGTATATTTCCATTGTTGAATAGATCCATGTCATGATACCTGCCTCTTTGAAGGGGTGCCATTTCTTGAGCCTCCTTTTTCAATGCATTCTCTTCAGAACAAGCCCATTTGTAAAGTGTCTGAGGTGTGAGACTGTTTCTTTAATGCTTACAGTGAGATATAACATTAACGTAAAAAGAGATCCTCCTCACATTATGTAGAACCTGACCTTTATAAGCATTTATGCCAATTTGCTCTTCATCAACATCCTATGAAGCATGTTTCCTAACATATGTTCAAACAAAGCACATTAGTAAGTCCTTGGAAAACAAAAGCAATGCTGAATTTGAAAAACGGAAGAAGGATGAAAGGATAAATACATCTCGTGACAATGGTGCATTAGTTATAACCTATCTCCCGATTACAAGGGCTTTCTTGAGATTAATTTTTAGTTTCCATGGAAATGACATTACCCTCTGTTGCGGCTTTGCATTTCAAATGAATCGGTGTCTTTTACCTGTGTATCAAAGGAATAAAAATGAGGACTACTGAATTCACATTATATAAATGATCTAAGATTGTGGACTTTGTCTTTGGGTGAAAAAGTATTCAGTCCAACAACAAATAATTCGAGATATTAAATATAATTTTTGCAAAACCTGTTAAGTCTGAAGAAAGGAGGAATTGTATGTTGTGCAAACCTGGCAGATGATCTGACCAATTCAGTATTTGGCTTGTAATGATATTTGATGCTTCTCTAATGTATTTAATGCAGAGATGAGCTTTCAATCATTTTTCTGCATGATCACTAAGGTTGCCTACTTCCATCTCTGTAATATCACCTGACTCCATCCTTCCCTCAGCTCACCTGCTGCTGAAACCCTTTGTTACCTGTAGACTTGACTATTCCTACCCATTTGTAACCTGATGTTCATCTTCCACCCTCTATAAAACCTGAGGTCATTCAAAACTCTGCTGTTCATATTCTAACTCTGGATGCAATGGTGTAGTGATATTGTCACTGGACTAGTAATCCAGAGACCCAGAGTAATGCTCTGAGGACCTGAGTTTGAATCACATCCTGGCAGGTGGTGGAACTTGAATTCAATAAAAATCTGGAAATTAAAAGTCTAATGATGACCATGAAGCCATTGTCAATTGTTGTAAAAATCTATCTGGTTCACTAATGTCCTTTAGGGAAGAAAATCCACTGTCCTTACCTGGTCTGGCCTACATGTGACACCAGATCCATAGCAATGTGGGTTGACTCTTAAATGCCCTCTGAACAAGAGCAATTAGGGATGAGCAATAAATGCTGGCCTAGCCAGTGACACCCACATCCCATGAATGAAAAAATAAAAAAACTCTCACCAAGTCCCATTCAACCATCACCTCTGTGTTTGTTGGCTCTTGGTTAAGCAATGACTCAATTTAAAAATTCTCATTGTTTTCAAATCTCTCTCTCACCCCTCCCTATCTCTCTTTTCCCCTCCAGCTCTGTAACCCTCCAAGATATCTGCACTCCTCCAATTCTGGCCTCTTGTGCATCCCTGATTTTAACCTCTCCAGCATTGGCAGCTCTGCCATCCATTGCTCAGGAACTAAGCTCTGGAATTTCCTCCCTAAATCTCTCTGCCTCTCCACTTTGCCTCACTCCTTTAAGATGACCAAAGTTTTGGTCATCTTCCCTAACACCTCCTTATGCAAATCTTATCTTATGACATTCCTTTGAAGCATTTTGCGATGTTTTATTACATTAAAGGTGCTATATAAATACAGGTTGTTTCATCTTTTGTCTTGGCTTTTATCTATCAGCTGAATTTCAGTTTGCTATCTGAAAAGAGTTATTTCTGTAATGTTATTTCTATCTTCTTGATCTTAAGACAGACCACATGATCCCCATCTGCAACTGGTACAGCAGTATCACACAGTAACTTTTATTCAATGACCACAATCCCAATCAATGTTTTGTGCCAGTGCCACTCTCATGAATTCTTCCGTTAGTTGTACCATGGAGTAAGGCAATAACAGGCTATCCCTGAGAACACTTGCACAGAGAATTACTGATTTCCGTTAACCCAAGTACCAAGTGCACTTATCCATGAGTTGCGGGGAAAGAAAACTAACCAATCAATAGTTTAATTAAAAAATTGACTCCTAATAAGGTCCCTTCACTGCTGTATGGGATACTCTGTTTCTTATTAACATTCCTTGCTGCCTTTTGCTGAAAATCAAACAAAAGAAAAGCAGCTACACCGAATCCCAGCTCCGTGAACATTTCACAGAAGAGTAGATCATGACCTGAGACGCAGCAAATGTGTCAGCTCCAAGATCAACAGGTGAAGAGTGACAGATGCTATGAGAATCACAGTTCTAAAGTAATTCTGTTGGGATTTTTGTGAAGGCTGAATATAATAAGTACAACTGGGATGTTTTCCAGTCAAATTCATTTATGTATTTTTAAGCCTTTTTGAAAGAATTCTTGAGCAGCATCATAGGAAATGCATGCTTATAATACATCCATTTCATAATGTCATGTCTACCAGGCAAGCGGTCAGGTACATCATTATCAGTCTATAGTTAGAAGCCTGGTCTATTTCCCTTTGCACAGACAACACCATAGGAACTACACTGGTTATGAAAGAAAGCTGAACTTACTCCCAGTGGAACATTTTGATCTGGTTTATCAGGATCATTGAGATGGCAACTTATATCATACCTTTCATGGAACACATGATCTAAGTCACAGGAAATAAAAGAACCTCTGGAAGGAAGTAAGGGAGAAATTATGGGAGGCACAACAAAATAGGTTCTGAGGAGCTTCATAAATGACAAGAGAATGAAGTGGCAAAGCAAAGGGGTTTAGGAAGAGTGCAGCAGAGTTCAGAGTTACTGTGGTTAAAGAGCTAGTAATAAAAGCAGGCTATAATGGAAATACTTGACAACTCAATTAACATCTGTAAAGGGGAAGTGTGCACCCTTCATCATAAATGAAGATTTGATAAATAAACAGGCATTCTTTAAAAAAGAGGAAAGAATGGATACAGCAATCACAGAGGGGGAATTATCAACTGACCAACAAATGACTAAACAGAAAACATGATATAAAAGATAATTGGTGAGATGAGGCAGACAAGCAAAAAGGGCAAAGATGTGCAAATAGTGGGGAAAGGGGTGAAAAAATAAAAGAGGCCCAGGTACACAAAAGTGATAAATAAAAGATCCAAATTCTAGATATGAAATTAAAAAAGAAATCGCAAGCAAAGCACTGTGCATTAACCAATCCCGAAAATTAAACGGACAAGTTCACACCAAAGATCCATATGACCTCTCATGCAGTGCTCTGTTTGTGGGAGGGAGGGGGAATCTCTGGCTTAAATGTTAACCCAAATCCCTTTCCTATATCATAAGCAAGTACAGTTGTGAGGAGGATGGAAGGAGCAGCTGAGGCTTTGAATTTACTGAAGTTAATATTCAGGCCAGTTGGTGGCAGTGCCCAACAAAAGAATGGGATAGTGTCTTGGAAGCTTGGGGTGAGCTTCATTGGAATAGTGTAGGAGAGCAAAGCTAGAGAACTAAGAATGGGAATGGGAAGAGGAGTTAAAGTGGTGAACCAAGGTAGGTTAGGGTCACATTAATGTAATAATGAGGGTGAGTGGGAGCTTTCTTTGAAGGTGCTTGATTGACATGAGGTAATCTACAGAACAGAAAATCCTGCATGGCAAGACCACAATTGCATGAATATTAATTCTTGAAAGCAGTCTCTGCACACCAACTATTATCATACTACAATGGAATCTCATTGCATTCATAGGTACTTGAGCCATATTGACAATAAGTTGAAGAAGTGAATCCACGGTGGTGCACTTGAAGTAGGGAGCTGTGCTCACAACAAATGTATCCAGGGAAATCACAAGTGAGCAATCTGCAATTCATGGTTAGAAAATCATGATCTGCATTCCTGTCATTTCCTAAGCTGTGTATCCTGGAAGTAGTCACTCCCTGATGGGAGCGCTGGGGTATAGGGTGTCCCTTGAATCTAAATAATATACCGTGGATAAATTTCACCTAGTGTGCAAATGCCATTAGGTTTAATATTATATTGCTACCAATATACAGTTGGAAAAACTGACAGAAATATTGACACAAATACCTTTGGTCAAATCAAGATGAGGATGGCTCTGAGGCTTTGAAAGTTTGAAGGATCTGAATGTAGAAAATATTGTAAGATCAATTCCTGCCAGAAAAGCAATAGCTGTGACACCACTGTTATTGAGGATTTGATTGTGGAGGTGGTTTATCATCTATGCTATCAGGAACATCACACAACTCCAATAAGTCAGATTTTTATTTTCATTCATGGGATGTGGGGGTCACTGGCTGGGCTAACATTTATTGTCATCCCCAATTGCCCTCATTCAAAGGGCATTTAAGAGTTAGCCACATTGCTGTGGGTCTGGAGTCATATAACAGCCAGACCAGGTAAGGATGGCAGATTTCCTACCCTAAAGTACATTAGTGAACCAGATGGGTTTTTACAACAATCAGCAATGGTTTTGTGGTCGTCATTAGGCTTTAGTTCCAGGTTTCTTATTGAATTCAAATTTCACTATCTGCTATGGTGGGATTTGAATCCAGGTCCCCAGAGCATAACCTTGGGTCTCTGGAATATTAGTCCTGATAATATCACTATGCCACCACATATCCTGGTACAATAATTCTGAAAAACTGAACTTTCTTTGAGCTATTAGATCCACCAATTACAGACTGTGAGATCATCAGAAATAGGAGTAGGAGTAGGCTTGTTCTGTTATTCAATAGGGTCATGGCTGACCTGATTGTGGCCTTAGCTTCATTTTCCTGCCTGTTCCCCATAACCCTCAGCTCTCTTATTGATCAAAAAGCCGTCTGACTTCTCATCCTTCACTTCTCATCATCTCTGTCTTAAATGGGAAAAACTGTATTTTGAAACCATGTCTCTTAGTTCTAGATTCCCCCAGGAGAGGAAACACTGTCCCAGCATTTACCCTGTCAAGCCCCCTCAGAATCATATATCTTCCAATAAGATCACCTCCTGTTCTTTTAAACTCCAATGAATAGAGGCTGAATCTGCGCTCAACCTTTCCTCATAAGCTAACCTTTTCATCCCAGGAATCAGCTGAGTGAACCTTCTCTGAACTGCTTCCAATGCTTGTATATCCTCCCTAAAGTAAGGAGAGCAAAACTGTATAGTTGCAGCAAGACTTCCCTACTTTTTTAATAAATAAAAGGATGCTGGAAATATGAAATTAAAACAGAAAGTGCTGGAAAAAATCCAGCAGGTGTGGCAACATCTGTGGAGAGAGAAACAGAGTTAACGTTTTGAGTCAAAAATTACACTTATTCAGATCTGGAAGAGGGTAGAAATGTGATAGATTATATGCCATCGAAAGTGGGGAGGGGACGAGAGAATAAAACCCTATCACAGACCTTCACTTTTGTTCTCCCTTCCCCTCCCCACTTGTTTTATTCCTTACGATTACACAACATCTCCCTTGCACTCACCTAACACATCTATATCCCTTTGCAGACTCTTTGTATTCTCTTTACAACTTGCTTCCCTACCTAATTTATATCATCAGCAAATTTGACTACAATACAGTTGGCCCCTTCATCCAAGTCATTAATATAGATTGTAAACTTTTGAGGACCCAGCACTCATCCCTGTGGCACCCCAAACTGTTTTCCAAACTGAAAATGATCCTTTCATCCCTATTCTCAGTTTCCTTTTAGTTAGTTGAACCTCTATTCATGCTAATATATCAGCCCCAAAACCACAGTCTCTTATCTTGTGCAGTAACCTTTTATGTGGTAGCTCATTGAATGCCTTTTGGAAATCCAAATACACTACAGGTTTCCTTTTATCCACTGCACTTGTTACATCCTCAAATAATAAATTATCATCTCCTGACTCCGCAAAGCCTGTCCACCATCTACAAGGCACAATTCAGGAGTGTGGTGGAATACTCTCCACTTGCTTGGATGATTGCAGCTCCAACAACAGTCAAGAAGCTCGACACCATCCAGCACAAAGCAGCCATCTTGATTGGCACCACATCCACAAAAATTCACAGTAATAAATTTGTCATATGCAATTTCCCTTTTACAAAACCATGTTGGCTCTGCCTGATTGTACTATTAATTGCTAAATGCCTTGCTACATTTTTAAAATTCACTCATGGGATGTGGGCATCGCAGGCTAGGCATTTATTGTCCATCCCTCATTGCCCTTCAGAAGGTGATGGTGAGCTGCCTTCTTGAACCGCAGCAGTCCATATGGTATAGGCACACCCACAGTGTTACTAGGGAGGGAGTTCTAGGATTTTGACCCAGTGATAATGAAGGAATGGTGATATATTTCCAAGCCAGGATAGTGTCTGGCTTGGAAGGAAACTTGCAGATTGTGGTGTTCCCATGCATCTGCTGCCCTTGTCCTTCTAGATGGTAGTGATCATGGGTTTGGAAGGTGCTGTCTAAGGAACCTTGGTGAGTTATTGCAGTGGATCTTGCAGATGCTACACACTGCTGCCACTGTGTGTCGGTGGTGGAGGAAGTGAATGTTTGTGGACATGGTGCCAATCAAGAGGGCTGCTTTGTGCTGGATGGTGTTGAGCTTCTTGAGTGTTGTTGGAGCTGCACTCATCCAAGCAAGTGGAGAGCATTCCATCACACTTCTGAATTGTGCCTTGTAGATGGTGGACAGGCTTTGCTGAGTCAGGAGGTGAGTTACCTGCTGCAGGATTCCTAGCTTCTGACTTGCTTTTGTAGCCACAGTATTTATATGACTAGTTCAATTCAGTTTCTGATCAATGGTAAGCCTCAGGATGTTGATACTAATTCTTTAATAATGGATTGTCGCATTTTCCTAATGACAGATGTTAGAATTACTGACACATAATTTCCTGCTTCTGGTCTCCCTCCTTTTTTTGAATAGTAGTGTTACATTTGTGGTTTTCCAATCCACTGGGAGCTTTCCAGAATCCAGGGAATTTTGGAAGAATACATCCAATGCATCCACTATCACTGCAACTACTCCTTTTAAGACACTAAGATGCAGGCCATCAGGTGCAGGGGACTTGTCAGCCTTTAGTCCCATTGGTTTTCCAAGTACTTTTTCTCTAGTGATTGTATTTGTTTTAAGTTCCTCCCTCCATTTTGCTTCTCAATTTTCTGCTATTCCTTGGATGCTTTCCATGTCTTCCACTGTGAATACATAACATTTGTTCAAAGTCTCTGCTATTTCCTTGTTTCCCATTAATTCCCCAGTCTTACCCTCTCAGGGATCAACGCGTACTTTAGCTATTGTCTTCCATTTTATTGTCACAGACAGGAGAGGACAGATAAACCAAAACTCCCAATCCCCTTCCCTCTGTCCATAATCAGTTTAGTTTATTTTGAAAAGGTAAATGTAAGCGTTTCTAAACCCCCGCTAATGTGTGGTCAATTAAAAATACCAGCAGCAGACTTCTGTGGGTTTAAACAAAGAGAATTATTTATTCACATTCTCACCCCAAAAGATCTACACTATGTCAGTCAGACATCAAATGCTCAAAAAAGTTACAATTAAAGAAGATAGTGCACTTCTACAAATATAAACCAAAAGAACAATTAACAGTTCATGTGTCTTTGAAAGTCCAGTGAGGAAGGAAACTTTTTCCACTCTTGAATTGCAGTTCAGTTAAGTTCATATGGCTGGAGTCAGATATCAGGATTACTTTGAAGAGAAGGATGTTCAGCAGGTCATAAATTCAGGCACTCATGGTTATTCTATCAAGAGGCCCAATTTCTTTACTGGTGAATTCAGAGCTTTAGAATCAGGCTGGGAGGATTTTTAAAAGACTTTTAAGGCTGTTGGTTCTCAAAAAACAAAGATGTCACAGCCTTTCTCTGCAGCTGTTCTTGTTGGTGTTATTCTGCAGACTGCCCCAGTTCTCTAATGAGTTTTGGGATGGAAGGATTTCAGTATCAGAGAACCAGTTTCAGTCACATGGTCAATAACCATTGATATATAATAGAAGATAGATGGTGGTCTTTCACATTTGTGGCTAACTGGTCTGGCCAGCTTTCCTTTGATACATTGCCAACCTGGAGAAATAGAGTCTAGAAATCCACTGACTCTATGTTTTTGGAGTAAGCTTTAAACAATGGCAAGTGTAAATTCCACAAAGGAGTGCTGTCTAGGCATATCCATTCAAGGGGGAGACCCCACCCAGTACGATTCAATTTGGAACTTTCCAGAAACTTGATAGCCTGGGTTAAAGTTGCAAAGTTGACCTGACCCCCTTGGCAGCCATCTTAACAATTTACCAATGTCTATTTTTAAATAAATAAAGGCAGGTCCAGAAGATTCCATGAGCACAATTCATGTTTAAAGTTATAAGTAGGGCATGCCTTTTACTGGGCATGACATTATGGCCTGAATTTTTCCCACGTCGAGCGAACTCGGCAAGACCAGGTCTGCGCCGCCGTTTTACGTGGGCGGGCCAAATAAGGCCCACTCAGCTTAATGCGCGTCTCCGGCATCAGCATGAAGGGGTGGGCGGGGCAGGGGTGGGAGCTTAATGGCGACCCGGCGGCCTATTCAAAAATAGCGCAGCAGCCATGCGAAGGCTGCCATTGACTTTGCAGTATTGTAGCAGAACAGCGCAGGTGGGAGGGAAGGTTGGCAGGGCAGTTGGCCCTGCGGTTTCCTGATGAGTGTCTCACTGCTGTCCTGGAGGAGGTGGCAGCACGCCAGGATATCCTTATCCCAAGGGACGGGAGGAGGAGGCCCCTCCCACCTCACCAAAAATGCTTGAGAGGAGGTGGCATCCAGGATGAGCTCCCCTGATGTGGTTAGACGCAAATGAGTGCAGTGCCGCAAGTGCTTCAATGATCTCTTATGATCAGGAAGGATGAGTACCTTGTTGGCATGGGTCACTTAGCACAGCAGTTAGGAGCGCAACCCCCGACCCCCCTGCCCCCTGGGGCTTAGACGTCTTAGAGTGTGAGTGGCAAATTTCAATGAGGCAGCATCTGGCCAAGGGGTTGAGCCCTGGCTAATTGGAATGAGTGTTTTGCGGCTCCACGGTCACGAATCGGCTGAGTGCTGCGAGGTGTTCCTCAGGTCGGGGTGGCCAGGCTGCAATGGCAATGCAGGTACAGGGTGGACTAACCAATGTTCCTCTATCCTTTCAAGAGAAGACAGCCCACAATAATGCTGAAAGGTTGTGCATTGGTAGAGGAGCGCCCCACCTTCTAACCCTGTCCAGATACAAGCAGGAGGCACTGGAGCTGGAGAGGCGCCATGCGCCTAGGTCAACCAACCGAAGTGAGGTTGGGGTGCCACAGGGAGGTAAGAATGCAGTGCACTGAGGTCAGAATGAATGTCATAGCAACCAGTCCACTGTTGTCTCTATATTGATGTGATCCTCGAACATGGAATTCCCATTGATAATGCAAAGATGAGGGCACCCTGATCCAGGTGCCAGGCATAAACTAACAGTGTAGTGACTTCAATTAATGACATGTCCTCGTTCTTCCTTTCAGCCTCACCTGAAGACCATGGGGATCAGGAGGCTGAAGGACCGCTGCTCACTCCAGAGGACACAGGATATAAATGCACCAGTGTCACACCCTCTCAGCCAGGTAGGCACCAGTGCAGATGCCAGCACCTCGGTGGGCTTTAGATCGTCGGATAGTATCTTGGTGCACAGCGATGAGGCCACTTCGCACTACCCCTTGATGTGCAGGTGGAGGCAGAGAGTGCCCAGGGCACTGGCACTCGGAGGAATGCTGGGGACCAGGAACATGCTCAGTCAGTGGCTGATGATGGGCCTCTGGAGTTGTCCCTGAGGCAGCAGATGCTGGGTGTCCAGCAAGGTTTGCAGGAGGATCTGGTGGAGATACGTGAGGGAATGTGTGCCATGGTGTCCGTTGTGGAGAGGTCCATGTGGAGCATAAGCACTGCGTTGATCCTCATGGCTGAGTGCAATGCCTCCTCCATGGAGTGAGCAGCGACTCTCATGGAGAGGCTCCACCAGGAGCTCAGTCAAGGGTTCATGGCGATGCGCTCGGACCTGCAAGCCCTCACACCGGCAATGACCTCAGGTGGTCAGTGTCGGCGTGGGAGATGGATTGGGCACCCAGTATACCAGCTAGGTGCCTGTCCATCAATGGTGAGCAGGGAGGTCCAAAACGACCTGACATTGGCGCACAAGCTGCTTGTAGTCTCTGCGGGCTCTTCTCAGGCTGCTCCGGATGAGGGCAGCAGCTCCTCCGCTCCTCTGCCAGCCACCGTGGCATCCGATGAGGCTGCGGCGACTGGGGAGATGCCAGCCGTGCCACTGAACTTTCCTTCCCAGGCGGGGCCAACACAGGCGCCACAGGCCAGAGGATGCCTGCCAAGGTCATCAAGACCAACAGGACAGCAGAGTGAGCAGGCTGTCTCCAATGTCGGTGTCAGCGAAGGGGGAGCACCTAGGCTTAGCCCCTGTAAATGCAAATGCAAAGCAGCTTAGTCACAACACGGGCTTATCACGGGTGTTTTTTTTTTGCCCTACGTTTATGTTATTTATAAGTAGGTGTGATGAAGAACACCCACCACACCAGTAAATGTGTTTGTGTTCAACAAGCCTCTGGGTGCTTCATTAGTTCTGCAGGTGCAGGGTAACCCATGATGTTATGAGTGCATTGTTTGTCATTTAACTTTATTGAAATGCACATAGTGCATGTTGTTCACCAAGCAAATGTTCCTGTCAGGTATTGAGTATGGAGCCTGCAGCCCTGGCACGTGTTGATGGTTCACCTTTGTTAGGCTAGCTGAAGGAGTGTTGGATCAAAGCCTCCCGGGTGTCCCTGCCTCCTTGGGGGTTACTGAGGTCAGTGTCTATCCCCTCAGTGTTCTCCTGAACGTGCTCGTCCTCGGACTCACTACTGGACTCATCGTCTGCTGCCAGCGCAGCTGTATCAACTTTTTCTTCCTCCACTGCGACCGTCCCTTTCCAGCGTCAGATTGTGGAGAGTGCACCATGCATCCACTCTCAGTGACACACGATCTGGGGGGTACTGGAATGCGCCCCCTGAGCGATCCAGGCGTCGGAAGCGCATCTTGAAAAGACCGATGGTTCTCTCCACCACATCTTTTGTGGAGGCATGGATGGCCAGCAGCCATCTGTCCAGCTGGGTTGGAGCACTGAAGAGCCTCGGCACCTGGGGGTTTCCCAGGATGTATGCATCATGGGAGCTGCCTGGGTACCTTGCACAGACTTGCAGAATCTACATCTTGTGGTCACACACTATCTGCATGTTCATGGAGTGGACCCCTTCCTGTTGATGAAGGCACCCGGCTGACCCGCTGGTGCTTTAATGGCCACATGTGTGCAGTCTATTGCATCCTGGATGCGGGGGAAGCCAGCAATCGCAGCAAAGCCTCTGGCTCACTCTTTCTGGCTGGCCTCATCGTGCAGTTGTGAATGAAAGTCAATGCACGCCTGAACAGAGCGTCATAGAGTCAGAGGGGTCAACAGCACAGAAAAAGGCCCTTCGGCCCATTGAGTCTGCGCCAGTCAAACAAGTACTTAACTATTCTAATCCCATTTTCCAGCACTAGGCCCATAGCCTTGTATGCCATGACATCGCAAGTGCACGTCCAAATACTTCTTAAATGTTATGAGGGTTTCTGCCCCTACCACCCTTTCAGGCAGTGAGTTCCAGATTCCCACCACCCTCTGGGTGAAAACATTCTTCCTCACATCCCCTCTAAACCTCCTGCCCCAACCGTAAATCTATGCCCCCTGGTTATTGATCCGTCCACCAAGGGGAAAAGTTCCTTCCTGTCTACCCTATCTGTGCCCCTCATAATTTTATACACCTCAATCACATCCCCCTCAAACTCCCCTGCTCCAAGGAAAATAACCCCAGTCTATCCAATCTCCCCTCATATCTAAAACTCTCCAGCCAAGGCAACATCCTGGTAAATCTCCTCTGCACTCTCTCTAGTGCAATCACGTCCTTCCTATAATGCAGATTCCAGGACTGCACGCAATACTCTAGCTGTGGCCTAACCAACATTTTATACAGTTCCAGCATAACCTCCCTGCTCTTATATTCTATGCCTCAGCTAATAAAGGCAAATATCCCATATGCCTTCTTAACCATATCCTTATCTATCTGTCCCGCTACCCTAAGGGGGCGGTGGACATGCACACCAAGGTTCCTCTGATCCTCGGTATGTCACAGGATCCTACCATTCATCGTGTATTCCCGTGCCTTGTTTGTCCTGCCCCAGTACATCACCTCACACTTATCCAGATTAAATTCCATCTGACCAGCCTGTCTATACCCTCCCTTAATCTAAGGCTATCCTCCTCACTATTTACCACCCCACCAATTTTCATGTCAACCACAAACTTACTGATCAACCCTCCTACATTCAAGCCTAAATCATTTATATATACCACAAACAGCAAGGAACCAAACACTGATCCCTGTGGAACCCCACTGGACAACAGGCATCCAGTCACAAAAACACCCCTTGACCATCACCCTCTGCTTCCTGCCACTCAGCCAATTCTGGATCCAATTTGCCAAATTGCCTTGGATTCCATGGGCTCTTATCTTCATTATCAGTCTCCTATGCAGGACGTTACCTAAAGCCTTGCTGAAGTCCAAGTAGACTATGTCAAATGCATCGCCCTCATCTACACACCTGGTCCCCTTTTCGAAAAATTCAATCAAATTGGTCAGACATGACCTCCCCTTAACAAAACCATGCTGACTGTCCTTGATTAATCCCTGCCTTTCCAAGTGTAGATTAATTCTGTCTCTCAGAAGTACTTCCAATAGTTTCCCCACCATTGACAGGTCGGCGGGTGCCCACGGCCTTCCTGAAAATTTAACAGGGGCATGGTGACATCGGGAGTTCCACCCGATGTCACCACACGTCATTTTACACATTGGCAAGCGGGCCCTGCCCCGCTTGCTGACAGTAAAATCTGGCCCATTAAGAATCACCTTAAATGTCTGTCACTGTTTCTTTACCACCTTACCTTTTAACCCTTTTTCTCCATTCCACTTTAGCTAATTCTGTCTTCATGCCCATGTAAGTGCCTTTATTTAAGTATAAGACACTGGTTTCAGCCCCACATTTCTCACCTTAAAACTGAATGTGAAATTCCATCATGTTATGATCACTCTTGCCTAGATGATCCTTTCCTATGAGGTCATTAATTAACCCTGTCTCATTATACATTACCAGGTATAAAACAACCTGTTCCCTAGATGTCTCCAGAATGTATTTTTTGAAGAAACTGTCCTGAATACCCCCTGTGAACCCACCCTCCCGGCTACTTTTGCCAATTTGATTCATCTAATCTATGTAAAGATTAAAATCTCCCATGGCTATTGCAATATACTTCTTACAATCCTACATTGTTTCTGGATTTATACACTGTCCTACAGTGTAACTACTGCTAGGGGACCTATAAATCCCTCTCACCAGTGACTTACTTCCTTTGCTATTTCTTATCTCCACCCAAACCAATTCTACATTTTGATCCTCTGAATAAAGATAATTTCTCATTACTGTACTGATCTCATCCTTTATTAATAATGCCACCTCACCTCCTTTTCCTTTCTTCTTGTCCTTCTGAAATGTCAATACCCTTGAATATTCAGGTCCCAGCTGTGGTCACTTTGCAACCATGTCTCTGATATGGCTATCAACTCATACCCATTTGCTTTTATTTGAGTTATCAATCTGTCCATGTTCTCAGAAATACAGGTGACACTGTATCCTTCACTGTGCATTTTGTCAAGCAAAAAAGTTGTATAAATGCATTTTGTTGATCAGTTATCCTGAAAATCTCAAACTTATTGTACCTGAATGAATAGCAAGTCAAATTATACCAGGCAATGTGCATAAGTTTAAAAGAGGACTATTTTTTGCTTCAAAGCTAAGAAGTAAAGTTTTCCTTTGCATATGTCAACCCCATTCTGTCTTTTGGTTGTCACGATAATTGTTAGTTTTGAAAAAACCCTATCATTTGTCAGTGTTGAATAACATGGAATTATATTACCTTGGAATAAAAAGCAGACATTCAAGTGAATGATTGAATTTGTTTAGAATAGGAAAAATGGCATAGGTTGTGAATAGCCTGACCATTAACATGAGTTAACTGCACGAACAGCTTCAGAATATTAATGAGATAGTCATTTAAATCACAAATGAACATAGAAAATAAATTCAAAGCTCTAATTCAAAAACAAAATTCAAATTGAAGATGTTCAAAATGGCCTAAGATAATCTACTTTCAAAAATATTCATCTGTGGCGCCCCATGATTTTTTAATGTTTATATTTCTCTTTGCCTTCATTCAGCTGCCCCTTCCTCTCCATCCCATGCATTAATGTATATAAATGTTATTTATGTGGACTTCCTGAAGGGATTTGATAAGGTTCTACAAGAACCTCATGTTAGTAAAAATGATGACACATGGAATTGGAGGTACTGTATCCTACTGGCATGGGTTAGGAATTGGTTAGGAGGTAGCAGATGGAAGCAGAAAGTTGCAAAGAGACACTGATAGATTAAGAGAGTAGGGCAAAATTACAGTAGATAGAGTTTAATATGGGGATATGTGAGGACATCCACTTCGAACCAAAGAAAGGTAGATTGGAATATTTTCTAAATGGTGAGATGCTAGGAACTGTGGAGAAGTAAAATGATTTAGTATCAATGTACAGTTATCACTAAAATCCTTAAAAAGGCTAATTGAATCTTGGCCATTATCTCAAGAGGGATGGAATATAACAGAATGTAAGTAATGGTGTAGCTGTATAAAGCTCTGTTTAGACCTGACCTGGAGTACTACATTATTGAGTTCACTTCTGGGCACTATACCTCCTAAAGGACATGTTGAATATGGCTGAATAAGATTACACAATTTGGTCATAATTATGTGGATTGGTAGAAGTGTTGCTTTAGTGCAAATTCAGTTCTGAATCCATCACTGAGAAAACCTAGCCCCAGGATTATTTAAATTTGAATCCAATCACTGTTTCTGGGGAGTCCACGGTTACTGATTCCATGCTGTAGACAACAGGTTTAAAATTAATTTGGAGTGGGTTCCCATATATACTTTAGTGAAAATTATGATTGTCTTTTTCACAAATAGAGGCATAAAGTAGTGTTAGTGTGCCTGATCAGCCTTCTCCTTATCCTGACACAGCCTGCATTTGGCTACCATCAGCAGAGCACCAATCGTCAGTTTGTTTTCATTCCATTCCACCCCTTATATCCCTTTATTTTGTTCATTGGACATGGGCATCACTGGCCAGGCCAGTGTTCAGAGGGCACATTGCTGGAGCCACATGTAGGTCAGCAGATTTCTTTCCCTAAAGGTCATCATCAGACTTTTAATTCTAGATTTTTATTGAATTCAAATCTCACCATTTGTCATGGTGAGATTCAAACCTGGGTCCTTTGAGTCACTGGGATACTAGTCCAGTGATAATATCACTATGCCACCACCTCCCCCAATTCACTCCTTCCTTCTACAATCCACAGATTTTGAATACACAAACTTGGCATGATTTATTTATTAATTTACCTTCCTTTCTTTCCTATTCTGTTCATCCTCAGTGGTGGCTGGTATTATGAACCACTTACTTATATTTCTCAATTTAAAAATTACTGGAAGTAGTTCTAGAATATTCTGGAAGTCCAAGTGCTATGGCTGCCCCATTTATACTGTGGGTTGTATTCCATAATGCTGGTTCCAACTAATAAAATAACTGTGTGGCAAGGCACAGTTGCAACTTATCGAAGCATTTATAATCTCCTTTAAATCGACCAAGTACTCTGCTGGCCTCTGATGGGTGGTCTATGCACTTAGCATGTCTGCGAAAAGAAAAGAATGATGGTCACAAATACATCCATGCTCTGGTGGCCTGAGTATTGTCACATCTGCATCACAGCACTGTTAATGTGGAATCCTCCATTGGTGGCAACAAGTAAAATAAACGTAAGTGTAAATTATTGTATTTTAATCCTTTCTGGATAGTTCAGTGTTTTATGTCATCTCTTGAAGGAGTAAATGACCATTTCCTTCCAGGCCCACTCTTAGTGGGATGAGGAAGAAACAACATTTTGGTAGGCTAACTCAGACTTAAGGATTGGTTAATTGATTAATTAATTAATTAATTAATTCATCTCCTCTTCAGAGGTTATTTGTAACTGATGTAAAAACAAAAAAAAAAACACTGGAAACAGGTCAGACAGCATTTGTATAGGGAGAGAGAAAAAAAAGCTAACCTTTCAAATCTTTCATCTACTTTTCTATCCCCTTTCTGTGCCAACCTCTCACCTTTTCTGGATTAATTAGCTGCAACTAACTGACTGTCTATGCCTGCAAAGTTCACACAAGATTAGAAATTAACTGCCTTTATGCATTTTGATGGGTTAATTTAGTATTTGTTTGAACATACGAACATACAAATTAGGAATGGGAGTGGGCCATTCGGCCCCTCGAGCCTGTTCCACCATTCAATAAGATCATGGCTGATCTAATTTTAACCTCAGCTTCAGATTTTTACCTATATTTGATAACCTTTCATCTCCTTGCTTATCAAGAATCTATCTACTTCTGCCTTAAAGATATTTACAGACTCCCTTTTGGGCAAGAAGGAATCCTCGTTGATAAACAAACAATAAAACCCTGGAAGT
Source organism: Carcharodon carcharias (assembly GCF_017639515.1). Classification (NCBI taxonomy): domain Eukaryota; kingdom Metazoa; phylum Chordata; class Chondrichthyes; order Lamniformes; family Lamnidae; genus Carcharodon; species Carcharodon carcharias. Next base: position 99,353,376 of record NC_054475.1, read on the forward strand.
TCACAGTAGATCAGCCAGTTAGGATCTGACTGAGAAAAGTCAGAACATCTTTATAGGCAGGATGTTCTTCAGTGCTGAAGCAGCATCTGGTCTTTTGTATTCATAAACACCAACTGGTCTACTGTGTAATTCCAACATTCACTGGTTGTATTTCAGATTTCAGCATTTCCAGTTGTTTGCTTCCTGATTCATAAAGATGGGATTTGACTCCATTTTAGTGCAACTAAGTATCCTGAAGCCAGGTATGCTTCAGAAAACAATCCTCCTTTTGTTGTAAGGTAATTACAAAATAATAAAGAATTTCATCACATACTGACTAAAGGAAAGGAATAATGTGAAGAAGTTTGTGCAACAACAACAGTAGAATTTGTTTTGTGGATCAAAAAAATCAAAGTGGATTAGATGCTAATAACATGTAGAAGAGATTGTAACAGTCAACGTAATATCACAGGGGACTCACATTGTCTTCAGTCATTTGCTTTTAATTCTAGGGTTACATTTGTTTGGAAATTAAAATGATGTAGAGATTTTATACAAACTGCAGGTTGTGCCAAAATGGCTATTTGAGCAATAAATGCCATGAGGGTAATGATTTATTCAGATTGTGCATTCCAGCAGATATTGCTAATGGTATTATTTAGGCTAAACACTTACGAGTGTTGGAGCTGTGTACTCTGCAGGCTTAGACAATCAGTTGTAATGACAACCCAAGGCAGTTCTGGATATCATACCTGAAATCAGGTAGAGTATTTTATAAAGCCATCCTAGTGGTTTGCTAATATTAGACTAATGCCTTCTTCTCTTGCATCATTCCTTTGCTTCAAAAATTGACTGGATATAGTGTCATCACTATTCCCGGCCAGAATGGAGATAATTAGGTAACTTCCCCTTAAGTCACATCTGGTAATTGAGTTGGAGGCAAAGAAAAGGAGTTTGTGGTAGGGACTGAAGACAGTGAATGTTTAGCTAGAGAAAATTGCAGCTCATCCTGGACTAATTGCCAGACACATAGGCTAGCAATGCTGAGGTAGTCAAAGGGTCAAGGGGGTAGACTTGGGTACCATCAGAATGGATTTAGAACCTGGCACCATGTTTTTGGATGAATGTAGGTAAGGAAGAGGTTGGGGTCAGGGCAAAAGCAACTCCTTGGGGAATTCCAGGAGTAATTATATGTGGTGGGAAGAGAAACCATTGCTGGAGGTACTGTGGCTACAATTGGATAGGTAAGAAGGAGCCTGATAAATGTTATGTGAGCAAATTTGTGGCTTTGAAAAGATCATAAGTAAAAAGACAGAACAAAGAGAGTGAGGGATGAGCAATGTGCTCTGTACCATTGGTGTTAGCTTATCCTGTAGCAACACAATATGTCTGGCTTCCCAGTTAGTTTGCAGCTCTTCTGCTGAACTCTTGACTGAATTACAGTTAGAGTGTACTGGAAGAGGAGAAGAGTTTTGGCCCAATGTACTCAGGAAAGGAAGCAGCTACGTTGAATAAACCTCGAGACGTGCTCCAGACATTCTTCAGAGAGATGTTGTCCAAATAGGGCTGTATCCTCTTAAGTGCCTAGAATGAAAAGAAACTTTCTGTAAGACATTTTGTGCTACTTAAGCTAATTAAAACATTGATCCACATTAAATCTATAAAGAAATTTAGTTTTTACATGAACAGAATCTGCTGATACTACAGTTACACACCATTAGTTAATAACCTTTTATCTCATTTGTGTTCATGATTTATGCGTACAGTATAGATTTTTGATAATTATAGAATCACATGCCAAAATAGGTCATCGGTAAAGATTTGGTCAATGATAAAACCAGATTGGTCATGGACATCGCGTGACCTCGCATTTACATTAGCAGTGGAATTAATCAACCTTCTTGCCTTTCTAATGGCAACCAAAGATATGGTAGTTCTACTACATAATATCAAGTGCTGTTGTCATTCCACTGTCACTCTCTACCTTCCCTTCCATTTCATCTTTAAAGTTCTTTCCCAGCTGAAACCAATTCCATTACCTTTATGGAGAGTCAATGCTCAGTTGTCTGATACACTGGAGTTTTCTCACAATAACGTGCAATGTTGTGACGGATCTTCTCTGATCTTTTATTGTTTGCTACCAAAGTGCTGGTTAGCCAAATAGATGGGAAAACCTTTTCAAACCCATGAATTGTACTCTCAACAGGCTCAATTGAAATCTCGAATAAACATAATGGTTATTAGCTATTTTTCATGATTCCATCATCAGCCCAAACTTGAATTAAATTCTTTCAAGGTCTTTGAGTTGTTCACGCTATTCCTCATTCAATTATTTTTTATATTACAGGCCTCAACATACATCGGGAGAAACTACCAGCACACTGTCCATTTCAGAATTTGAGTGTATAATTTTTCTAATCACATATGTCCAATGTTCAATTCTTCTTCACTTGCTCTTTGTTCTTCCACTTTCAGATCCTGTTCCCAGGCCCCTAAAGTTGCTGGGGGTGACTTTTTTAGTTTTTGTATAAATGCCTCATTTCAGTTTCCAGTTTCAATATCAAGACTACCTTTCCAGTTAATCAATATTTAAATGAACATGTCTTCCCGTGATAACTAAAAGTTATACTCTCATTTAGATCAACCGTTTCCAGAGTTAGATTGGTGTCTAATTTTATTTTTTATTCATTCATGAGATGTAAACGTTGCTGGCTGAGTTGGTATTTATTGCCCATCCCTAATTGTCCTTGAGAAGGTGGTGGTGAGCTGCCTCTTGAACCACTGAAGTTTATGTGATGTCGGTACACCTACAGGGCTGTTAGGGAGGGAGTTCCAGGATTTTGACCCAGCAACAGTGAAAGATCGGCAATATATTTCCAAGTCAGGATGTTGTGTGAATTGGAGGGGAACTTCCAGGTGGTGGTGTTCCCATCAATCTGCTGCCCTTGTCTTTCTAGATGGTAGCAGTTGTGGGTTTGGAAGGTGCTGCCTAAGGAGGCTTGGTAAGTTTCTGCAGTGCATCTTGTAGATGGTACACACTGCTGCCACTCTTCGTCAGTGGTGGAGGAAATGAATGTTTGTGGATGTGGTGCCAATCAAGCGGGTTGTTTTGTCAAGCTTCGTGAGTGTTGTGGGAGCTGCACTCATCCAGTCTAGTGGACAGTATTCCATCACACTCCTGACTTGTGCCTTGTAGTTGGTGGACAGGCTTTCGGAGGTCAGGAGATAAGTTACTCGCTGCAGGATTCTGAACTTCTGTACAGCTCTTGTAGCCACAGTATTTGTGGCTAGTCCAGTTCAGTTTTCTGGTAAATAGTAACCCCCAGGATGTTGAATGCCATTGAATGTCAAAGAGTGATGGCTAGATTCTCTCTTTTTGGAGGTGGTCATTGCCTGGCACTTGCGTGGCACAAATGTTATTTGTCAGCCCAAGCCTGGATATTGTCCAGGTCTTGCTGCATTTGGACATGTAATTCTTCAAGGAGTTGCGAATGGTGCTGAACATTGTGCAATCATCAGCGAACATCCCCACTTCTAACCTTGGGATGGAAGGAAGGTCGTTGATGAAGCAGCTGAAGATGTTTGGGTATCATGAAGAGATATTAATGTCTATAATGTTATTGGAAATGATTTTTAAAATATAATTGTAGTGAGGTGTGTGTCTGTGTGTGTCTTAATTGGATTAAAGACAACTAGTCTAGGTGCTTTGATGTATAGACAGAAGTAGGTTTGAAATGGTAATTAGATAAACATGGAAAAGTTTAGAAACATAGGTGTCAAGGGGGAAAATTTGTATTTTTAAATAAACCATTCAAAAGAATGGGTGAAATCTTGCACAGAGCTAGAAGACGCCAAGCAATGCGTTTGTATTACTAATAAAATTGGCGGAATGAAAGGATTATTGTTAGGAGATGTAATGTTGAAAGGTTGGTGATACAATGGAAAATTTACATTCAAAGACAAAGCTAGGTATAAACAGAAAGGAGTTTGTGTGTGTGTGTGTCAGAGGCATTTAAGATCTAACCAGCCTGTAAGCCTACAACTGTGTCTGCAAAGGAACCAAATTGCAAGGAACCTCATTTTGAATTCACAAGGTCAAATGTGCTTTGCCTGGTGTCTGTTTAAAGTCTATGGGTTATTGTTGCCTTGGTGAAGATTTACCTGGGAATGATTAATTTGGAGATTTGTTTAAAAGTTATTATGGTAGTAATATATAGGCATGTGTATGTGTTTAATCTGTTGTTAAATTAATAAATGTTTAATTTAGTTTTATATATAAAAAGCCTCTTGAGGCTTGGTGGTCTTATTCCTGAATTCAGAACGGCATCTCAAACATACCAATTGAAAATATAGGTTATGACAGTTGTCCAAGTTTCCCGCTGGGATTTAAACAACTCAGTCTTTATCAACTGCTGTGTCATAACATTGGGCCCAGGAAACTAACCTGGGTAGTGTCACTACTCCTGCAGTGATGTCCTGGAACTGAGATGATTGACCTCCAACAACTAAAATCATCTTCCCTCATGCCAGGTACGATTCCAACCAGCGGACAGTTTTCCCCCTGATTCCTATTGACTCCAGTTTTGCTAGAGCTCTGTAGTGATTGTAGTTATAACTTTGCCTGCTGCCTTTGGGGGTCACATGATTATTCTGATGAATGAGCCATAAGCATGGGTAATCTTAGGGGTGGAGCTTTCTTATCATGGACTTGGTTCATGCATGTAACTTTCACAAGAGTTCTGTAATAAAACTATCTGTGTAAAGAAAGAAACCTGTCCGATATATCAAGTTTATTACAATTGGCGACGAGGATGGGATAGCTCCAACGCTGCACCTTATTTCCTGAATGTGAGTACATCGATTCTTAAAGAAAGAAAGTATACACACCAGTCATGCCACTTTTTGGCAGAAATAACCCTTATGTCTCGTTCATGGGAGCCTGGAGTCAGTACATAGAGCCTCTAGGTTTTTATTTCGTGGCAAATGAAATAACAGTGGAGGAGAAGCAGAAAGCAATTATTTTAAGTGTCTGTGGTAAAAAGACATATAACCTCATCCGTCACTGACAACCCTGAACGTGCCCAATTCTAAATCCTTTAACAAGCTGGTAGACTTCTTGAAGACCCATTTTCAGCCGAAGTCATCGGTAATAATGCAGAGGTTTAAGTTTAACTCCAGAGTAAGGGCCCTGGGGGAGTCCATCGCAACTTATATAGCGAAGTTGAAACAGTTGACTGAGCACTACCACTCTGGAGACACACTGAATGACATGTTGTGGGATTGGTTGGTTGGTGGCATTCACGATTACGCCATTCAGTGCAGTTTACTTGCAGAAGTTAACATTGATTTGAAGAGCACCATGGAAATAACACTAGCAATGGAGAGTGCTGTAAGGGGCTCGCAGGTTTTGTGGAGTTTGCAACATGGCACTGTTCTTCAGTTGGGGCGGGAACCTACTGCAGGGCGTGGCGCAAAAACCAGGGAGACAGCCGCAAAGCGGGAGACACTCTCGGCTGCTTGAAAAATGAAAAGGCATAACGGAAGCATCTCTCCAGCAATTCAGAAATTAATCTGTTACTGATGTGGGGGTGGCCATGTACCGAAAACCTGCAGATTTAAGGAGGCAGAATGTCATTACTGCCATGAAAAAGGGCATGTAATAAAGCAATGCAGGGCAAAATCAAGACAGCCAATCAGACTGCTTCCAAGATGATTGAAGTGCACAATATAACTGAACTAGAAGCTGATGATACTGATATCTATTCCCTATACAATGCCAAAGCAGTAAAAGCTGAACCAATAACTGTCACCCTTCAAGTGAATGGGAAGCCTCTAGTCATGGAGGTAGACGTGGGAGCCTCAACCACAGTGGTGGGGGAACACACATTTAAATACCTAATGAAGGCTCCCAGCCACTGAACCATGGCTCAGCTGAAGACATATTCTGGAGAGTCAACACAGGGAAAAGGCATTGCCACAGTACCTGTGTCCTATAGGCAACAGATGGCCCAGCTTCCAGCGATCATTGTAGCAGGTGAAGGGCCTAGACTTCTCGGCCGCAATTGGTTACAAAAAATTAAGCTCAACTGGTCAGAAACAGGTGTAATTCCTGAGTTGTTAAGGAAGTATGGCAGCATATTTTGTGACAAACTGGCAAACATAAAAGGCTTACAAGCAAAGATATTTGTAGGTTCAGATGCAACACCCCAGTTCTTTAGGGCCAGGCCTGTGCCTTATGCCCTAAAGGATACAGAATTGTGTCACTTAGAGAAGTTAGGCATCATCCAGCCAGTCCAATTGTTGGAATGGGCAGCGCTCATAGTCCCTGTGATAAAACCAGATTAAACCATTTGCATTTGCGGAGACTACAAATTAACTGTGAACAAGACTGCTAAATTAGACAAATATCCTATCCCAAGGATTGAAGATTTGTACACTAAGCTTGCTGGAGGAAAATCCTACACCAAACTGGATATGAGCCATGCATACCAACAGCTAGAGCATATTTCAAAGGCAGATGCACTCAGTTGTCTTCCATTACCAGAGATCATTGTATATTCTCCAGCGCCACAAGAAGTTGTACTTGTGTTGAATTTCTTGGACTCCTCGCCGGTCTGTGCAAAGCAAATAAGGAAGTGGACAAACCAGGATCCAATTTTGCCAAAAGTCCAAGACCGGGTATTGCAAGGATGGACAAATTCACCAGTTTCTGAAGTGATAAGACCATTCTATGCCCATAAAATTGAGTTAAGTTGTCAAAATGGAATCTTGTTGTGGGAGGAAAAGAACCACTCTTGACAGAGCTTCACAGTGCACATCCAGGCATATTGAAGATGAAGATGCTTGCACAAAGCTATGTCTGGCAGCCAGGCACAGACAGTGACATTGAAAGCCATGGTCAGGTACTGTCTCTAGTATCAGCAACAACAGAAGTTGCCCATTTCAGCTCCGCTGCATCTTTGGGAATGGCCTGGTCGACCCTGGGTTAGACTACATATAGACTATGTAGGTCCATTTTTAGGTAGCATGTTTTTATTGATCATCAATGCACATTCTAAGTGGATGGATGTGTATGACGTTAGATCACTGACATCGTGTGCAACAACTGAAAAGCTGCACCAATGTTTTAGTATACATGGCCTATCAGAAGTTATTAGGCAAGATTTTTCCTATGGCGGACAGGTTGGGTGGGAGCGGAGAGGGGCGGGCGCGGAGCAATCACCACCCACGATCGGCTCTGCACCGCCATTTTACGCAGGCAGGCCAATTAAGGCCTGCCCGGCATATTACACGGCTGGTAATGTTCAACACTACCTGTGTGGGCACAGGGAGGAAGGAGAGTCAGAGCCAGCGCTCTTTCGCACATGTGCGCGAAAGAGCGCAGCAATCTCCCTGAGGCAGCTCCGTGCCTCAGGGAGATTGAATGAATATTAAAATAATGAAAGAATTGATGTAAAAATGTATTTGAACATGTCCCCTCATGTGACTGTATCACAGAAGTGGGGACATGTTTTTATATTTATGAAAATTAATTAATTTATTTAATAAAAGCTTCAGGAAACCTCATCCCGCTTGTGGATGAAGTTTCCTAAAAAAAAGCGAAGGCCGCTTGGGCTTTCCACCTGTCTGCCAACCTTAAGGCTGGACGGGCAGCATTCTCAAGTGGCTCAATTGATTTCTTAATGACCTTAATAGGCCATTTACATTTATATTTCGGCGGGCATGCAGCCAATTCCGGCGCTTGCCTGCCGAATGAAATATCGTGATGGCGTGTGATGACATCATGACACAAGCCCGATGCCATCGCGCGTCATTTTACAGGTTGGCATGTCGGGCCCACCCCCACACACCAACTGGAAAATTCTGCCCTTTGTTTTGGATAATGGTACTGCTTTCACTCGTACAGAATTCCAGAGATTCATGAGTTTAAATAGAACTAAACATATTAAAACAGCACCGTTACACCGCTCATCAAACAGGCAGAAAGAGCAGTGCAAACTTTCAAATCAGGAAAGGAGAAGTTATCCAAAGGTACATTAGAAACTTGAATTTCACATTTTCTTCTCAATTATCGTATGACTCCTCATGTGACTATGGGTTCAACACCGTCTGAATTACTGATTCATACTGCCTTCATACAAGGTTAAGTCTGGTGTTTCCAAACTTAGAGGGAAGGTGGAGAAGAATCAGAGTAGTCAGAAATTGAATCACAATGTTCATAGCAAAGCTTGAAGATTCACTGTGGGAGGTACAACTTTCGTGTGGAATTTTGGAAATGGAACCCTAGTTGGGTTCCTGGTATAATTGTCCCTGAAACTGGACTTTTGTCAGTCCAATTGGAAGTGGAAAATTGGATTGTGAGAGAACATGTGGATCATTTAAGGAGTAGAGAGACATTCTAACAACCAGCTATTCTGCCTGTAATTGATGTTGAAACTTTAATCCCTGAGGTGACAGAATGACCTAGAATATACATACCTGATGTCTTTGTTGAATTACCTAATCCTGAACTGCCATTGTCTAAGGGTGTCCCTGATGCTGCAGTTCCTGATCATGTCAATCCAGTGGGAGAATCTCAAGTCATAAAGCTAGATCGCTCTAGGCAAATTAGAAAACCAATTCAAAGACTTTACCTTTAATTACATGACCTGTGTATATATCTATATGTTATGGATTAAAATATTCTTTGTAAATAAAATATGTAAAAAAAAAACTAAAGGGGGAGGAAATGTAGTGATTGTAGGTATAACCTTTCCTACTGCCTTTGGGGTCATGTGATTGTTCTGATGAACGAGCTCTAAGTGCGGGTAATCTTAGGCGCGGAACTTTCTAGTCGTGGACCTGGTTCAAACATGTAGATTCCACACAAGCTCTGTAATAAAGTTATCTGTTTCAAGTAAAAACCTGTCCAAGACACCAAGTTTATTACAGGCGCCTTAATGCCACACTCGGTCAAATGCTGCCTTGATGTCAAGGGCAGTCACTTTCACCTCATCCCTGACATAAACATTATACCTTTGGATATTTGTTTTGTAATATAAAGAGTATTTGCATCTTTACTAAAAAAAACTGAATTTTAATTTCTAAACGTTTATGCATGCTGTGAAGATAAAGGACAAGGTCATTAATCTCCTGGTTTTATGGGGGCTTCAATAGGACATCTTCCCCTGTTTAACGTAGCATAGCTTACAAACAAAAAGACTCTCGAGAAAACTCAGGAATCTTGTAATAAATCAGAAAACTGCTGAAATGTCCTAATCTGCACTTTTTCCATCACAGCTAATACAAATTAGACTTAAGTCCTGCATCTGAGCTATTTTATAAAGAAATTCATTTGTTCCCCTCTAGTCCTGAACATGCAGACTCTTGAGTTACAATTCCACAAACATCAGCTGCCCTCCATTATCTCATTTAAAAAAATCATTTCTCATGCGTTAGGCTAGCACTGAAATGTCTGGAGGTCATTCGGCATGAGGTACATTATAGCTGAGACAAAACTGCTGTCATCTGATATCTACACAGGAGGAGTGACTGGAAACAGCTTAGAACTCAGAAATGTTTTTCTCCTCCTTACCTCAGAGTTACTGAACACAGCTTGGCTGAGATTAGCTCATTCAGCACACACTGAGGATAAAAACTATTGAGCAGAGAAAAAACTCCATGTCTGGAAGCAGAAGTGATAAAGGAAAGTGTTTCTGTTTGATTGGTAACTGGATTAGCCACTGAAATTATTTAGTAAATGTCAAGCTGCTTTCAATATGGTTAGTAATATACTGGAAAGCATCCCAAGGACATTTTATGGATAATTTGTTCCAAGTTGCTCTTAAGTAGAAGTCAGATTTGGAATATTTTGTACAATGTTGGGCAGCTTTTCTTCAAAAGACAGAGAGGGAGGGGAGCGTACCCAGAATAACTCAGAGACTTAGGCTCGGATTTTTGTCTTTGAGGCGGACAGCTGGAGTCAGGGAATTTCTCAATTTGGCAGACCTGCCTCAGTAGAAAGTGCCCCGTCAGACTCAATTTTCGCTCTGGGGGTTGTGTGGATCGAGTCAGGCCCACCGTGCTCAGAAGCAGATTGGAGACAGCCATACAGTTGGCTGTTAAAAGGTCCACTTCGGTACCCTGGCACTTCGTCCCAGTTATTTGATTATATTTTAGATCCTCCAGCCCTCACCCTTCACATACCCACCCATTCCCCATGCCTCCTCCATGCCATCTCATGCTTCCCCACCCATCTCCCAATGCCCCACATACCATTCATGCCAACTCACTGCACTTCCATGCCCATTCACTCAGTGTACATTCTGCATAGAACCAATGAACCCTATTGTAACAATAGCATGTGTGGAACTGCTCCAAAATACTAATTCATATATTTTTTTCAATCTGCTCTTGCTGTAACCCTATAAAAGCATCAATCAACCAGATATTTAAAGTACCATTAACAGAAGCTTGCATAAATGCAAGCTTGGCTGAAAGCCCAGACTCCCATAAAAAGCTTTACTTTGTTGAGACAGTGGGAAGAAGGGGAAATTTTACCTAATTGACAGATTTATGATGTTATAATAAGCTTTTTCTGTGATCTGTTTTGTCAATGGCTCACTGTTTTTTGCACAAAATAAAAAGATGTCAAGTGCTTGTAGTTTCTGTTATTAATACTTTAAAAGTCAGGTTAATTGACATTTTTACAGGGTTAAGCAACATCATTTTTTTTTAAAGAAAGTTATGATTGGGTTTTTCAAACAGTTAAAAACTGGTCTTTGTTACTATTGGATTAATTGGTTCTGAACAGAATGTATATCGGGTGAATGGGCATGGAAGTACCATGAGTTTGCATGGACGGTGTGAGGAGTCATTGGAGGTGGGTTGGGGCCATGTGTTATCATGGAGGAGGCATGGGGAACATGGATAAGGCCTTTTGATCTGACAAATAAACATGGACATTAATAAAATGCTGTAGGCATACAAATTGTACCAGTTTAAAGCTGTTATTTGAAAATATACACTTATGCTCTACTTCATGCTCTGCAGATCAATTAGAATTAAACCTCTCAACAATGCTTCTTTTAATAACAAATCTTGATCATAAAACAAAGAGGGCATAATACACCTGAATAATCAGTGGATTAATTAACCTTTAATTATCCATAGTTCAGTTTCAGCTTTGTGATAATCCAATTATAGAGGTATTCTGCATTTAAAATCTTTATTTGTGCACACTAGCCCAGCAACTCATGAGGGAGAATGACATCGACAAAGGCCTGCAGCAAGTTACCTGCTCATGATATCAGTCCAGACTATGGGCAGAATTTTTCCCTCATCGGACAGGCGAGCGCCTGAGCTGAATGGGAGAAAATAGTGTCCGATGACGTTGGGCGAGAGTCCCAATGTCACTGCGCATCCTCACGATACTTCGCTTGGTGGGCGCGCGGAAGAGGCAGCAGTGTGCCCGCTGACAATTAAGAGGCCTATTAAGGCCCTTAATCAATTAATTAAATGGAACTTTTCGCTGCCCGTCCAACTGTTCAGTTGGCAGGTGGGCGAATATGCTAAGCGGCTTTTGCAGTTTGGCAAAATCTTAGCCACGGGCAGGATGAGGTTTCAACCAGTGATTTAAAAAAAGCTTTTAAAATTCATTTTAACATGTCCTTGTTCATGTGACAGGGTCACATGAGGGGACATGTTTTCCTTATTTTTCAATTGTTTGTTTTTAATGTTAAAAACCTTCAGCTCCCTGAAGCAGCTTTGTGCCTTTAGGGAGCTTTCACTGAGCGCGCCCACGCACATGCGCTGACTTCCGTGCTTGCCCCCCCCCCCCAGGCAGCGCTGAGCATCGCAGCCCATGATTCATGCCGACTGGCTATTAACTTGCCAGCCAGCGTGAAATCGCAGTTGGGGCTCGATCGCGGTCAGTTTCACAGCCAGTCCCAGGCCTGCCCACCGTGCCCGCCCAATGAGGTAAAAATCCTGCCCTATGTTACATGATGCCAATGGTCCTTCAATGGAGTATAGTTCTGTTTGATCTTTAGATATTCTTACTGTTTATTTCTTAATTTATACACTGCCTGGGATACATTTATCCTTTCATTTTGAGGAAAGACATTATATACGGTAGACACTTCATCTTTCAAGGAAGCACAATGTTCTGCGCTGCTAACATTGGAAGGGAGTTACCAGCAAGAGCTGGCCAAGCAACCAGTATTGCTGTCCAATGTGAAAAACTGAACTCTCCCTCAAAAATTCAAACCATGTACAAAAGCAACATTTTATCCTCAGAGACAAGAGTTGAGGTGGGTCTGTTATTCAAAATAGCACTGAACTCTCTGTCCTCAGCCTCCTACACTGTTCCAGTGAAATTTAACAGAAGCTCAAGGAGCTTTCTTTTGATTAGGCACTTCATAATGTCATGCCCAGTGAAGGCATGCCCTATTCATAACTTTAAATATGGACTTTGTGTTAGGATAGAAGTTTCTGGAACTGTCTTTTATTTAAAATTAACATTGATAAACTGTTAAGATGGCCACCAAGGGTCAGGTGACCTTTGCAACTTCAACAGACTATCCAGTAATTCCAGTAAGTTCCTAGTTAATCCACCTTGGTTGACACTCATGATGGAAAGAAAGGGAAGGGAATTAAGGGTTTCAGTTTATCCCTCCTCCCCTGTCGGTAACAACAGCCTTTGGGCTTCAACATTGAGTTCAACAATTTCATACCATAGCCACTGCTCCCATTCTTTTTAGACAACAGGTGCTGGTAATATTCTGCTGTTGCCATTTAGACCCAGCTTTTGTTTCTTTATTTCTCTCATTACCGTCACCTTTTGCCTTAGACAATCATTCCAATTGCTTTTTTAAAATTCTTTTACGGGATGTGGGCACGCTGGCTAGGACAAAATTTATTGCCCATCCCTAATTACCCTTGAGAAGGTGGTGGTGAACTGCCTTCTTGAGCCACTTCAGTCCATGTGGTGTAGGTACACCCACAGTGCTGTTAGGGAGAGAGTTCCAGGATTTTGACCCAGCGACAGTGAAGGAATGGCGATATATTTCCAAGTCAGAATGGTGAATGGTTTGGAGGGGAACTTCCTGCTGCTGGTGTTCCCATGCATCTGCTGCCCTTGTCCTTCTAGATGGTAGCCATCGTGGGATTGGAAGGTGCTTTCTAAGGAAGTTTGGTGAATTCCTGCAGTGCATCTTTTAGATGGTACACACTGTTGCCACTGAGCGTCCGCGGTGGAGCAAGTGAATATTTGTAGATGGGGAGCCAATCAAGCGGGCTTCTTTGTCTTGGATGGTGTCATGTTTGTTGGAGCTATGATTATCCAGGCAAGTGGGGAGTATTTCATCACACTCCCGACTTGTGCCTTATAGATGGTGGACAAGCTTTGCGGAGTTAGGAGGAAGCTTTGCTGAGTCAGGAGGTGAGTTACTCACTGCAGGATTCCTAGCCCCTGACCCGCTCTTGAGGCCACAGTATTTATATGGCTAGTCCAGTTCAGTTTCTGGTCAATGGTAATTCCTGGGATGTTGATAGTGGGGGATTCAGTGATGGTAATGCCATTGAATGTCAAGGAGCAACAGTTAGATTCTCTCTTGTTGGAGATGGTCATTGCCTGGCACATATGTGACGCAAATGTTACTTGCCACTTGTCAGCCCAAGCCTGGATATTGTCCAGGTCTTGCTGCATTTGGACATAGACTGCTTCAGTAATTGAGGAGTCACAAATGGTGCTGAACATTGTGCAATCATCAGCGAACATCCCCACTTCGGACCTTGTGATGAAAGGAAGATCATTGATGAAGCAGCTGAAGATGGTTGGGCTGAGGACACTACCCTGAGGAACTCCTGCAGTGATATACTAAAGTTGAGATGATCGACCTCCAACAACCACAACCATCTTCCTTTGTGCTAGGTATAGCTCCAACCAGTAGAGAGTTTTCCCCAATTCCCATTGACTCCAGTTTTGCTAGGGCTCCTTGATGCCATACTCTGTCAAATGTGGCCTTGATTTCAAGGGCAGTCTCTCTCACCTCACCTCGGAAGTTCAGCTATGTTGTCCATGTTTGAACCAAGACTGTAATGTGGTCAGGAAATGTATGGTTTTGGCAGAACTCAAACTGGGCATCAGTGATCAGGTTATTGCGAAGCAAGTGTCGCTTAATAGCACCATTGATGACCCCATCATTCCCTCACAACTGTATACCACTGTGCCACCACTTCTGCTGGGTCTGTCCTGCCATTGGGATGGGACATACCCAGGGATGGTGATGGTGGTATCTGGGGCATTATCTGTAAGGTATGATTCCGTGAGGATGACTATGTCAGGCTGCTGCTTGACCAGTCTGAGACAGCTCTCCCAATTTTGGCACTAGCCCCCAGATGTTAGTAAGGAGGACTTTGCAAGTTCAACAAGGCTGGGTTTCCCATTGTCGTTTCCGGTGCCTAGGTCCATCCAGTTCCATTCCTTTTAGGCTTTTCAGCAGATTACTACAACTAAGAGGCTTGCTAGGCCATTTCAGAGGGTAGTTAAGAGTCAACCACATCGCTGTGGGTCAGACCAGGTAAGGACAGCATATTTTCTTCCCTAAAGGGGATTTCATGACAATCGACGTGGTTTCATGGTCGTCATTAGACTTTTAATTCCAGATTTTTATTAAATTCAAATTTCACCATCTGCTGTGGTGGGATTCAAACCTGGGTCCCCAGAGCATTATCCTGGGTCTCTCAATTACTAGCCCCACTATGCCATCACCTCCCCCTAAGAATTGTCGTGCATAACTCAGACAATGGTTTCCAAAAGAGGTAAAATCAAAAACGTTTTAGTATGTGAAAGAACTCAGCCCATATTGTGAGGATTTAGAAAGGGAGTCAGTGATAAATAGATCATAATAAATAGAGAATATTTGCTGGCCACTACAAGTCCATGTTCTTTCCCAATGGTTATGAGGAGGTATGGCCTATATGCAGAGTGCATTTATAAAGGTGCTATTAAATGACTAAGCAACACAATCAGCACCCTTTGTCCTAACAAACTGTGCTATTCCTTCTCACATTAATTTACCTGGTATCTATTCTGCTAGTAGCCTTTTGCAAATTATCTGTTAACTGCTTTAAACATAGTTCACAGTCCACGAGTGAAAATACACCATGTAGCTTCTATTGAATGAAGAATGTTGTAAAGAAAGAGGTCAATGCTCTGTGCATGGGCTGCTTCTTCTATCCCTGAGAAGAGTTCATTCGCTCACTCATCTCCATTTGCACCCAACCTCCCACCATCATCCCAATTTTTATACTTGCAGCTTGTATCTGAGATTTTACAGATGACCGTCCTTCAACACCAAACAGAGTCACCATCCTTTGCTCTATTCCTTGCAGCTTCCTCCAATACTGAATACAGGAGACTTTGGTGCAGCCCTCTTCACATGTAGGCTGCTCCCATAACTGTTGTTCCCTGTTGCAGGACAATGCAGGCAAGTCTCTTTTAAAGGTGAATCAAGCTGCAAGGCTCACCAAATTTTTCCAATTTTCAGCCAAGCAGTTTCCAGTCCTGACCATCTGTTCACATTCTCCCGGGAGCCCATTTGTGAAAAGAGGAGGGGTGCACCATGTAAAATTTGGGGAGACCTGCCTTTCCCACTGAATGTCCCGCTGCAGATGCGCCCATACTACTGGTGAGCTTGGTCCTGGTTTTGCCAGATTCAAAAGTTCACAATTCAAATGGTGTTGCAATATACTCAGGATTAATCCGACTAATTGAGGTGAGGAAGTAGATGGAGAAAGCTGCCAGTAAGACAAATTGAAAGTTAAATCAACTGCGCTTTCAGGATGCAAGACACTGGAATACTGTACCAATTTCTGAAATTGCAGACAGATGTGTGGAAGGCCAAGGATAAGTGAGCAAAACACTTACAAAGAAGAACCTCCCAACAATGAGCAACTCAAGTGTAAGATCACAGTCCACAACCCCCATGCAACTGGACTGCGACAAGTATCTCCCCTGCCTTAGGGCTTTCTCCCCTGGGCAGGGCTTATGCATTAGCATCAGTGCCATCTTATGAGCATTCCCATATGATCTGAATTTCACTACATCACGGGTCCCACCTGCAAAACTCTTGTGTCACACATGAAGAATGACTATATGGATGAGATATCAATGGGAAATCAAAGACTGTGGGAACAAAAACCAAAGGAACCATACCATAAAGCACAAATCAGGAGAGTGGCAAAATTGGGGAAAACAGGAGAATAATTCTATTAACGTTCATGAAAAATGTTCTACTTACTCTTGGAAAAGTTGTTTTTTAAAATTGCAGTTAATTTACAGTTTAATTATCTGACTTAAGATAATGAAAACGACTGACAGCCTCAATTTGAAAGTTTATTCTATTTTACTAAAATGTCAATCTCATTTTTCTGAGACTGTTCCTGTTTTTAGAAAAACTCTCAGAACTGAGATTGTTTTACTCTACTTACAATCTCATCACTGAGCTTAGTTGCCCTAGACAGTGCTATCCATCATTTGATGAATAGTTAGTAAATTCCGGCAGTCATGGCATTCTTAATTTGCCACTATGCTACTAGCATGTTTTAAATTCATGAGCTTTTAGACATTTCTGACATCTCATCAATGTGTAAAGGAGATAAAATACAAAGCAAATGAAAGGAATGACAGGAAGCTCCAAAAGACATATGTTTAGCAACTGGAAGCTGTCTTGATTGTAAAATGATACAATTTAGCTTCCAACGTCTACACAATGTTTAGTATTATTTGTTCTTGAAACATTCTGCTTTGACAAATGTTGTAAATGATTTTGTAGCAGAGATCTTGAGAGCTGAAATATCTCCTTGGATTGCTTCCTCTGGAGCAATATAGCAGACCTGTGGCATTCAGCCTACAAAAATCAGAAGAAATAAGTTTTTAAAAATTCTTTAATAGATTGAACTGCTTTTGCTGGTTCAGTCAAAGTTAGAAAACAGCTTGGATGTTCGCAGTTTAAACATCATGGCCTATCTGCACAGTGCCCAAGCTATTAAGATCTCAATTTGGGTCAGCATGAAACGTAAGCACATTTCCAGGCAGAAATGGAGCACTCGCCACATTGGGGTAAGGACAAACAAGAGGCATTCTTTACCCATGCCTGAAACAGGTGTTAGGCCTTGCCTGGACTGTACTTAAGGAAACCTATTGCCCACAACAAAGCAGCTTAGCTAACTGGAACAGAAAGGAGCAGGTGTGTTCCTTCCAACCTCACATGAAAGAAACTGATCACTGCCCCAGACGATTTCCATTGCTGCTATTATCAACCGGCACCCCCTCCCCGACTTCAACAACGCACTGTGCTAATTACTGTAAACCTTCGACACCAAACCCTGACCCCCAGCTCAAACCCCGTCCCAATCCCGATCAAGGCCCAGGCACCAGAATCATACCACCACACCCATCCCCCTCTGATCCCCAACACATGCCCTCATCCCCAAACCCTTGGCCTCATGTTCCCTTGCCACATTGATTCTAAGACGCTCCATCCCCAGGCCCATTTAACTGGAATCCACTGCTCTTCTAGCAGCTGCCTGATTTTTCTCCACACATCGTCAGCATGCTATTGCACTGTGCCAGCTCCATCATAATGAAGCTCAAGGAAGTTCCGATATGTGTGACTCCCTCTCTAAGCTGTCTCAGTTTACTAACCTCAGCTCCAGCAGGGTTAACAGAGATATAATTGAATCCAACAGGAAATAATGAGGATTCCCACTCATTACTGCCATCAGGTGACCCTAGCTGGAAGTTCATTTGTGTAGATGTTGGAAAGAGACCGACGAGTACATTCCGGGTGCTGGATTTTCAAAGCTGGGTCAGGTACCTGACACCCAAATAAATTCTGGGTCCTCACCCTGTGCTTCAACAACATCACTCTTGCAATGCTTTTAAAATTAAAATTGCCTAACTGGCCAGGAGGCTAGCTCGGCACTAAATTAGAGGCAGCCAGCTGGTTCAGGAGATGGGGTTGTCTGCCTGGCACCAATGGCAAAAGTAAGTGGCAGCCATGTTGGGGACTGCCACAGCCTTGCTGAAGAAAGCAGGCAGCTTCTTATAGGGCCTGCAGCGTTGATAGGGCTGGAAGGAGCTGTGAAGGAAAAATGAAAGTCCAGAGCTCACACTGGTCCTGGTAAGTCACAGAACAAACAGGTAAAAATGAACGTAATTGGCCCCACTGCAAACCTGACAGCTGTGCACTAATGTGCATCAAACTGTTCTGGTTCGCCAAAATAATATTTAAAAATTCAATTCTGCACTGAACAGGTTTCTTAGAAGCTGCTACTTTGCTGGTGAACAAGTTTCCCATACCTTCCACCACACGCTCCCAGCCCTTTGCAAATGGCAATCTGTCCCGGAGGCATTAGAGTTCCAAGACGACCTCCAGGACCACGCTTTTCAAATCCTGCCTGCACCGGGTCCTGATTCCACCGTCCTTTGAAATTCCAGCCCTTGGGATGTCTACTTTGGGCCCTTCACTGTACTGTCAAATAGCATGACAGCATTCACTATAAACACTTACTCACAAACCGAGGGCACATGGGCCATAGAGTGACTGATACCTGCTTCTGCTTTAGTTGTGTCAGTATCAGAGGTACTATCCATGTTCTGCCAACATTTATATGGATAGCATTAGCGGAATCAGACATCAGGTAGTCCTGATCGTTAAAACTTTTAAATGGAAATAATCTAAAGATGAATCTTTAGGATTTCATGTGATGAGGCTGTGACTATATCCTTCGGCAGCTGTGGAACTGTATCTTATGAAGAAATTATTATTTTCAGCAAAAGTAACAGCAGTGCCATTTATATAGTATCTTTAATGTAAAGGAATATCTCCTTGTGTTTCCAAGAAGAAGTGTATGAAAAGTGATAGCTTAGCAGGCAGAGACCAAAGCTTAGTAAAAAAAAAAATGTGTTTTATGAAATCTATGTTTGGGCAGGAAATTCCAGAGGCTCTGCTACTGATATTGAGGCATAAGGAACAGGATGCACCAGAGGCAGGATTTGGAGGAACAAAGTGTTTGGGGAGAATGTAGGGGAGGAAGTTGTGAAGAGAAGGTGATACAAGGATATGGAAGAATTTTAAGATGATATTGAAGATTTCTCATTTAAAGTGTTACGTGCAGGGAGCCAATGTAGGTCAGCGAGGACAAAGGTGATGTGCAAGACAGGGAACATACAACAGGGTATTCAACAAAAACAGAATTACCTGGAAAAACTCAGCAGGTCTGGCAGCATCGAGAAGAAAAGAGTTGACGTTTCGAGTCCTCATGACCCTTCAACAGAACTAGGTGAATCCAAGGAGAGGGGTGAAATATAAGCTGGTTTAAGGTGGGGGGTGGGGTGGGGGAGAGAAGTGCAGGGGGGCTGTGGTTGTAGGGACAAGCAAACAGTGATAGGAGCAGATCATCAAAAGATGTCACAGACAAAAGAACAAAAGAACACAGAGGTGTTGAAGTTGGTGATATTATCTAAACGAATGTGCTAATTAAGAATGGATGGTACAGCACTCAAGGTATAGCTCTAGTGGGGGAGGGGGGGCATAAAAGATTTAAAAATAATGGAAATAGGTGGGAAAAGAAAAACCTATATAAATTATTGGAAAAAACAAAAGGAAGGGGGAAGAAACAGAAAGCGGGTGGGGATGGAGGAGGGAGTTCAAGATCTAAAGTTGTTGAATTCAATATTCAGTCCAGAAGGCTGTAAAGTGCCTAGTCGGAAGATGAGGTGCTGTTCCTCCAGTTTGCGTTGAGCTTCACTGGAACAACGCAGCAAGCCAAGGACAGACATGTGGGCAAGAGAGCAGGGTGGAGTGTTAAAATGGCAAGCGACAGGGAGGTTTGGGTCATTCTTGCGGACAGACTGCAGGGGTTCTGCAAAGCGGTCACCCAGTTTACGTTTGGTCTCTCCAATGTAGAGGAGACCGCATTGGGAGCCAAGAATGCAGTAGACTAAGTTGGGGAAAATGCAAGTGAAATGCTGCTTCACTTGAAAGGAGTGTTTAAGCCCTTGGACGGTGAGGAGAGAAGAAGTGAAGGGGCAGGTGTTGCATCTTTTGCGTGGGCATGGGGAGGTGCCATAGGTGGGGGTTGAAGTGTAGGGGGTGATGGAGGAGTGGACCAGGGTGTCGCGGAGGGAATGATCCCTATGGAATGCTGCCGGGGGGGTGAAGGGAAGATGTGTTTGGTGGTGGCATCATGCTGGAGTTGGCGGAAATGGTGGAGGATGATCCTTTGAATGCGGAGGCTGGTGGGGTGATAAGTGAGGAGGAGGGGGATCCTATCATGCTTCTGGGAGGGAGGAGAAGGTGTGAGGGCGGATGTGCGGGAGATGGGCCGGACACGGTTGAGGGCCCTGTCAACCACCGTGGGTGGAAAACCTTGGTTAAGGAAGAAGGAGGACATGTCAGAGGAACTGTTTTTGAAGGTAGCATCATCAGAACAGATGCGACGGAGATGAAGGAACTGAGAGAATGAGATGGAGTCCTTACAGGAAGCGGGGTGTGAGGAGCTGTAGTCGAGGTAGCTGTGGGAGTCGGTAGGCTTGTAATGGATATTGATGGACAGTCTATCACCAGAGATTGAGACAGAGAGGTCAAGGAAGGGAAGGGAAGTGTCAGAGATGGACCATGTGAAAATGATGGAGTGGTGGAGATTGGAAGCAAAACTAATAAATTTTTCCAAGTCCCGACGAGAGCATGAAGCAGCACCGAGGTAATCATCGATATTCTGGAGAAAGAGTTGTGGAAGGGGGCCGGAGTAGGACTGGAACAAGGAATGTTCCACATACCCCATAAAGAGACAGGCATAGCTGGGGCCCATGCGGGTACCCATAGCCACACCTTTTATTTGGAGGAAGTGAGAGGAGTTGAAGGAGAAATTGTTCAGTGTGAGAACAAGTTCAGCCAGACGGAGGAGAGTAGTGGTGGGTGGGGATTGTTCGAGCCTCTGTTCGAGTAAGAAGCTAAGGGCCCTCAGACCATCCTGGTGGGGGATGGAGGTGTAGCGGGATTGGACGTCCATGGTGAAGAGGAAGCGGTTGGGGCCACGGAACTGGAGATTGTTGATGTGGCGTAAGGTGTCATAGGAATCACGGATGTCGGTGGGAAGGGACTGGACAAGGGGAGAGAGAAAGGAGTCAAGATAATGAGAAATGAGTTCCGTGGGGCAGGAGCAAGCTGACACGATCGGTCTAACGGGACAGTTCTGTTTGCGGATTTTGGGTAGGAGGTAGAAGCGGGCGACTATCAGGTTGGAAGCTATGGGAGGAAGATCTCCAGAGGAGATGAGGTCAGTGACAGTCCTGGAAACAATGGCTTGATGTTCAGTGGTGGGGTCATGGTCCAGGGACAGATAGGAGGAAGTGTCTGCGAGTTGACGCTCAGCCAAATAAAATGAAACTGGGGGCACGCACAGCTTTGAAAAAGGGTACGGCGGTGCTGCTGGAGGGAGAGGTCGAGTGTGTTCAAATATTCAACAAGTATTCAGCAAGTTAGGGTTTATTGAGATTGAGAAATGGAAGACTAGAAAAGAAAATGTTGGAATAGCTGAGTCTAAAGGTGCCAAATGCATGTCTAAGGATTTAAGTAGGGAAGGTGCCAAGGTAGGAGTGGAGGTAAGCAATATTGCGTGGTTATAAGTAGACAGTTTTAGTAATACAGAGAATATGGATTCCAAAATTCAGCTCAGGTTAAAAGGGAATTTATGTAAAACAGTAGATAAAATTACAGATAAATACAATGTATTAGAAATCTTCTGCCTGCGCACACTTCCTGGGTGCACAACTTGATTTCCTGATTCCCTTATTCTTTGACTTTTACTCAGTCTGATTTCCTATTTTACCTTTGTTTCTTTTAATTAAGTATTTTCACCTACCTGGCTACTCTTTCCCTGCAAAATTATAGATCAAATTACATTTTCTCTTCTCCCTCTTTCCCTCTTTAACAACCTGCCTCCCCCACAAGTAACCAAACAAGTGGCAAGTAACATTCACACCACAGATGTGCCAGGCAATGATTATCTACAACAAGAGAGAATCTAGCCATCTCCCCTTGCCATGCAATGGCATCACCATTGCTGAATCCCCCATTATCAGCATTCTAGGGGTTACCATTGACCAGAAACTGAACTGGACTAGCCATATAAATACTGTGGCTACAAGAACAGGCCAGAGGCTAGGAATTCTGCCACGAGTAACTCATCCCCTGACTCCCCAAAGTCTGTCCACCATCTACAAAGCACAAGTCAGGAGTGTGATGGAATGCTCTCCACTTGCCTGGATGAGTGCAGACACTCAAGAAGCTTGACACCATCCAAGACAAAAGCTGACCGCTTGATTGGCACCAAATCCACAAACATTCACTCCCTCCATCAGTGACACACAGTAGCAGCAATGTGTACCATCTACAAGGAGCACTGCAGGAATTCATCAAGGCTGCTTAGACAGCACCTTCCAAACCCAGGACCACTACCATCCAGAAGAACAGGACAGCAGATAAATGGGAACACCACCACCTGCAAATTCCCCTCCAAGACACACACCATCCTGACTTGGAAATATATCGCTGTTCCTTCACAGTTGCTGGGTCAAAATCCTGGAACTCCCTCCCTAACAGCACTGTAGATGTACCTACATCACATAGACTGCAGAAGTTGAAGAAGGCAACACACTACCATCTTCTTAAGGGCAATTAGGGATGGGCGATAAATGCTGGCTTAGCCAGCGATGCCCACATCCCATGAATGAATAAAAAAAATTGCCAGCTTTTCCACTTATCTCAAATCACAATCCTGTCTCAGCTAGAGCCTGAAAGATACACTAGGCTATACCTAAATGTTTGAGACCTACCCAGCAAGATGACATCTGTAATTGATGCAAAAAACAAAGCCTACATGATGCTCAACATAAACCAAACAGCTAAAACACAGCACCTCTTGAAAATAGCCAAGACAGCCATTCAAAAGATAGACTGTACAAATAAATACTTGATCAATTTATGTCAAGAAATCCAAACTAACTGTGACAATGGAAACCATGAGGCTTGTATGAAGGGATCAAGAGGGCACTTGGTTTTTCCATCACCAAAGCTGTACCCCTGCAGTCAGCAGATAGTGAAGTATTCACCAACAGAAGTAAACAGATGCCCCACTGAACACTACCGTGAGCTGTGCTCCAGTGAAACAGACATCTCTTAGTCTGCAGTTGATGCTCTCTCACAGTTTCCTATCATGGATGAGTTAGGTAAAGGACCCTCATTACTTCAGCTCAAGAGGGTCATAGATTACTTAGCAAATAAAAAGGCACCTTGTAAGGATGGAATCCCAGCCAAACTGATCAAGCACAGAAAGTCTCATCTATTGCCACACATTTATGATGTTCTCCTTTTCTGCTGGATAGTAAGCTCCATTCCACAGGTGATGCATGATGCATAAATCTTCGCACTATGCAAAAGCAAAGGTAAGTGTGGAGACTGCAACAACAAGGATCAGGGAGATAAATCATGGGCCCTGGTGCTTCTCTCAGTTTTGGGCACCTTATCCCACCACTGCACCGCTCCACCCCCATTCTGGCTGCAGGATGGGTAGCAATGTCACCAACCCGGCTTGGGAGGCGGTGGCAGCAGTGGTCAGCGAGAATGCCTTGCAGAGAGGACTGCCACCCAGTGCCGCAAAAGGATGAATGATCAGGGTTAGTCACTCTTTTCATCACTCCCAACTCACAAACCCATCACACATCCACAGGGCCCTCATTCACCGCAAGGGACATCACCATTCATTCTTTCACACAGGCCGTCATTGTCCTCATCCCGACCATGGTACCACTCACCATCCACACAGGCCAGGCATGCTTATCAACTGGCCAAGCAGGCATCCTGATACACTCTCCCCACCTCTATCCATGCAGAACAAACTGGTTCACAACAGGAGGGAAATGTTGCAGACAGGTGGTGGGATGCCGGAACTCAATGTTCAGACAGAATTTGAAAACAGTCATCCAGCTGGCCGGCAATGACCGGGACCGGTCCTGTGTTGATGGTGAGGTCGGCGCTGCTCTACCAAGTGAGGATCCAGCAGTGCAACATCCATCAAACAACCATGCCGTAAGTGATGTGTCCTCTTTCACAGGCCACTACCATGCAATAATTATCTCCCCTTGCTTTCACAGGCACACCTACCAAACAGCCGACAAAGTCCACAACCCAGGGCCTCCAATCAAGCTCTGAAGAAACCTCTGTAGAGGAATCTGAAGGCACCCTCCCTGAAGTCCCATCACAGCGTTCACCCTCACCCTCCATCAGCACAGAGACATGCACCTCGGTGGGACTTAGTTTTGGAGGAGCTTCGGGATCACAATCTGGTGAGCACATCGCACTTTCTGATCCACAGCAGGCGGAGGTGCTGGAGGCCAGAATGTTGCTGAGTCCGAGTCAGAGGATGAGCCTCTGGACTCGGTCATGTCACAGTTGCTGATGCTGCAAAGGCAAGATAGGGAACAACAGGAAGGGATGTCCGCTGCACTCCTCAGATTGCAAGGCATGATGGAGGAGTCCGTCCATCTTCAGGCTGAGGTGATAGCGTCAGCATTGCAACACACCAAGGTCAACACTGACAGGATGGCAACTGCCATGGAGACCTTGGTGCAGGACGTCACTCCTGCACTGCTGGTGGGCTTAACTCCATCACTGATGCCATAGTTGGCCTCCAACAGTGTGTACACGAGAGGAATGCTGGGCAGTTTGGTATCACTCCAGTTGCCCCTTCCGCTCAAGGAGTCAGCCAGGGGCCCTCAGGCACCCATAGGGAGGAGGATCAGCAGGTGCACACTCTGGGACCATCCACCCAAGTGACTCTGGGAGTGACCAGCCCATCTGACTTCCCTCTTCCTGTGACCTCTGCAGATCCAGCTTCACAGGCTGAGGAGGGTGCCAAAAGCAGGCCTAGGCCCTCCAAGTCTTGGCCCTCCAGAGGACGCCCGCCAAAGTCATCACAGACAGGGTGTCACAGTCAGCAGGCTGCCTTCACCTCTGCTGTGGATGTTCAGGGAGCACCAAGATGTAGCGGCAGGGTTAGGAAAGTTAGATGTGACTCTTTCGAGTACAAACACGTTTCCATCTGTTCCTATTCAGATGAAGTTACATTGTTTCATAGTTTGCCATTGTGAGATTTGAACTCTTGATAATCTTTTAAACGAAAACCAAATCAACAAAATTGGGATAAATCAGGCACAGCCCCTAATTCAGGTCAGCTGTAAAACCAAGGACAAAGTTTAAAGGAACCTTACAAACTTTAAATCAAAATGTGATTAAAGGGGTCAACAAAACACCCCAGTCCCCGCGGTGCCCACCGAGCACGGAAGGCCTCGAGAGTGTCAGCAGACACCGCGTGTTCCCTCTCCAGGGACATCCGGCAGCGAACGTAGCCGCGGAAGAGGGACAAACAATCGGGCGGGACTCCCCCGTCGATCGCCCGCTGCCTGGACCTGTTAATGGCCAACTTGGCCAGGCCCAGGAGCAGGTTCACGAGGAGGTCCTCCTCCTTCCCGACCCCCTTCCGCACCGGGTGTCCATAGATCAGGAACGTGGGGCTGAAGTGCAAACAAAACATCAATAAAAGGTTTTTCAAGTAACTAAAAAGGGAGTGCAGCCTACAACACCCTATGTATACATGGTCCACGGACTCCACAAGACCGCAAAAAGGGCACGTGTCCTGAGAGTCCGTTTACATTGTTTCATAGTTTTGCCATTGTGAGATTTGAACTCTTGATAATCTTTTAAATGAAAACCAAATCAACAAAATTGGGATAAATCAGGCACAGCCCCAAATTCAGGTCAGCTGTAAAACCAAGGACAAAGTTTAAAGGAACCTTACAAACTTTAAATCAAAATGTGATTAAAGGGGTCAACAAAACACCCCAGTCCCCGCGGTGCCCACCGAGCACGGAAGGCCTCGAGAGTGTCAGCAGACACCGCGTGTTCCCTCTCCAGGGACATCCGGCAGCGAACGTAGCCGCGGAAGAGGGACAAACAATCGGGCGGGACTCCCCCGTTGATCGCCCGCTGCCTGGACCTGTTAATGGCCAACTTGGCCAGGCCCAGGAGCAGGTTCACGAGGAGGTCCTCCTCCTTCCCGACCCCCTTCCGCACCGGGTGTCCATAGATCAGGAACGTGGGGCTGAAGTGCAAACAAAACATCAATAAAAGGTTTTTCAAGTAACTAAAAAGGGAGTGCAGCCTACAACACCCTATGTATACATGGTCCACGGACTCCACAAGACCGCAAAAAGGGCACGTGTCCTGAGAGTCCGTTTACATTGTTTCATAGTTTTGCCATTGTGAGATTTGAACTCTTGATAATCTTTTAAATGAAAACCAAATCAACAAAATTGGGATAAATCAGGCACAGCCCCAAATTCAGGTCAGCTGTAAAACCAAGGACAAAGTTTAAAGGAAACTTACAAACTTTAAATCAAAATGTGATTAAAGGGGTCAACAAAACACCCCAGTCCCCGCGGTGCCCACCGAGCACGGAAGGCCTCGAGAGTGTCAGCAGACACCGCGTGTTCCCTCTCCAGGGACATCCGGCAGCGAACGTAGCCGCGGAAGAGGGACAAACAATCGGGCGGGACTCCCCCGTCGATCGCCTGCTGCCTGGACCTGTTAATGGCCAACTTGGCCAGGCCCAGGAGCAGGTTCATGAGGAGGTCCTCCTCCTTCCCGACCCCCTTCCGCACCGGGTGTCCATAGATCAGGAACGTGGGGCTGAAGTGCAAACAAAACATCAATAAAAGGTTTTTCAAGTAACTAAAAAGGGAGTGCAGCCTACAACACCCTATGTATACATGGTCCACGGACTCCACAAGACCACAAAAAGGGCACGTGTCCTGAGGGTCCGTTTACATTGTTTCATAGTTTTGCCATTGTGAGATTTGAACTCTTGATCTTGGGGTTACAAACCCAGTACCATAACCACTTGGCTATTTAGGCCAAGCCCGAAAGTTAGATGTAACTCTTTCGAGTACAAACACTTATCCATCTGTTCCTATTCAGATGAAGTTACATTGTTTTATAGTTTGCCATTGTGAGATTTGAACTCTTGATCTTGGGGTTACAAACCCAGTACCATAACCACTTGGCTATTTAGGCCAAGCCCGAAAGTTAGATGTAACTCTTTCGAGTACAAACACTTATCCATCTATTCCTATTCAGATGAAGTTACGTTGTTTCATAGTTTGCCATTGTGAGATTTGAACTCTTGATCTTGGGGTTATAAACCCAGTACCATAACCACTTGGCTATTTAGGCCAAGCTCGAAAGTTAGATGTAACTCTTTCGAGTACAAACATTTTTCCATCAGTTCCTATTCAGATGAAGTTACATTGTTTCATAGTTTGCCATTGTGAGATTTGAACTCTTGATCTTGGGGTTACAAGCCCAGTACCATAACCACTTGGCTATTGAGGCCAAGCTCTTCAGATGAAGTTACATTGTTTCATAGTTTGCCATTATGAGAATTGAACTCTTGATCTTGGGGTTACAAACCCAGTACCATAACCACTTGGCTATTTAGGCCAAGCCCGAAAGTTAGATATAGTTGCACAGCCTGGGCATGGGTGTTGATCACTTGTACATACTGTTCATTATTGTCAATAAACTCTTAAGAATGTCTCCCTGCCTATGGCTCCTTGTTCTGATGAGCAGTGTTCTTGTCACTCAGATGTGAAACCTTTCTGCACAAGATAAAGGCAGGTGGCTCAGTCCAGGGCCTCTTCCCTGTGCTCCGTGCAGCCCTCAGGCCAAAGTGATGGTCCAGCCTCACACTCACACTCCCTGGAAACATTACTGATACCAGCACCGTGGCAGTGCCGGTCATTGCTGCCAGAATGTAGTCGGCAGGCACCACAGAGTTCTCTCATACTCTCTGTGTACTCTCAGCACCTTTAAGGTGGGGCTGGCCCCCACCTCATCAGCATCTGCGACCAGTGATACTGTGCAACACCTCCAGAGGTCTGAGATGCTAAACATAGCATCAAATGCTTCGAAAGTTTCATGGCTGTGTGTCATGATATGACTCTGATCACAGAGCACAAGCGAGCTGCCCTCAGCCAGACAGGAGGCAAACGTTCTCAGAGGCCAAGTGAAAATCAATGGAGTGTCCTCACTGCATGTTGTCATCATCTGCCTGCGATCAAGTGACTATTAATGCCTCCACTGCATCTGCATGACAGGAGCATTCTCACAGTCACAACTGTGATGTGAGCATCTGTGGGGACACCTCACTGCATGTCATCATCATCCTCCACAAATCTGTCAGCTATGAGAGCCTCCCAAATGCGCCTGCCTCATCTAGCCAGCGTGAGAGCCTCATCTCCGTCATCATTACCACCGAGGACCCACTCACCTTCATCCCTCTCAGCGTCCTCCTCATTGGAGGAGATTTGCAGCTCCTCCATCTCCTCTTCAGCCAGCTCCTCACCTAGTTGCGGTGTCAGGTTGTAAAAGGCGCAGCAGACGACGACGATGCATGACACCCTTTGTGGACTGTATTGCAGGGCTCCACCAGACCAGTCCAGGCACCAGAACCACATCTTCAGAATCCCGATGGTCTGCTCCACCAATTTGTGAGCTGCTGCACGAGCCTCGTTATAGTGTCGCACTGCTGCAGTCTGAGGCCACCGCAAGGGTGTCAGCAGCCACGGCCTCTGCGGGTAGCCCTGTCCCCGAGGAGCCAACCCTGCAGCCTCTGTGGTCCCTAGAAGACTGCAGGGATCTGCAAGCGACTCAGGATGTAGGAATCATGCACTCTCCCTGGAAATCGTGTACACACCTGCAGGATGCGTTTCTGGCGGTCGCATACCAGCTGCGTGTTCAGTGAGTGGAAGCCCTTGTGATTGATGAAGTCCACTGAGTGCAGCGATGGAGACCTGAGCACCACATGAGTGCAGTCAATCACACCCTGCACCTGTGGGAATCCCGAGATCAGGGCGAATCCAATGGCCCTTGCATCCTGGCTGTCCCAGTCCCAGGCGAAATGCACAAAGGTGTGTGCCATGGAGAAGATGGCATCTGTGACCTCATGGATGCATTTGTGGGTGGCGGATTGTGAAATCCCACAGAGGTCACCTGTGGAGCCCTGAAAGGAGCCACTAGCATAGAAATTGAGCACCATGATCATTTTCACAGCAGTGGCAGTGGATGCCCTCCATGTCCCCTTGGCACCAAGTCCTGCAGTAAATGGCAGATGTGAGCTGCCAGGTCCCCAGACATGCGCAGTCGTTGGTGACGCTGGGTTTCAGTCATCTGCAGGAATGGCAGGCAGGATGTCACTAGGTGCTGAGCAGGCACGGCTCACTGTCACTTCTGGGCAATGTGTGCGGCAGCCCCTGCTGCCCCTTCTTCATGAGGTTGCTGCACCTGCCCTTGCACGGCCAGGTGCCTCAGTCACTCTCTCCTCTGTCTTCTACAGTCTCTGTAGGCCATCAGGCATACAGCAAGGTCACCAGGATCCATGATCCTGACGTGGTCCTCCTGCAGCATGAAAGAGAGAGAGACGTGGTTATCATGGCTGCAGTTAGCACCTTTCCTGACCCTGTGTGACCGCCCCTTAACGCTTCCCGGAGAGTGCTGGTCACCCCTCAGACAGCCACAGATGCATTACTGCCCTGTCAGCCTGTGACATGGGGGACACTGGTACAAATCGGGATGCTGACATTGCAAGGGGCTGTAAGCGCCTCCAGCAGTAATTGTTACATGGCCAGCGTTGGCAGGGAGATTGTACAAGGTGTGCAGCCCAACTGCTCTGCGGTCCAATAAAGTGGTGGCGGACTCACAGTCTGTGCTGGAGGGGGTGGTGAAGGGTGGTGGGGGAGGGGGCAAGGGGGTAAGGTATGGAGCACCTGGTGACTCTTTGGTGCCTCCTCAATGCTTGCATAGGCGGGCAGGCTAGGAGCCTGACCCCAATCATATCACTGTGGCTGCGCCTGAACTGTCTCAGTTGAAGAGGCATAGTCAGTTTATACATGTGTCCGTAATGTGTGGCCACTCCCCTCACTTACCCTGCTCCCCACCTCGATTGCCTGTGCGAGGGATGCAGCTCCAGGGCAGCACTTGAACCCCCACCCCCCTCAGCAGTCACCTCTGAGGCTGGCCAGTACTTGCCCCCAGACACCCCCCCCCCAACCCCTCAGCAGGTGCCTGCAGGGCCAGGCATCAGTTTCCCCTTCCCCTTGGTGCCCCTGGGGCCTGTAAACAAAGGGTGAGCTGTGGAAATCGCTGCTGCTCACTCACCTCAGTTCCCCCAAAGTGAAGGCCACCAAGTGCATGTCGGCTGCGTGCTGTTGTGAAACATATGGCGTGCTTTCCTGCCGACGTGGACGGACAATATGGCGGGATTCCAAGAGCCTGAGAGCCTGAGAGCCTGGCGGGATGGCCTTTTATTAAATGCTGATGTATTGCAATTAGCTCTCCGCCGACCGATGGCAGGAAATGCGGCCTGCCATCGGTGTGCTGAGTGGGAGATTGTGACCTGCCTTCAAGTCGTCATGAAGTGGGTCCTGCTATACTTTCTGTGTACACCACCTATCACACCGACCGGCAGCGGGCTTGGAAAATTCCGCCCAGAGTCACTGTTTCAGCTCCATGATCTGCACGAGCTCTGACAAAGGGGCACTGACGTCTGTTTCTCTCTGCACAGGTATTACCAGGCATGCTGAGCGTTTCCAACATTTGAGCCAAAGTAACCCCTTTGACCAGCTCTCCAAAAAAAATCAGACTTCTTGTGAGCCTTTCATTCCCCTTAAACAAAAAACCCAGCAGCAACTGCCTGAGATCTAGTTGACACAACATTAAACATGAATTTAAAAAAAAAAGTTAAGGTATGAAGAAAACATAAATAACAATGTTAAAATTGATAATTCTTTAAAAAAAAGTAATTAATAAAAATAACCACTAAAAAGTGCCAAGTAGCAGAGCTAACTAATAAATCCTTTTTGCTTAAGAAGCGGAGCTAGTGAGACAGACTAGGCCCCAAGGCCTGGTCACCATGACACCATCAGCAAAGCAGGACTTTAAAAGATTTTGGGGAACATTGGCTGTCCAATGAAGCTCCTCAGTTTTATCTGCTTCCTTCCATGACAACACTCTATTGTTTGATAGCTCCACTTCTGACAGTTTCAGAATGAAGAACAGAGTGAAAAGGGCCTGTGTCCACTCTGTTTGACATCTTCTTCTCCATTCTCCTCACCTTTGCCTCCTTTGCAGATGTGTAAGGAGTTTACTTACACACTAAGCAAATCTAAACTGAAAGTGAAGACAAAAACATTGCATCCTGATCAGGGTCTCCTCTATGCTGATGATGCTGCACTAGTCACCCACATTGAAACTCAGCTACAAAAACTCTTGAACTGTCTCTCCCATGTCTGTAACTTGTTCACCATCGCTATAAGCATCAAGGAAATCATAGTCATAGGACAAGATGTTGCATCTCCACCTGATCACATTAAATAACACCCTGCTGGGTGTGGTTAGCAGATTCTGCTACTTCCGGTCCACGTGACAGGCAGCCTGTCCCTTGATGAGGAACTTGATACACACATAGAAAGCAGCTACCACCTTGTGGTAGCCGGAGCCAGACAACCAT
Organism: Carcharodon carcharias; assembly: GCF_017639515.1. Taxonomy (NCBI): domain Eukaryota; kingdom Metazoa; phylum Chordata; class Chondrichthyes; order Lamniformes; family Lamnidae; genus Carcharodon; species Carcharodon carcharias. The sequence goes on from NC_054475.1 coordinate 99,385,026, forward strand.
GTAGGATGCCCAAAGCTCTGCTTCAAGGATGCGTGACCTGAAGGCCCTAAACATTTCTTATGACACCTGGGAGTCACAAGCTGAGGATAGGAGAAAATGGTGACTCCTCCTGTGGTCTGGTGTGCACCAGCACAATGACTTGTGGCTACAGCGGCTTGGAAAGAGTCACCAGCATCAAAAACAACAACCCACAATAACACTTGGTGGTTTCATGTGCGGCATTTGTGGCAGAACCTGTGACTCAAGGATGGGCCTCTTCAGCCATCAACAAAGGGGCACCATATAAAACACCCTACCTGAAATCTATTTATTTGCTGTATATCCACCATCCTTTATAAATGGAAAAATGTCAGAAATACCTAAATGTGTCATTTCGATTAAATTCCCATAATGTCACCCTGTTCCCTTTGCTCCTCCTCTCCCCTTGCTTCCTTTCTTTCAATCGTTTCTGTCCTTTTTTCAACCTTTTCTGCCCCCACCTCGTCCTTCTCTCTCTCCTCCTCTCTTCCTCAATTTTCTTTCTTCTGCCCTTCCTCACCCCTCTTTACTCCACTAGCCTTCTCTTCCCCTTTCCCCCTTTTCCCACCCTCTCTCTACATTTCCTTTCACTTCCCCTGCCCACTTTTCATTCACTCCTTTTCCAAGCTATCTCTGTAGCCTCTCACCATTCCCTACTGCTTGCCTTTTCTTCATCTTGCCCTTTCTCCCGCTTCTCTCCTTCCCCCATACTCTTCCCCTAATCCTCTGGTAGGAAAGTGTAATTATGGCAAGACAAGTTTACATAAGCAGTTTCTATTAAAAGATATTAGAACAGATGACCACAAAGCTTAACCAAAGAGGTAGGTTTTAAGGAACATCTTAAAGGAGGATATTCCAGAGCATAGGACCCAAGCAGCTGAAAGCACAACCACCAAAGGGGGAGTGATTAAAACATGGGATGGACGAGAAGCCAGTATTGGAGGAGCACAGAAATCTCAGAGAATTGCAGGGTTGGAGGGAATTACAGAGATAAGGATGTCATTCAGTTGTGAACAGATCTTCCCCTTCCATTTGCAGCAATAGTTTACATCAAACATGCTATTCAGTGGCTTCCAATTTCCACGTGAGCATTTCTGAAGGAGAAGATATAAGTTTTGGAAATAATTCCTCATCGTACTTTCAGCTTCAACTGCTTGCATACCATTATGTAACAAAGCCAGAGGCTAATCCGAATGCAGGAAATTATAATGTAATTGTTGGTACTAATGAATAATGGATGAGCACTACATGCCCAAAATAGAAGTACGTGAACAGAGTTCTCATGTTTGAAGGAAAGTGCAAACAGTAATGTAAAAGAGGTCATTGTATAATGGCTGGCTGGATATCAGGAGATCAAAAATATCATTGAATGAAACTCCTCCCTACATATATATAATCTATCTAGCTGATGTGCTTATTGCTCGGATATAAACTAAAGACAACCAAACTGAATAGAATTCCTGGTCCAAATTAACACTCAAGGTTGCTTTGAAAAGTTTTCTTTCTCTTTCCTAATTCAAGTTTCATCCTCTTAGGTCCACAATTATTGAGTTATTTTTATCCCGTACAAAATTGCCTCAGCACAGTGAATATCAGGACACATAATAAGGAACCTGTCTGATTTTCCATCCATGTAAATTAATGAAGGGAAAACCAGAAGGAACTCTGACAAACAGAATATCTGATATTCAATGAGTTTAAACATTTTAATCGCAGACTGGTCAAAGACCTGAGAGAATCTCTCCCCCGCTCCTGTCCATAGAGATTTTTGTCTGTGTTCTACTGAAAAATTGGACTCATCAAGGTTCGGGATACTATTGCTGATGATTGGACTCTGAAATCTAATGTATACTTCATATCATGTGCACATTTTAATGCCCTTTATGTGATTCCAGTGAGTTATGTTTTAGGGTGGCTCACAAGGCTCTGAACAAGCTAGTGATCAGTAAGTAGATTAGTGCAGCACTTCTTTCTCCAGATTTTATGGTAAACCATACATACTTCCACATTAGATCTAGAACATTAAAGCTGATAATATAGGGACAAGCACCCATAATACCACAATACTTTGTACACTGAGGCCCTGTATCACCAGGCATTGGCAATATTTTTTAAATTGGTATTCAAATTCGAGATTTAACATTGATTTAGAAATGACAATCCTGCAGGAAAGGGTCCATGAAGAGATAATAAATTATTTGATTACATTATTTAATCATGTGTGGCCTCAGAGAGATCAGATTAAATCCAACTTCTTACATACACATGGCCCACCCCAGCTCCCCCATCCCCCATGATAATGAACCATCTCAATGAATATAAATCTTGATCTGTGCAATAGCCTTACACTTTGTTAATTAAAAGGGCAGAGAACAATTTCTATCGGGCTGGGCTGGGTCGTACAGGAGTATTTCTGCACTGAACAGGAAAATTGTGGAATCATCCCGTCTGCATAATAACAATAGTGTTGTTGACATCAGACGCTGAAGGGACAATCCTCTGGAAAAGAAAAACATCTAGTTTCTGGATGGAGCCCTTTTAGGATGGGTAGCCCTTTTCGTTTCCTCCTTCTCTTTCCCCTCCTCTGTTATTTTTGGCTTCCAACGGTTGAGTACCACAAGGCGAATCAGTGCCCAGCACATTTTTACAAGGTGTGACATTGTAAGGGTGACATTCACTGGATTCTGGCGCCTGATAATGCAATCCACGCGACTGTTATAGGTTACAAGCTAGAAGTGCCACCAAGATATATCAATGAGCAGACCACAGGTCAGTTCATTTTGCCACAAACATATGCAGCATCTGAGGATTCATGAACATTATTTTTAGTGTATGAGTGTTGCTGCGGTTATGTTGCATTAGGGAAGCCACGATGAGCTTACTCGAGAATATAATTATTTACTGGAAGAGAAAGGAAATTGAAATACCTGCTGAGTATTTCCAACATTTTCTGTTTTAACATTGGAGTTATTTACTGTCAGGTTGCTCAATGTATTTCCACTTTTAAAAGCTCTAAATGATCATTATTTTTTCTTATCTTCACAGACAAAGCTTTGGCATGCCACGATTGAAAGTAGCAGTGTGTTGTGGAACATACAGTGTAATTCTGTGTTATACACTAAGACAGCTTGCTTTTAACTGATGAAGGGGAAGGTTTAGATGAGTGTTTGACCGGGGCGAAGTGAGTCGGCTGAAAATGGGTTCAACTGAAAGGCTGTATCATTGATCTCAGCTGCACATAAGGGATGTAAATGATGAATAATCAATATTACACAAAGCAATGAATCCCAGATGGATGGAATAGAATCTCATAAGCTATCAATTTCCATTTTTGTTCATTTCTTATACATCTCAGTAATGGTGACTCAGCCCCATCTTCTACAATCAGTGATACCTTCTTTTTTAAAACTGGTATTTAAATCATAGATTTAGTATTGCTTTAGAAATGGTAGTACAGTGTCCTGTAGAAAAGATGTCCATGCAGTGGTGATAAATCATTTTGTATATTTAATCATGGATGCCCTTGGATAGATCAGATTAAATCCTGTGCATTCAACTGCTTAATTACATTTGGTAAGCACCCCCAAGAAAATGAATTGTCTCAATGAAAATATATCTTGATGAGTTCATGCATCTGCATTAGATTTTGTTAATTAAAAATAAAAAAATCATCAGGTTGGGTTGGGTCATAAAGCCATCTCTCACCCCACTCAGTGAGTACTGTAGGAGCATTTCTGCTCTAGATCAGAAGCGTTCAGAATTGTCCTATCTGCATGATAATTATAGTTATTATTTGTGTAATGGTATTTTTGTGCCATTATCATAACTTTACTTCTTTCACGTTGAATTAAACATATAAAAACAAAAAACTGCGGATGCTGGAAATCCAAAACAAAAACAGAATTACCTGGAAAAACTCAGCAGGTCTGGCAGCATCAGCGGAGAAGAAAAGAGTGGATGTTTTGAGTCCTCATGATCCTTCAGCAGAACCCTAGTTCTGATGCTGCCAGACCTGCTGAGTTTTTCCAGGTAATTCTGTTTTTGTTTTGAATTAAACATAATTGAAATTAACTTGCATATGTTGAATAAGGGCATCTCTGCTAATTCATCCAATCAGCCATTTTACAAGTTGAACCACAGTCTTCTCCACACACATAAACTGCACATTATAGATGGGACCCTTAGTGTTCCATGCTTGTTATAAGCAGGGCTCTTCGTCTTCCACACATGTTATAAACAGGATCCCTATTGCTCCACATACATTATAAGCAGGGACCCAAATGAAAAGCACACATTACATGCAGGACCCTTACTGCTATGCACATGTTATACCTAGGAGACATAGTGCTGCACACACACTATAAGCAGGCTCCAAATGCTCCACCACCGTGGCCATGTAATTCACTGTGAATTTTGTCTCCCACTGCAAAATCAGAAGCAGGAGGCCTGACTGGAGCAGAAGAGCCATGAAGAGTGGGAACAACAGAAAAGCATAAAATGTATTAATCTATTCCGGTAAACCTCTTGGTTACCATGAATATCTTAAGCTTTCAGGGAGGCTTTCTACCCATTAAGAAGCTTACCATAAAGAAAGAACTGTCATTTATACAACACTTTTCATGGTCTCAGGATGTCCAAAAGCACTTTACAGTCAATGAATTGTTTCTTGAAGTGTAGTTACTGTTGCTTTATAGACAAATGCAGCAGCCAATTGAGGCACAGCAAGAATCCAAAAATGGCAATGAGGTGAATGATCAGTTTCACTGTTTCTAGCAGGATGGATTGAGGTATATGTATTAGCCAGGATACCAGGGAAACTCCTCTGCTCTCCTTCAAATAATGCCATTTTATCTCTTATGTCCATCTGAGAGGGCAAACAGAACGAGGGTTTAATATGCCATCCCAAAGACAGCGCTGCTGACAAGGCAATGCTCCCTCAATACTTAAGTGTCAATCATATACTCAAGTCCAGGGGCAGAATTTTCACCTTGGCAGGCGGGCGAGCATCCCGACATCAACGCAGAGTCATGCGATAGTTCAGTAGGCTAGTGCACGCGGGAATCGGCAGCACGCCCACTGACAATTAGAAGGCCTATTAAGGCCAGTAAAGTATTAATTAACTTACATTTTTCACTGCCTGTCCAACCTTACGGTTAGCGGGCAGGTGAAAAGGCCAAGCGGCCTTTGCACTTTTTAGGAAACCTCATCCATGTGTGGAATGGGGTTTCCAAAGCAAATAAGAAGAAAATAAAAAAATTTAGATCTCATTCATAACATGGCCCTGCTCATGTGACAGGGTCACATGAAGGGACATTTTTTTAACATTTAAAAATTCTTTATTTTTGTTTTTCAGAAGCCTTCATCTCCCTTAGGCAGCTCTGTGCCTCAGGGAGCTTTTCCAATACACACCGCATGCATGCGCAAAGTTCCCCACTTGTCCTCCTCCCCTCCCGATGCACAGGCAGTGCTGAGCGCTGCAGCACACGTTTCATGCTGGGCGGGTCTTAATTAGCCCTCCAGCGTGAAATCGCAGCATGGCCCCAGTCATGGGTGGCGGTCAGCTTCCCGACCACCCCTGCCCGCCAAGCCCGCCCGCCCCACTCAAGCCCGAATTGAAGCGCGATGACATTGGGCGAGCATCCCGATGTCAACACGGAGTCGCGCGATAATTCGGTCAGCAGGCACGCGCAGGAATCGGCAGCTCACCCACCAGCAATTAGAAGGACCATTAAGGCCATTAAAGTATTTATTAACTTAAATTTTTCCACAAGTCTTGCAGGGACTTGGGGGAAGACTGCACCTTGGGTTGCTACCTGTGCAACCTACAAATGTTTATTCAATAATATCAGTGCTGAAAGCCATGCAGCCTGCGCTGTTGGTAACCTGTGACACTGTCTGTCATGGGGGAAACTAACATAGCTGCAGCACTACAGAAACAAATTTTTCCACGTTGAACTTTTTAATTTGGTAAAGAGGTGACTGAGAAGTGATCATATAGGAGTATATACAAAAGTAAATTGTACAGAAAGGTAAATCTGGAATACCACCTTACATTAAACTGTAGATGTAGGATAAGGGAACACAGGTTCAAACTAGTAAAGGATAATTTTAACCCTGATATCAAGGCCCCAATCTTGACATGGTTAACAATTCAGGTTTGTGGAGTCCTTACAGCAGGTTTCCCACCCAGAAATCAGCCTAACTGACCAATTTGGCTTCCAGTCAGGCAGAAAGCACTTTGGAGTGGGCCATAGCCCCAAGTAGCAGTTGCTACTGGGAGCATAGTTTGAGGGGGTCATGGGTCTGATTCCCAGTCCTGGAGATCTGACTCAGGGAAACACAGCCAGCCAGGATTATACCCACAAAGCAGGTTAAATCTAAGGCTTCGAGCCTCTTTAATTTATTTAAATTGCCAACCTGTCCCCTGGGAGAGGGTTTGCTGTCCTGCCTCTATTAAACCCAGAGTGGGCAGCTTGGAGGTGGGTTGGGGTTAGGTTTGATTTGAGATATTTTTAAATTTTATTATTTTACCTCACTGAACTCACCCACTTTTGGAGGTTAAATTCATCCTAAATCTTTATGCTGAAAGTGGCCAATGCTTTGAATGAATAGCAGAGCAGAGCAGTGAAGGTGAAAACTTTAGAATCATTGCTTTCAGGAGGTGGGGAGCACACTGACAGGAAAAAAATGTTATTTTTTCTTCAAAAGTCAAAAAGCAGGTTATCAAGCAAAGTGTAAACAACATTCATATCGTGAGCACAAAACTACAAAGAGATCTTCGGTTTTTCTTTGAATATTTCACTGTATGACAGTTTATTTTGTACAATTATATACTTCTGCTAAATGCACAAAACAGTCAACAATGCCTGCATGGAGCAAGACCTAGAAATTATTCAGGCTTGGGCTAATAAGTGACAAGTAACTTTGGTGTCACATGTGTGCCAGTTAATGACCATCTCTAACATGAGAGAATCTAACAAACTCCCCTTGATGATCAACAGCATTACCACTGCTGAAGCCCCCACAATCTATATCCTGCAGGTTACCATTGACCCGTAACTAAACTGGGCCAGCCATATAAATAATGCAGCTACATGAGCAGGTCAGAGGCTGGGAATTCTGCAATGAGCAACTCATCTCCTGACTCTACAACCTTTCCTCCATCTACAAAGCACAAACCAAGGGTGTGATGAAATACTCTCCACTTGCCTGGATGAGTGCAACTCTAACAAGACTCAAGACACTCAACGCCATCCAGGACAAAGCAGCCCGTTTGATTGGTACCCCATTCACCACCATAAGCATTCACTCCCTCCACCCTGGCACACTGTGGCAGCAGTGTGTCCCACCTACAAGGTGCACTGCCGTGAGTCTTTTGACAGCACTTTCCAAACTCTTGACTTCTACCATCTTGAAGAAAAAAGGCAGCAGAGACATGGGAACGCCACCAACTACAAGTGCCTCTGTCCAAGTCATACACCATCCTAATTTGGCTATATTACTGTTTGTAGGAAACGTGACATTTAATAAATGATACTTAACAGAATAAGTATATGATTCTTATGGAATTGGTAGGTCTAGCATAAGGCCACATTGGCAAAGAAACTATTTTCTTTCTCTCTGAAAAAGCCCATAGGCCGAGATTTTACGGCCTCATTGGGGCAGGTATGGGACCATAAAATGCGGCAAACTGTTCTAAACTCCATTGGCTACAGCGAGACCGTAAAATCCCGCTGGCGTAAAATTCACCCTGTAAAGTGTTTCTAGAAATGTCAAGATTTCTTGATTCAGGCTTCCATTTTGACATTTCTAAGTTGATAGGACTGCATCTTGTACCCTCTTATCTATAAAAGTGTCTGTTAAGAGCTAACAAATGACCCTCAACATGAGGTAAACTAAAAGGTGACTTCAAGCTAAAGTGATGGACAAGGGAAGAAAGAGGTGACCACCCTGACATCTTGGGTACCTGTCCTGTATTTATTGATTAGAAAGGTTCAACCTAGTGATTATGTAAGATGAACTACCAGCCCCTAGAAATAAAGTATATTAATGGGTGCTCGGAGACCGGGGGTGGTCCTCGTCAGGCAGCTGCTTTCTTCAGATGGAGGAAGATCGGAGAAGATGGATGAAGACCAGAGGAAGAGCTTCTTAACACTTCAGCTACTATGCAGAAGGCTGCCACTACAAACTACAGAAATCAACACAGTCTGTGCCATCTATCTGTTCATCCTATGAGATCAGCAAACCGCTTCAACTGGTCACAGGTCGTATGCTTTTCCTGCAAATTTAGCTTATTCATCATATCTAAACTGTTGCTTCTTAATTAATAAACTACATTAAAATCACTTATAAATTCTTGACCACTTATTTTGGGTAATCTTTTGACTTCTGAACTTTAAAACTTACACGCTCCTTCATTGTCGCGGGATCAAAATCCTGGAATTCCCTTTCCAACAGCATTGAGAATGTACCTACACCAGATGGACTGCAGATGTTCAAAAATGTGGCTCAACATCACTTGTTCATGGGCAATTAGGGATGGGCAATAAATAATGGTCTTTCCAGCAATGCTCACATCTCAAGGACAAATTTTAAAAATTGCTATTAACATACAAAATGCCAGGGCTTGAGAACAAAGGTGTTTTCCATAACAATCCCAGCCAACCATCACAACAACCCAGAAATTAAATCTACTGAGACTCAAATTACTTCCTCAGAATCAGAAGGTCAGCCTTATTTTGAGTTCATTTGTAACGAATTCCCCATGGCATTGTTCATGATTAGTCGGAGGAAACAGGATGTCCTCCAGCTTGTGCAAGTTGCGAGAGAGATCACAGCACCCGTCTGGAGCACGTAAGAATTAGGGGAGTGACCACCACAGTGTTAATCATTGATTTCAGTGCAGCAGCTATCACAATCATGATACTCATGGTGGGATGTAGGCTTGGAAAATTTCAAATTCTATTTAGGTTCAAAGAGGCCTGTCACTTCACTTCAAGGGATGGATCATTCAGCAGGCAAGTCACCTGGTCTGCTCTTCCACATCAGCTACTGGCCACACTCACTACCCTACCTCACACCACCTCCCCACACTCAAAGTCAGAATTGGTATGCAGCCTACTTGGGAAATATGATTGCCAGCCCTCCAGTATTTTTTTTACATACAACCAGAGCCTCCAGGGTTAAAGATTAATCTCCAGGACCCAACTGCCAGCCACCCAGGAGAAAAACATTAGGGGCAATAAAAAATTATGTTTTATTTAAAAAGGGATTCTTTGAGGTGGAGAGTGGGCAGGGGAATTGGAGGCAAGAGATTATGTGATAACATCTCCAGGAATATGTCCAACCACAGTTGGCAACATTAATGGGGAGGGGTCAAGACTGAAAAAGGAGCAAATTACATTTGAAATTTACCGGCCTGGACTGGTTAGGCCGAGTGACCTGTTACTGTGCTGTATACCCAAATGAAATAGGTGTTTGTTTTTATTAAATATTATTTTTTTGTTGGGAATGGGTAAAATAGAAAATTATAAACATCCACTCACCATGAGTTCACATCCAGAATGAGAAAGAACCACAACCTTTTTGCCACAGATAGCAAAACAGAAAGAAGTTATTTCAAGCATTGTGCACAGCTATGCTTTTATGATATTGGTAAATGGCCTTTGACCTGATTAGTACTTTGATCTGATTGTTCTCTGAGGAAAGACTGTGCTATGCAGCATATCTAGGAGAAAGCTGGTTTTCTGCACTGCGCAACATAAAATCTCTTAAAATGATTATAGTAACTTTGACAGGGGTCAGACATATGTCTTTTGATACTGCACTTGAAGGTGTTTACTATGAAGGTGCACAGATCCATAAGTAATTACAATACCTAGTCTCCCAGACTGTATTATTGCACTGTTTTAACAAATCTACAGAATAACTAGCCAAAATGAATTACACACTATACTGAAGCACTTAGCATCTCCAAAAAGATTTTCTTCTTCTGTTAGTTGTATCCTTATATCCATCTGCAAAATATCCCTAAAATCCCATTCATTTTCATTCACTAAAGTTTTATTTTAGTTCTAGGGCACTAGTTTGGTTACCTAGTTGCCAAGTGCACTCTGCTGTGAGTTTCTATTTTAAAACCTATAGGAACTTCTGCATCTGCAACTCCACCATTAACAGACTGATAGAATTTAGAAAAATACGTCTGGTAAGAAATCATTAAGTGAGCTTCGTTGATGGACTTTAATTGACAACATTCAAGTCAGCCTTCATGGAAAAGATTATGTAATACTCTATTTAAATTTGCTAAGTGCTATCTCTTTTCCTTTTAGATACTGGGCTGAGCAGGCTACTTTTCTTTCTGGCAGTTGTTGGGCACTAATGAAATATGATAGATTGAGGTGTGAGACAGCTTCAAGCCAGGACTGTATGAAACGTTACCAGAATTTGTGTTACATGCCTTCTGCATATGTCTGCCAGTAATTTCAGATGTACTTGGATGAAACAGAAATATTTCAAATTACCATGATTAATTATGCATACAGTCAACCTGCCAAAACATGTATAATTGTGTATGTTGTTGAGATTGCTTTCAACCTGATATTTTGAACTGATCTGCAACACTGCTTATACCCTGGGTTATGTTGAAAGTCAACTTATTTTTCTCCCTTTATTTTCATTCAGTTGTGTCCAGCCGCCTCATTCAATCCCGAGGATAAGATTTCCTGGTCTGGAGAGTTATTGCAGAGTTTGAGGTAATCCTTGTTATATCTGTGTGGCTACCGTTACCATAGAAATTGCTGGCCTGAGACCCATCATGTTTCCTATGCTAGCCAAAGACTTTCTCCATTTTTACTTGCGGATGACAAAGAGAACCATGTACCTAACTGAAAGCAATCTGAAAAGTAAGCCCAACCCATCCCACAATTTTACTTTATTTCTGAATGCAGCCGTTTTGCAAGATATGGTGCCCCCCAGAGATTTTTGCCATTTTCATTTCCATGGAGGATTCAACCTCGGTCTGAACTGTTCACAATATTTTTACCAACCACCCAACCCAGGACAGGACAGACTGGTGATGATGAATGAAAACCAGAGTCAAACAACTTCCATGGTGTTTTATTTCTTATCGTACTTGTCAATCATTTTCATTTGACTGAGGTTCTACCAAATGTGCACTACACCCTATTTTTTGAGGGAGGTGATCAGTTTCCCGTGGCCTCCACCACTTGGACTGCTAACAATGATATATAAAATGGTGATTATTAACTCGCCAGTCACTTTTTTTTCCTCTTTTTGGGTCATGCATCATAACCGCTGAATGGCTCAGTTAGGCAGACTGGGGAATTCACAGAATCACAGAATTGTTATGGTGGAGAAGGAGGCCACTTGGCCCATCATGTCTGCAGTGGCTCGCTGAGCATTTTAACATAGTGCCAATCTCCTGTCTTTTCCCCGTAATCCTGCACATTGATTCTATTTAAATCATCATCCAATGCCCTCTTGAATGCCTCAATTGAACCTGCCTCTACCACACTTCCAGGCAGTGCATTCCAAACCCTAACTGCTCGCTCTGTGAAGAAGTTTTTTCTCACCTCGAAATTGCTTCTTTTGCGAAACACTTTAAAACTGTGCACTCTTGTTCTCAATCCACTTACGAGTGGGAACAGTTTCTCCCTATCGACTCTGTCCAAAACCCTCATGATTTTGAAAACTTCTATCAAGTCTCCTTTTAGCCTTCTCTTCTCCAAGAAAAACAGTGCCAACTTCTCCAATCTTTCCAGATAACTGAAGTGTCTCATCCCTGGAACCATGCTCATAAACCTCTTCTGCCCTCTCTCCAAGGTGTTCACATCCTTCCTATAGTGTGGCGCCCAGAACTGTACATAATACTCCAGCTGAGGTCTAACCAGTGTCCTATATAAGTTCATCATAACTTCCCTGCTCTTGTACTCTAGGCCCCTATTAATGAAGCCTAGAATACTGTATGCTTTAGAAACAGCTCTCTCTATCTGTCCTGCCATCTTTAATGACGTATGTACATATACACCCAAGTCTCCCTGCTCCTGCACACCCTTTAGAATAGTATCCTTTATTTTATATTGTCCCTCCATGTTATTTGTACCAAAGTGCATCACCTCACACTTCCCCACATTGAACTTCATCTGCCACCTATCTGCCCATTCCACCAATGTGTCAATGTCCTTTTAAAGTTCTACACTGTCCTGCTCACAGTTTACAATTCTCCCAAGTTTTGTGTCATCCGCAAACTTTGAAATTGCTCCCATCACACCAAGATCTAGATCATTTATACATATCAGGAAAAGCAAGGGTCCCAATACCGACCCCTGGGGAACTCTACAACAAACCTTCTTCCAGACCAAAAAATACCCTTTAATGAAGCCTCTCTGTTTCCTAGGCCTCAACCAATTTGTATCCACGTTGCTACTGTCCTTTTTATACTCTGACCTATAAATTTCCTCACAAGTCTGTTGTGTGGCACTGTATCAAATGCCTCTTGGAAGCCCATCTACACCACATCAATGGCCTTGCCCTCATCAACCATCTCTGCTACTTCTTCAAAAAACTCCATGAGGTTAGTTAGACACAATTTTCCTTTAACAAATCCATGCTGACTGTTCCGAATCAATTCACATTTTTCCCCATGTGACTATCAACTCTATCCCAAATAATTGTTTCTAGAAGTTTCCCAACCACCAAAGTTAAACTGACTGGTCTGTAAATGCAGGGCAGATCTTTACAATCTTTATTGAACGAAGGCATGATGTTTGCAATTTTCCAGTCCTCTGGCACTCCCCCCAAATCCAGGAACATTGAAAGGTTATTGCCAGTGCCTCTGCAATTTCCACTCTCACTTCCTTCAATATTCTTGGATGCATCTCATCTGGCCCAGATGCCTTATCAAATTTAAGTACCGACAGCTTATCCAATACCTCCTCCTTATTAATTTTAAGTCCTTCTAGTGATTGAGTTTTCTCCTCTGTCACCATGGCCTGGGCAGCATCTGCCTCATATGTAAAGACAGATGCAAAGTATTCATTCAACACCTCAGCCATGTGTAGTAATTATGGTTTTATTTAGCGTATAATGTACCGTTAAGAATAATACATGTTAAGAAAGATCACATGATCTATAATAACCAATAGGGGAGTAGCATGGGCTATCTCAGCAGTCAGTGGAGAGATAGAAGTAGAGTTGAAAGCACACGTGTAGTTGCTGCTGAGTATATTGTAAATAAACTTAACATTTCCACCCAAGAATTGTCTGCTGATCAACTCTATCATTAATAGCACAACTCAGCCACCCTACAACAAACTAATGACAAGGATAAAACAGGATTGAACAGGAGAAATTAAGTTAGAAAGAAATCGGCACTGTACCTCACCCAGTGTTTGTAAGTAGCAAGCTCTGTTAGAATTGAAGAAGTTATCCCACCTCAAAATGCCACAATTTGGGACAATTGATCCTTTTGAACCAGCCACAGACGATTGGTCTTAATACATAGAACGCCTCACATTCTTTTTTCAAGTGAACTAGATTACAGGGGAAGAGAAGAGGCGAGCAATCCTCTTGAGTACTTGTGGGAGCAAAGCCTACAGTCTGATTCAAAGTTTGATGGCACCCAGTGCCCCAGATTCAACGTATTTTGATGAATTGGTGAACCTCGTGAAGGTTCATTTTCAAGCAAAGCCCTTAGTCACAATGAAGAAGTTCAGGTTTAATTCATGAAATAGAGCCCTGGGTGAGACAATTGCATGCTACGTGGCAAATTTGAAGCAGCTATCAGAACAATGTGAGTTTGATACTATTCTGAATGACATGCTCAGAGATCATTTAGTTTGTGGTGTGAAAGAAAAGATTCAGAAAAGATAATAATCTTTTAGTCTGAAGTGAATCTAAATTTCATGAAGGCGCTAGAGAGAGTACTGGCCATGGAAAGCATAGTAAGAGAATCAAAAGCAATACAGGATGTACAAATTGCCGCCGTCTTCCACATCACGTGGGAAACCTCAGCCGAAAGAGGCACAAAAAAGCAAGACTCTGCCAAAAAGCAGGAAACAGACCTGCTAGCTGAAGAATAAAGAAAAATAACTTAGCACCAAAATTGAAGAATAACTTTGATAGAGGTGAAAACAATCAGTCTTTTAATGATTGGCAGTTTAAAAAAATTGAATGCTACTATTGTCACAGAAATGGACATATGATGAGGCAGTGCAAGGAAAGATTCAAGCGGGCTTTTAAACAAATGAAGAGGCCCAATTAAATCTACAATGTAGAAGAGCCTGAAACAACAAATTCAGACATTTACTCGTTTCATCTGAAAGTTGGAAAGACAGAACCAATATTTGTCACAGTGAAAGTAAATGGTAAACCTGTTAAAATGGAAGTAGGCACAGGAGCTTCCACTTCAGTAATTGGCGAACATGCCTTCAGATACTTTAATAATAATGAACATCAGTTAAGTTCAGAAGAAACAGACTCCAAGCTATAAACATATACGGTATAAGCAGAGTAACTGTCCATTATGGAAGCCAATCAGCAAATCTACCAATGTTAGTATTGAGAGGTGGAGGACCAAGCCTTCTAGGGCGAAATTGGCTAATGGAAATCAACCTTGATTGGCCGCTGGGATTCCAGAAGGAAGCTGGAAGCATTCCTGTTTTGAAAAAGGAGTGTGTAAGGACTCAAAAACCTGAAGAAATGTAGGTTGTCTTAAGCCGAAACCTGGAAGAACAGCAGAAGGAATTCAAAGAAATCCTGCTTGATGACAGAGTTTGAGAGGCACTGAGCAACCTTCGCAGGGACAAAGGAGATCTGTTGAAAGACAGACTACAAGATTCCCTCAGGTCAAAGTTTGTACCACTGGAAAAGTATGAAGTGAAATAGAAAGAATTCAGCATTTTTCTGAATGAACTGAAGAATGAATTGATAGGGAAGACACAACAATGCTCACTTTTCCAGAAGGCAGCAAACAAATATAAAAAAGAGAAGGCAAAGCTGAAGAATCAGCTAAATGAAGCCAAAGAGGCTTTGAAAGCAAAGTCACAGAATTTTCCAAGAAGCAGACAGATAATGAAATTTTGGGAGACTCAGCCATTGAGCTCACTCAAGTTAAACTTGCATCTGAGAGAAGTCTGGCTAACAGTGAAGTCAAAAAGAAGGCCACGATTAAAGTCTGCACTGGAAAGAGGGAGGCACGTAGAAAGATGTTTGGTCTCAGGAGCTCATATCTGATTAAATTAAACTGTACTTCAACAGAAGGCATGAAATAACCAATCAGGATGGCATCTTATTCTGGGGACCACGAGTGATAGTTCCTCCAAAGGGAAGGGAGCCTCTTTTAATTGAACTACACAGAGCCCATCCAGGAATTTCCCGAATGAAGACCATAGCATGCAGCTATCTATGGTGGCCAGGGATGGATGGTGAAATAGGGAGTTTAGTAAAGCACTGTGTGCAATGTCAGCAACTGCAAAAGTTGCCAGTGACAGTTCCATTACATCCATGGGAATGGGCACTTAGACCCTAGGTGCAGTTACACATTGAATATGTTGGACCTTTCCTGGGAACAATGTTTCTGCTCATTGTCAATGCCGATTCAAAATGGTTGGCTGTACATGAGGCGAAGCCACCAATGTCGGCCGCTACAATTGAGAGACTACAATAGAGTTTTTCCAATCACGGACTACCAGAAGTAATCATTTCTGATAATGGCATGACATTTAGGAGTGCTGAGTTTCAACAGTTTATCAGCCTCAACAGTACCACTCATGTGAAAACAGCACCATACCACCCCTCCTCAAATGGGTTGACTGAAAGGGTGATTCAAACATACAAGTCAGGCATGGAAAAGCTAACTGGCATTTCCTTGGCAACCAAGCTAGCACACTTTCTTTTTCATTACAGGACTGCCCCTCACACAACAACAGGTGTCACACCTGCAGAGTTATTGTTGAACAGAATGAAATTGAGCTTAATAATGCTGAATTTAGAGGGAAAGGTGGAAAGTAGCCAGGGAAGCCAGAAAACTAGACATGTCTGGCATAGTCACGAGAGGAAATTTACCGTGGGAGAGCCGGTGTACTTGAAAAACTTCAGAGAAGGACCAAAGTGGTAACCGGTGAAATAAGTGCAGTGACTGGACCTCTATCTTACCACGTGGAGGTGGAAGGCCAGGTCATCTGGAACATGTGGACCATTTAAGGAAGAAAGAGACAAATCACCAAGATATGGTTCCACCAGTGATCGTGACCGGGTCTGTGTTTCCTGTTGAGGATACTCAACCCAGGATTGACGTGCCTGATGCTCCTGTAAGAGTTTGAGGATACAGAACTGCAAGTTCCCACCGAAGCACCTGATGTTCAGGCAACTCCGGAAAAGGAGGTTCCTGACAAAGAATCTGAAGTTGTGGAGCTGCAACATTCCACACGTACCAGGAAACCACCTGAAAGACTGAACTTGTAAATTCCTTACCCAGTGTAAATATTACGTTGACCTGAAAAATATGTACTTGTAAATATAATATGTATAGCCTAGTTAAAGGGGGAGGAGTGTAGTAATTATGGTTTTATTTAGTGTGTAATGTACCTTTAAGAATAATACTTGTTAAGGAAGATCATATGATCTGTAGTAACTAATAGGAGAGTAGCGCGGCTTACCTCAGTAGTCAGTGGAGAGATAGAATTAGAATTGAAAACACACATGTTGCTGCTGAGTACATTGTAAGTAAACTTAATGTTTCCACCCAAGAAGTGTCTGCAGATCAACTATATCGTTAATAGCACAACTCAGCCACCCTACAACACATTGTCTCTTGCCTCTATGTGTAAATCCCCTTTTTGGTCCCTAATTGGTCCTACACCTAATTTTGCCACCTTTTTACTATTGATGTGCTTATAGAATACTTTGGGATTTCCTTTTATGTTAGCTGCCAGTCTTTTATCATAATCCCTATTTGTTTCTCATATTTGCTTTTTCACACCCCTTCTGAACATTCTGTATTCCACTTGGTTCTCAATTGTATTTGCTACCTGACACCTGTCATAAGCATACTTTTCATCTTTAACTTAATTTCCATCTCCTTTGTCATCCAGGGAGCTCTGGATTTGTTTGTCCTACTCTTCCCTTTTGAGGGAACATATCTTTACTGTGTCCAAATCATCTTCTCTTTGAAGGTAGCTCATTGTTCAGCTACTGTTTTCCTGCCAACCTTTGGTTCCAGTCTATCCGGCCCAGCTCCACTCTTGCCCCATTGAAGTCCGCTCTCTGCCATTTGATTATTCTTACTCTGGATTGACCAATGTCATTTTCCACCGTCATCCTAAACCTTATGATAAAATGATCACTATCCCCTAAATGTTCCCCCACTGTCACTTGATCTACTTGGCCCACCTCATTCAAAAGAATCAGTTCTAGAAGTGCCTCCTTTCTTGTTGGACTAAACACATACTGCTGTAGGAAATTCTCCTGAACATGATTTAGCAACGCTTATCCCTCACTATCCCTTACACTACCACTTTCCCAGTCTATATACAGGTAATTAAAGGCCCCCATTACAACTACTCGATGATGTTTATGCCTCTCTGTAATTTCATTGCAGATTTGTTTATACCCTTCCCACTAGCTGGTGGTCTATATATTACACTGAGCAATGTAATTGCACCCTTCTTATTCCTTAGCTCCAGCCAAATTGATTCTGTCCTTGAATCCTCTGACACATCCTTTCTCCAGTACTGCAATACTCTTCTTAACCAAAAACGCCACCCCCTTGTCCTTTTTTCCCTTTCTTATCTTTACTCAACACCTTGTAACCAGGAATATTTAACACCCAGATTTGCCCCTCCTTAAGCCAAGTTTCCGTTATCGTCACAACA
Source organism: Carcharodon carcharias (assembly GCF_017639515.1). NCBI lineage: Eukaryota > Metazoa > Chordata > Chondrichthyes > Lamniformes > Lamnidae > Carcharodon > Carcharodon carcharias. Next base: position 99,402,935 of record NC_054475.1, read on the forward strand.
TCATAATCCCACAAGGCAATCTGTGCCTGTAATTCCCCAATTTTATTAACTATACTCCGTGCATTCACATACAAGCAGTGTAACCCTGCATTAGACTTCATTACTTGCTCCCTTACTCCGACCCCATCTATTAACTTACTATTCTCCCGGCATTTTTTGCACCCTGGTATTACTTTCTAATATTCTCTCCTGGTTCCTACAGGAATTGCAGAGAAGTACTGGATTTCAATACGGTGGTACATGTGAATGTCTGTATTCACAGATTCACAGAAAGATACAGCACAGAATGAGATCATTCGGCCTAGCGTGTCTGTGGCAACTCTTTGGCAGAGCATTCTAATTAATCCCACTCCCCTGTTCTTTCCCTATAGCCCTGTAAAACAAAATCCTTCAAGTAGTTATTCTTTTGAATGTTACTATTGAATATACTTCCACTGCCCTTTCTGGTAGTGCATCCAGATCACAACATCTTGCCGTGTAAATTCTTCATGTTGCCACTGGTTCTTTTACCAATTACCTTAAACCTGTGTCCTCTCATTACTGACTCTTCTGCCATTGTGCACAGTTTCTCCTTATTTATTGTATCAAAATAATTCATGATTTTGAACATCTTTATCAAATTTCCTGTCAAGCCTCTCTGTTCTAAGGAGAACAATTCCAGTTTTTCCAGATAACTGGAGTCCCTCATTTGTGGTACTATTCTAGTAAATCTCTTCTGTTCCCTCTCCAAGGCTTTGAAATCCTTTTTAAAGTGTGGTGTGCAGAATTAATTACAGTGCTCCAGCTGAGACTTAACCAGTGTTTTATAAAAGTTTAGCATAACATCCTTGCTTTTGTACTCCAAGCAGCTATTAACAAACTTAAGGATCCCATAATTTTTTAACACCCTTCTCAATTTGTCCTGCTACATTCAAAGATTGATGTACATATATCTCCAGGTCTCTATGTTCCTGAACCTCTTTTAGAATGAATTTAAAACTAAATTAGTTCTCCTTATCATTCCTACCAAAAATATATCACTTCATACTTGTCTATATTAAATTTCATTTGCCATGTGTCTGCTCGCTTCACCAGAGTATGTCCTCCTGAAATCTGTTACAAGCCTTCTCATTGGTCACAGCATTTCCAAGTTTTGCATTGTCTGCAAACACTGAAATTATGGGTGAGATTTTCCGTACCTGCCCGCCACCGGAATCTTCCGGTCCCGCCCGCCACCGGGATCTTCCAGCCCCGCCCGCCACCGGGATCTTCCGGTCCCACCACGAGTCAATGAAATTCTGGCTGTGATGCCACCTCGCCCATGGGGGGTCCGGAAAATCCCAGCCCATGTCTTCTATACCCAGGTCCAGGATATATAACAAAAATATATGGTAAATAACATGTATGAGAAAATGAGCAGTGATCCTAATACCAACCTCCAGGAAACACCACTGAATACTTTCCTCCAGTTCGAAAAACAACCATTCACACTAATCTCTGCTTTGCATCTCTTAGTCAATTTTGAATCCATGCTGCCATTGTCCTTTTAATTCCATAGGTTTTCATTTTTGCTGACAAGTCTATTGTGGTACTTTATCAAACACTTCTTGAAAGTCCGTATACTCATCATCAACAATACTATCCTCATCAACCCTTTCCACTACATTACCAAAAAAATCAATCAAGTCACTGACCTCATTACCTCCACAGCTTCCAACCTCATAGTCTCCCAACCTCGGATGGCCCGCTTCTACCACCTACCCAAAATCCACAAACAGGACTGTCCTGGCAGACCGATCGTGTCAGCCTGCTCCTGCCCAACGGAACTCATTTCTTGCTATCTCGACTCCATTCTCTCTCCCGTTGTCCAGTCTCTTCCCACCTACATCCGCGATTCCTCTCACGTCTTACATCATATCAACAATTTCCAGTTCCCTGGCCCCAACCACCTCCTCTTCACCATGGATGTCCAATCCCTCTACATCTCCATTCCCCAGCAGGATGGTCTGAGGGCTCTCCGCTTCTTCCTCGAACAGAGGCCCGAACAATCCCCATCCACACTACTCTTCTCCGTCTGGCTCAACTTGTTCTCTCACTGAACAATTTCTCCTTAAACTCGTCTCACTTCCTCCAAATAAAAGGTGTGGCAATGGGTACCCGCATGGGCGCCAGTTATTCCTGTCTCTTTATGGGGTTTGTGGAACATTCCTTGTTCCAGTCCTACTCAGGCCCCCTCCCACAACTCTTTCTCCGATATATCGATGACTGCTTCGGTGCCACTTCATGCTCTCATCTGGACCTGGAAAAATGTATTAATCTTGCTTCCAATTTCCACCCCTCCATCATTTTCACATGGTCCATCTCTGATACTTCCCTTCCCTTCCTTAACCTCCCTGTCTCAATTTCTGGTGATAGACTGTCCACCAATATTCATTACAAGCCTACTGACTCCCACTACCTCAACTACAGCTCCTCACACCCCGCTTCCTGTAAGGACTGCATCCCATTCTCTCAGTTCCTTCATCTCTGTCACATCTGTTCTGATGATGCCACTTTCCAAAACAGTTCCTCTGACATATCTTCCTTCTTCCTTAACTGAGGTTTATCACCCACGGTGGTTGACAGGGCCCTCAACCATGTCCGGCCCATCTCCCACGCATCCGCCCTCTCACCTTCCTCTCCCTCCCAGAACCATGACAAGAGGGTATCCTTACTTATCACTCCACCAGCCTCTGCGTTCAAAGGATCATCCTCTGCCATTTCCGCCAACTCCAGCATGATGCCACCACCAAACACATCTTCCCTTCACCCCCCTGGCGGCTTTCCGCAGGGGTTGTTCCTTCCTGGACACCCTGGTCATCTCCTCCATTACCCCCTACACCTCAACCCCCTCCGACGGCACCTTCTCATGCAAAAGCAGAAGGTGCAACACCTGCCCATTTACTTGCCCCCTCCTCACCGTCCAAGGGCCCAAACACTCCTTTCAAGTGAAGCAGCGCTTCACTTGCACTTCCCTCAATTTAGTCTACTGCATTCGCTGCTCCTAATGTGGTCTCCTTTACATTAGAGAGGCCAAACGCAGACTGGGTGACCACTTTGCGGAACACCTTCGGTCTGTCCGCAAGCATGACCCAGACCTCCTTGTCGCTTGCCATTTCAACATACCACCCTGCTCTCATGCCCACATGTCCATCCTTGGCCTGCTGCAATGTTCCAGTGAAGCTCAACGCAAACTGGAGGAACACCAACTCATCTTCTGACTGGGCACTTTACAGCCTTCCGGACTGAATATTGAGTTCAACAATTTCAGATCATGAACTCTCTCCTCCATCCCCACCCCCTTTCCGATCCCCCTTTCTCCAATAATTTATAATTTAAAAAAATATATATTTTTCTTTTCCCACCTATTTTTAAATTTATTTCAATCTATTGTTTTATCTTCACTTTTGAGCCAATTTTGATCCCTTCCCCCAACCTACCCCTTCTTGGGCCATCTGCCACTAGCTTTTCCTGCTTGCTACCCTTAATATCCCCATTAGCACATTTCTTAGATAATATCACCACCATCAACACCCCTTTGTCCTTCTGTCTATGACATCTTTGGCAATCTCTTCTTTGCCTTCACCTATCACTGGCCCCCTATCCAGCTCTACCTGTCCCACCCCCCTCTACCAGCTTATATTTCACCTCATTTCTCTATTTCCTTAGTTCTGATGAAGAGTCATACAGACTCAAAACGTCAACTGTATTCCTCTCCACAGATGCTGTCAGACCTGCTGAGTTTTTCCAAGTATTTTTGTTTTTGAGTCAAAAAGTATTTCCCTTTAACAAGTCCATACTAACTTTCATTTCTAAGGCCTTATTTTTATAAAAACTAATTCATTTTGTCCCTGATTATTGTCTAAAAAGGTTTCACTGGCGTTAGGCTTAACAATCTGTAGATGCTGGGTATATCTTCCTCCATTTATTAAATAGCAATAAGTAAGTAATTAGCCCTCATCCACAAAAATCATAAACATCTCTCTCCATTAGAGAGAGAGAGGCAATTGTTTATATATAGCTTGAGGGGCAACATTCCGCAAGTGTGGGGCAAGGCAAGGAGGCGGACCTCCATGAACTAGCCAGCCGGTATGGAGATTGAACCCACACAGTTGGCATCATTCTGCATCACATTCTAGCCATCTAGCTAACTATAACATTTTCAATCTTTCAGTACTCTGGCATCACCTGCCTAAATAAGTGGGATTGGAATATTGTGGCCCGAGCCTTTGCAAATGCAACCCCTACTTCCTTTAGTAACCAGGGATGCATCTTACCAAGAATGAATGACTTATCTACTTTGAAGGCTGTCAACCTTTTAAATAAATTCTTTTTATCTATTTTTATCCTTTCTAATGATGCTACTGTCTCCTCCTTCACTGCTCCACTGGTAGCATCCTGTTCTCTAGTGAAGGCAGATACGTTTTCATTTAGCATTTCAGCCACGCCCTCGGTCTCCATGGGATTTCTCCCTTTTGGTCTCTAATCAGCTCACACTTCATTTACCTACCCTTTTACTATTTATGTGTTTTTGATTTTCTTTTATGTTAGCTGTTAATCTAATCTCATAATCTCTCTTTGTCCCTCTTATTTCCGGTTTTCCGCACTGTTCTCTACTGTATCGTGAATCTTAAATTTGTTGTAAGCCTCCTTTGTATATTTTACTTTAACCTCTGTCTCTTTAGTTATCCAGGAAGCTCTACTTTGGATGTCACTCATATAAGCCTCATGGGAATGTGTCTATTCTGTAGCTGAGCCATCTCTCTTTCAAAGCCTCCCATTGTTCAATTACACTTTCATCTACCAATCATTAATTTCAGTCCACCTGGACCAGTTCCCTTTCTAACACACTGAAGTTAGCTCTCCTCCAGTTAAGTGTTTTTAAGATTCATTGTATCATGTCCTTTAGCATAACTATTTTAAACCTGATGATATTGTGATCACTGTTCCCTAAATACTCTACCACTGAAACATACTCCACTTCTTCCACTGAACTAGACCCAGCACTGCTTCATTCTTCTTTGGACTGGAAACAGAAAGTTCTTTTGTATACGTTTCAGAAATTCCTCTGCCTCTATAGTCTGTACTATCCCAGTCTATATTAGAATAACTTAATTCCCCCATTACAACTACTCTGCAGTTCTTATATTTTTCTGTAAATTGCTTTCAAATTTGCTCCTCTATCTCTTTCTTACTATTTGGTTACCCTAATATACATTATTATATTAATAGATTTATTAATTCGTAAATAAGTACACAAAATTTAAAAATTGAATTTTTTTTAATATTTACATTATTGGTTTCTTTTTGACCAATCTGAACCCGATAAAGTAATCATATTACACACAGAAGGATTCAATAATTGGTATCAACTGGGTCTCCATTGATTTCATGAGGTTTTCTATAATGGAATTTTGGAAACTTTCCAGTAACTCTTAAGGTGAACGTACCTCAACTAGAAATAGTTTTATAAGTATTTGCAAATCTGTAATTTTATATTACTACCAGGGATGAGAGGAAGGGCTAATAAAACTTTCAATCAATTATTAATGTGGAAAAATTCCGACATCAAATCATCTGATACATTTTATTTTTGAGCTTGAATATTAAAGGTATGGTACTTGTTTTTAACATTCATCTGAGACCTATAGATTTGGAAAGTAATATCAGTAATGGTTCCTGGCAAAAACCACATTAAAAAAATCATCTACAAAAAAGACAGGCATCCAGTATCTCTTTTCTAATCAAGTCTTGTGACCAATCTCAAGGACATTTGATTGTATGTTCAAATGGGTAATTTAAACTTCCATTGAAAAGAACACATTTAGAGTACTCAGTGCAATTTTATCTACGCACACTCAAAAAGATCGAAGATTTGAAGAAAGTTCAGAGAAGAGGAAAATGGCTCTGTAGATAATTTAATTCAGATTTTGATTCTAGAAGCTATAAAGTGAAAATAAATAATGAATCTGGAAGGAGTAAAAAGAAATTTTATCACAAACAGTAAGAGGAAGAGACTCCATCAAAAATAATTGATTCGTTGGAAACAAAGCTAAACATACATCTGTTTAAAAATGGTATGTTGCTAAATCATTTTGGATGTGGTCACTTGCTGTGAGTGAGTGGTGGAAGCCAATATTTCCAGATACATTTTAGCTCCTTATTTTGCCTGTACATGACTTGCTCTGATTGGCACAAATCCTACAGATTCTTTACTTGTATATCTGTTGGAGGTACAGCCACTATGTTCTCTGTTGTTGCTAGCAGTGAAAGCCAAGCAATTCTATGAGTGGCATATGCCCCTTACCTCATCTGCAGCAGGCTGAATAGATTTGAAAATTGGATCTAGTGGTTGGTAACTGAACAGGCAGAGCCCAGCTCCCTTTCCTCGATGGCATCATGTGTTATTTAAAGCAAATGTACAACAAAACCTGTACTTCTACAAAAATATAGCGGATTTTTAAAAATTCACTCATGGGGTGTGGGCATTTTTGGCTAGGCCAGCATTTATTGCCCATCCTTAATTGCCCTTGAGAAGGAATTAGTGAGCTGCCTTCTTGAACCGCTGCAGTCCACATGGTGTGGGTACACCCAGAGTGCTGTTAGGAAGGGAGTTCCAGGATTTTGACCCAGTGACATGTATGCTTTGTGAATATCCAAATACACTACATCCACTGGCTTTCCCTTATCTACCTTGACAGTTACAATCTCAAATAACTGATTTGCCAGACATGATTTTCCTTTCATAAATTGTGATGACTCTGCCTAATCATATTATAATTCTCTAAGTGCTCTGTTATCACTCTCTGTTAATGGATTCTAGCATTTTCCTTGCTTTCTTAATGTCAATTTTAAATTGATAACCCCTCATTGATGACTCCCCAACAAGAGGAAGTAATATTTTCATTTTTATATTAATCAACCCGTTATAATTTTATAAATGTCTATTAAATCTCATCTTAGCCTTTTCTACTTCAATGGAAATTATCCTTGAATAACCAGGCCATTTAAATGTGAAGGGATAGGTGTGCATTTAAGATCAGGGTGGCTTCTCAGTATATTTTGTCAGTGCATGAAAACCCTGCATCCTATTTTTAAAAGTTTATCAGCCAAATTGTGAAATAGACAATTGTATGTCAAGAACCTTTTTATCCACTGTAGGACCAGATGTCCACACCTTGAAAGCATCCATCATTTGATGCAAGTTGGCACTAAATTAGTAGTTTTATCTGGAGTGGTTATGAAGACAGATGATGGTGAAAATGGAGAAATTTCCACTTTGTAGCAGCAAGTGTTGTTGTGAAAGTGGGCTTGAGGATTGGTGTCAATGCCAAAGTAAATGTAGTATTACCATGACTATTCCTGACCTTGCTAAATGCCGGTACATGTTGAGGAGGACACAGATAGAGTAAGAACACGTAGATGGAATATAATGTGGGGATGCATGAAGTTACCCACTTTGGAAGAGAAAATAGAAAAGCAGAATACTTTTTAAATGGTAAGGAAACTGGGATTTGTTGGTATTCAGAGGAATCTGCATGTCCTTGTACATGAATCACAGAAGGTTAGCATTCATGTACAGCAAGCAATTTGAAAGCAAAGGGTGTGTTAGTTGCTATTACAAAGGGGTTGGAATACATGAGTGAAGATGTTTAACTGGAATTGTATAGATCCTTAGTGGTTGAGGCCATTCCTGGAGTATTGTGTGCCGTTTTCATCTCCTTACCTAAGGATGGATGTACCAGCCTCTGAGGGAGTGTAACAAAGCTTCAATACACTGATTCCTGAGAAGAAGGGATTGTCACATGAGCAGGGAATGAGTAGACTGTGCCTATATTCCCTAGAATTTAGAAGAATAAAAAGTGAACTCATTGAAGCATATAAAATTCTTAAGGGGCTTGAAAGATAGATGCTGGGGGATGCTTACCCTGGCTGGGGAATCTAAAACATGGCGTCACAGTCTTAGAATAAGGGATTGGTTATTTGGAACTGAGGAGAGAAGAAATGTCTTACACTCAAAGAATTAAGGGATATGGGATAGCATGGGAAGCTGGAGTTAAGGAAGCTGGAGGATCAAATATGGTTTTTCCAGTCCCGCCCGCCACCAGGATCATCCGGTCCCACTGAAAGGCAATGAACTTTTGGGTGGGTTGCCAAATCTCCTGCGGTGGGTCCCACCACAATGGGGCCAGAAAATCCCAGCCTATGATTGTATTCAGAACAGGCTTGAAGGGCGGAATGGGCTTCCCTCGCTCCTATTTCTTTTGCGCTTATGTCCTTACGAGAGACGTTAGAAGAAATTTCTGTGCAAAGAGGGTGTTAGAGCAGGGGATGCTTTGCAACAAGTGGTAGTTGAAGAAAAGACCATTGCATCTTTTAAACAAAGCTTCAATAAATATTTGAAGTCATGAAAGATGCAAGGGTTCAGGGAGAGAGCAGTGCAATGGCATTAGTTTTGGATTGCTCCAGCAAAGACTTAACACAGACTTAAAGGTCCAAATGGCATCCTTCTGTGCTATAAACGTTTGTGGTAGAATGATTCTGCTACATAAAATGCAGCAGAATTTGAACAAGTGACATAAAAAACAAGCAAAACTGATTGGAGAAACTCCATCCTGGGCAATGGTATTTAAACATAGCTTGAAGGAAATCAGAAAGTTAGCCAAACAATTTGCTCCACTAACACTTGTATTATTATTCTGAACATTGTTGTCAATAAATGTTAATCTCTAAATTGAAAATAGAATGCTCAGATAGCTTTATCCTGTAATTATTCATTTATTGTGTTGCCACAAGGTGGCATCATTTAAATGGCAATGAGTCCATTTAAGAAAATTTGCAAATGAGGTCATATTAGAAAGTATTCACCTACATCCAAGGATCACTAAACTGTTGAAGTGTGGTTTTCTATCCTATAAATATTTCCTTGGAAATTGTTAAACAACTGAATCCAGGCATTTGTGGAACTAAATCCCAGATGATAAAAATATTCTTGAAGTCAGCAGAGGACATCTTTCGATCAGAGTTGAAGGAATACACAGCACTATGTTGGTAACAGTATCCAAGTTACGTCCTGTACTGAAGTTGCAAAACTGGGTCACAGTGATGTTTAGGATATTCCTCGAGAATAACACCCAATGATGCCCTACTGCAGGACAGCAGTGAACTTTAAAATTTATATCTAGAAAAAGACTTCCAGGTGACACTGCATAGCCTTTTCACTGAAGTGACCTTTTCAGTCAGTTTTCAGTTTTTTAAAAATGTCACCAAGCCATTTTAGTATGTATGCAGGGAGCTGACTTTCCTTCATTTAACACAACCTGTGCTATCAATTTGTGCTAAACAAGGATGCAGGCTGAAGTGTACCGGGAGTGCCATACATGACTTGGAGTACTATTTCCAAGTACTAGATGTCCAAGTCTCTATATTGAACACTGAACAAAGCCATTCCATCCTACAAATTCTCTGTTGATTGAATGGTATTGATGGCAACTATCAAAACTAGCTTTGATCAACAATTTAAATGTGAAAATGAGAAAATAGATTACAATGTTCTTGCGAAGTGAAAGCACAATGAAGCAATTTTCCCCGATGTGAACAGTGTAAGACAAGAATTAACCTACAAAAAAATTAATGGAGTAGTAATGATAATTTTTCTTCCCTGTTGTTCAGATTATAAAATTAACTGGGGAAATAAGAACTAAGGTTTGCTTTCAAAATGAAGACCTGTAAATGGTTAGGAAATGAGGCATGATCCTATTACTAATGGAGGTCTTTGTTCCACTGCAAATTCTTTAAGTCACATGGGAGTGGACATTTGTCATTTTGGACAGATTTCTGTGTGAAGGCAGACAGAACACGTGCCTGAGCTGGGAAGCCTGAGGCAGGCCGCAGATTGGTCCTTGGGCCTCAATGTTATTAATTGGGCAAGTAACCAATGTCATTCATGCCTTCACAGGCACCTCACCCTTCAAAGAAAAATAACATAAGAATATAAGAGCATAAGAAATAGAGGCAGGACTAGAACATATGGTCCCTCAAGCCTGCTCTGCAATTCAATACAATCATAGCTGATCTTCTTCCTCATCTCCATTATCCCACTCCTCACCATATGCCTTGATTCCCTGAGGAATCAAAAATCTGTCTACTCAGCCTAGAATATATTAAATGATGGAGCATCCACGGCCCTCGGAGTAGAGAATTCCAAAGATTCAATGCCCTTTCAGCTGGCAACTACAGACGAGTCAGTTTGACCTCAGTGGCAGGGAAACTTCTGGCAGCTACAGTTCGGGATAAAATCAATGGCCATTTAAACAAATGCAGGATAATTAAGGAAAACCAGCATGGATTCACTAAGGGAAATTCATGTTTAACAAATTGCTGGAGTTTTCTGAGGAGGTAACAGAGAAGGTTGATATGGTGATATGGATTGTTGATGTGGTGTATATGGATTTTCAAAAGACATTGTACAGTGCCACACAACAGACCTGTGAGCAAAATTTCCAGGTCATGGAATAAAAGGGAAAGTATGTGCTTGGATAAGAAATTGGCTGAGTGACAGGAAGCAGAAAGTAGTGATAAATGGTTGTTTTAACATTGGAGGAAGGTTTGTAGTGTAGTTCCTCAGGGGTCAATGGTGGGACCCTTGTTCTTCCTGATATATATTAATGACCTAGACTGTGGCGTGCAGGGCATGGTTTCAAAATTTGCAGATGATAAGAAGATTGGAAATGTTGTCAACTGTGATGAGGATAGTCTTGAACTTCAAAAGGACATAGACATGTTGGTGATTGGGCATACAAGTGGCAGATGAAGTGTGAGGTGATCCATTTTGGCAGCAAGTTAATGATGATACAGTATAAATTAAAGGGAGAAACTCTAAAGGAGGTGCAGGAACAGAGGGACATTGGTGTACATGTACATAGGTCATTGAAGGTGGCAGGGCCTTTTGAGAGAGCAGTTAATAAAGCATATAGTATCTTAGGTTTTATTAATAGGGGCATTTTGTACGAGAGTAAGGAGGTCACGTTGAACTTGTATAAGACACTAGTTATGCCTCATCTGGAGTACTGCGTCCAGTTCTGGGCACCATACTTGAGGAAGGATGTGAAGGCATTGGGGAGAGTACAGAGGAGGTTCACAAGAATAATTCCAGGGATAAAGAACTGTAGCAGTGAGGATAGACTGGAGAGCTTGGGATGCTTTTCCTTGGAGAAATGAAGGTTGAAAGGAATCTTGCTAGAGGTATTCAAGAGCCTGAGGGGTATGGACATGTTAAATAGTGAAAAACTGTTCCCACTCAAAAGAGCTTCAAGAAGCAAGGGCAGAGATTCAAAATAATTTGCAAAATTTGTAAAAGTGATGTGAGGAAAGATTTTTTCACCCAGAATGTGGTTGGAATCTGGAATGAACTTCCTGAGAGGGTGGTGAAGGCAGGTTTGATCGAGGTATTCACAGGGGAATTGGATTGCTACCTGAAAAGAAATAATGTACAAGATTACGGGGATATGGCAGGGGAGTGGGACTAGGTGGAATGCTCTTTCAGAGAGCCAGTGCAGACTCAATGGGCCAAATGGCCTCCTTCTGCACTGTAAAGATTCTGTGGAGGAATTTCTCCCTATCTCCATCCTAACTAATTGGCTTCTTATGCTGACACTTTGCCCTTATGTTCTAGATTCTCCATCCAGGGGAAACGACAAACTCCAGGGAGTATAGAGTCAATTTACTCAGCTTCTCACCATAGGACAAGCCTCTCATCCCAGGAACCTTCACTGTACCGCCTCCATAACAATTACATGCCTATGTAACAAAAACAGAAAATGCTGGAAAAACTCAGCAGGCCTAACAGCATCTGTGGAGAGAAAGACAGAGTTAACATTTTGAGTCCATATCAGACTCAAAATGTTAACTCTGTCTTTCTCTCCACAGATGCTATTTGACCTGCTGAGCTTTTCCAGCATTTTCTGTTTTTGTTTCAGATTTCCAGCATTAGCAGTATTTTGCTTTTACATTCCTCTGCAATTGGCTTTGTTTAAGAGTTCTGTTTTGGACTCAAGTATTTCATATGAAATTCAATTGTATTATGATCACTTTTGCCTAGAGGATCTTTTACAGTGAGATTACTAGTTAACTCTGCCTTATTACACAATAACACATCATTACAAAATATCTAAAATCGCTTTGTCCCTAATTCATTCCACAATGTATTATTCTAGAATGCTCTCACAAAAGCACTCTACAAACTCATCCTCCAGGATACCTTTGCCCATTTCAGTTATCCAGTCTATATGAAGATTAAAGTTCCCCATAATTATTATATTTTTACAAGCTCCAATTATTTTTTGCTTCTTGTTGTATGCAATTTAATTCATTCATGGGATTTCTGGGAAGGCCAACATTTACTGAACAAACATAATTGCTCTTGAGAAGGTGGTGGTGAGCCATGCAGTGAGTACACCTGCAGTGCCATTAGCGGGGGGGGAGTTCCAGGATTTTGACCCAATGACAATTAAGGAATGGCAATTTATTTCCAGGTCAGGATGGCATGTGACTTGGAGGGGAACTTACAGGTGGTGGTGTTTCAATCTATATATGCAGGTGATGGTGTGGTGGTATTGTCGCTGGACTAGTAATCCAGAAACCCAGGGTAATGCTGTGGGGACCCGGGTTTGAATCCCACCACGGCAGAATCTGCCCTACATGTGTCTTCAGACCCACAGCAATGTGGATGACTCTTAATTGCCCTCTGAAATGGCTTAGGAAACCACTCAGTTGTATCAAACCGCTACAAAGCCTCAAAAAGGAATGAAACCGAATGGACCATCTGACATCAGCCTAGGCACCAGAAATGACAATGGCAAACTCAGCCCTGCTGACCCTGCAAACTCCTCCTTACTAATATCTGGGGGCTAGTGCCAAAATTGGGAGAGCTGTCTCACAGACTAGTCAATCAACAGCCTGACATAGTCATACTCACAGAATTGTATCTTACAGATAATGTCCCAGACATCAGCATCACTATCCTTGGGTATGTCCTGTCCCACTGGCAGAACAGATCCAGCAGATGTGGCGGCGCAGCTGGATACAGTCAGGAAGGAGTTGCCATGGGAGTCCTCTGGACCCCATGAAGTCTCATGGCATCAGGTCAAACATAGGCAAGGAAACCTCCTGTTGATTACCACGTACCACCCTCTCTCAGCTGATGAATTAGTACTCACATTGAGGAAGCACTGCAGGTGACAAGGGTGCAGAATGTACTCTGAGTGGGGGACTTCAATGTCCATCACCAAGAGTGGCTCGGTGTTGGCCAAGCCCTGTTGGGCATTGTTGCTAGACTGGGTCTGCAGCAGGTGGTGAGGGAACCAACAAGAGGGAAAAAACATACTTGGCCTCATTCTCACTGCAGATGCATCTGTCCATGACAGTGTCGGTTGGAGTGACCACCTCGCAGTTCTTGTAGAGACAAAGTCCCACCTTCACATTAAGGATTCCCTCCATCGTGTTTTGTGGCACTATCACCATGCTAAATAGATTTCAAACAGATCTAGCATCTCAAGACTGGGCATCCATGACACTCTGTGGGGCATCAGCAGAATTGTACTTGAACACAATCTGTAATCTCATGGCTTGGCATATCCCCCACTCTACCATTACTATCAAGCCAGGGGATCAACCATGGTTCAATGAAGATTGCAGGAGGGCATGCCAGGAGCATCACCAGGCAAATCTAAAAATGAGGTGTCAACCTGCTGAAGCTATAACACAGGACTACTTGCATGCCAAACAGCATAAGCAGCAAATGATAGACAGAGCTAAGCGATCCCACAACCAACGGATCAGATCTAAGCTCTGCAGTCCTGCCACATCCAGTCATGAATGATGGTGGACAATTAAACATCTCACTGGAGGAGAAGGCTCCACAAATATTCCCATTCTCAATGGTGGGGGAGCCCAGTCCATCAGTGCAAAAGGTAAGGCAGAAGCATTTGCTACAATCTTCAGCCAGAAGTGTCAAGTGGATGATCCATCTCGGCCTCCTCGGGAGGTCCCCAGCTTCACAGGTACCAGTCTTCAGCCAATTCGATTCACTCTGCGTGATATCAAGAAATGACTGAAGACACTGGATAGTGCAAAGGCTATGGGCCTTGACAATATTCTGGAATAGTATTGAAGTCTTGTGCTCCAGAACTTGCTGCGCCCATAGCCAAGCTGTTCCAGTATAGCTACAACACTGGAATCTACCCGGCTAAGTGGAAAATTGCCCAGGTATGTCCTGTACACAAAATGCAGGATAAATCCAACTTGGCCAATTTCCGCCCCATCAGTCTACTCTCGATCATCAGTAGAGTAATGGAAGGGTTCATCAACAGTGCTATCAAGCAGCATTTGCTTAGCAATAACCTGCTCACTGATGCCCAGTTTGGGGTCCGCCAGGGCCACTCAGCTCCTGACCTCATTACAGCCTTGGTTCAAACATGGACAAAAGAGCTGAACTCCCAAGGTGAGGTGAGAGTGACTACCCTTGACATCAAAGCCGCATTTGACCAAGCGTGGTATCAAGGAGCCCTAGCAAAACTGGATTCAATGAGAATCAAGGGGAAAACTCTCCATTGGTTGGAGTCATACCTAACACAAAGGAAGATGGTTCTGGCTGTTGGTGGTCAGTCATGACAGCTCCAGGACATCACTGCAGGAGTTCCTCAGGGTAGTGTCCTTGGCCCAACCATCTTCAACTGCTTCATCAATGACCTCCCTTCTAACATAAGGTCAGAAGTGGGATGTTCACTGATGATCGCACAATGTTCAGCACCATTCATGACTCCTCAGATAATGAAGCAGTCCATGTCCAAATGCAGCAAGACCTGGACAATGTCCAGGCTTGGACTGACAAGTGGCGAATAACATTCACGCCACACAAGTGCCAGGTAATGACCATCTCAACAAAAGGGAATCTAACCATCGCCCCTTGACATTGAATGGCATTACCATCACTGAATCCCCCACTATAAACACCTCAAGGGAGTTAGTATTGACCAGAAACTGAACTTGAATAGCCACATAAATACTGTGGCTACAAGAGCAGATCTGAAGCTAGGAATCCTGTGACGAGTAACTCCCCTCCTGACTCCCCAAAGCCGGCCCATCATCTCCAACGCACAAGTCAGGAGTGTGATGGAATACTCCCCACTTTCCTGGATGAGTGCAGCTCCAGCAACTCTTAATAAGCTGGACACCATCCAGGATAAAGCAGCCCACTTGATTGGCACCATATCCACAAACATTCACTCCCTCCACCAGCAACGCACAGTAGCAGCTGTGTGTACCATCTACAAGTTGCACTGCAGGAATCCACCAAGGCTTCTTAGACAGCACCTTCCAAACCCACGACCACTACCATCTAGAAGGATAAGGGCAGCAGTTAGATGGGAACACCACCACCTGGAATTCCCCTCCAAGTCACCCACCATCCTGACTTGGAAATATATCGCCATTCCTTCACTGTTGCTGGGGCAAAATCCTGGAACTCCCTCCCTAACAGCAGTGTGGGTGTACCTGCACCACATGGACTGCAGCGGTTCAAGAAGGCAGCTCAACACCACCTTCTCAAGGGCAAATACAGATGGGCAATAAATGCTGGCCAAGCTAGCGAAGCCCACATCTTATAAATGAATTTTTAAAAATTTAAAATCTGCTGCCTTTGTTCTTCTAGGCTGTAGAGGTCATGGGTTTGAAAAATGTTATCAAAGGAGCATTGGTGAGTTGCTGCAGTGCATTTTGTAAACGATACACTGCAGCCATTGTCTGATGATTTTGAACAAGGTGATGGATGGGGTTGCCATTCAAGCGGGCTGCTTTGTTCTTGATGGTATTGAGCTGCACTCACACTGGTAAGTATTCCATCACAGTCTTGACTTGTGCCTTGTAGATGGTGGACAGGTCTCAAGGAGTCAGGATGTGAGTTGCTCACCACAGAATTCCCAGCCTCTGAACTGCTCTTGTAGCCTGTCATGAAGATATTAATGTATATAATGTTATTGGAAATTATTTTAAATTGGACTTGTAGTAGGATGTGTCTGTGGGTGTGAGTGTGTGTGTCTTAATTGGATTAAAGACAGCTAGTTTGTGTGCTTTGATGAAGAAGAGTCATACGGACTTGAAACATTAACTCTGTTTTTCTCTCCACAGATGCTGTCAGACCTGCTTGAGTTTTTCCAGTATTTTCTGCTTTTGCTTTGATGTATAGTAGCTTTGAGATGTGAAACAGTAAGGTAGTGTACATTTGCATTTTGTTGAATAAACCATTCAAAGACAGGGGGTGAAATCTTATGCCTAGCTAGGAGACACCAAGCAATATGTTTATATTACTAATAAAATTGGTACTATGAAAGGGGTTTATTGTTAGAAGAGGTGGAGTTCAAAGGGCCTGGTGATACAATGAGAACTTACATTCAAAGGGAAGGCTAGGTATATACAGAAAAGAGTCTTGTGTGTGGGTCAGGGGCACGCCGCCTGTAAGCGTACAACTGTGCAAAGGAACCAAGTTGAAAGGAACCTTATTTTGAATTTGCAAGATAAAATGTGATTGCCTGATGTCTGTTTAAACCTATGGATTATTATTGCCTTGGGAAGATTACCTGGGAGTGATTAATTTGGGGATTTGTTTAAGTCGTGGTAGTAATTTGTAGACATGTGTATGTGTTTAAATTTGTTAAATTAATAAATGTTTAATTTATTTTCATAAAAAACTTATTGAGGCCTTGTGGTCTTACTCCTGAATTCTGAGCTGCATTTCAAACATACGAATTGAAAATATAGGTTATGACAGTTGTTTAAAGTTTCCCCTCTGAGATTTTAAATAACTCAGCCTTTAGCAACTGCTGTGTCTTAACATAGCCTCAGTGTATACATGGCTGCTTCAGCTGAGCTTGTGGTCAATGGTAACCCCCAAGTGTTGATTGTGGTGGATTCAGCGATAACAACTTTTTTTCATGGGATGTGAGAATCACTGACAAGTCCAACAATTGTTGCCCATCCCTAATTGTCCTTGAACTGAGTGGCTTGGTGGGCCACTTCAGCAGGCAGTTAAGTGGGTCTGGAGTCACATATAGCCAATTAACGAAAGCAGGTTTCTTTCCCTAAAGGGCATAATGAACCAGAAGGGCTTTTACAACAACTGATGATAGTTGTTATGGTCACAATTTATGGTCCACATTGATTAAATGAATTTAAATTCCACCAGCTACCCTGGTTGGATTTGAACCTAGGTCCCCAGAACATCAGTCTGAGGACTAATCTAGTCTGAGGACTGAGGGCAAGTCCAGCGAAATTACCACTATGCCACTCTCACCATAGAACATGAAGATAGCTAGATTCTTTCTTGTTAGAGACAATCATTACCTGGCAGTTGTGGAGCATGAATATTACTTGACACGAAACAGTCCAAGTCTGGATTTTGTCCAGGTCTTGTTGCGTGTGAACACAAACTACTTCAGTATCTGAGGAGTTGCGAATGGTGCTGAACACTTTCAATCATCAGCCAACATCTCCACTCTAACCTTACGGTGGAGGACAGGTCACTGATGAAGATACTGTTAGAGGACCTATAAACTACTTCCACCAGTGTTTTCTGACTCTTGTTATTCTTAATCTCCACCCATACTTACTCTACTTCCTGATCTTTTGAGCCAAGATCCTTTCTCACTGCTGTCCTTATGTCACCCTTCATTATCAGGACTACCCCTCTCCTTTTCCATGCTCTCTGTCTTTTGAAATGGTAACCGAACTATTTATTTCCCAACTTTGGTCACCTTGTAACTATTTTCAGGATTCTTGGCTTTGGATCAGGGTCCCAATACTGCACTGTATTCTGAGCAGTCACCTAGCATTACTTTTGCCTGAACTGACCAAGTAGTGTCCAGACTGCACATTTGCCATTCGATTAAATACAGTGGTCTTGTCCTCAAAGCTGGAGGAGATGAAGCTCATCATTGTAGGTAAGGGAAAGGGTGCCTACATCTTCAGGTGACCTCTCAGCAACATTCAAAACTTTTGAATTTAAAAATGGCCACACTTGCCAAAGCATCATTGCTGATGAAGTTGTAGCCAGATAGGCATGAAGGGCCTCAAAACCTGTCTACATTACTAGCCCCCCCGGTCTGCCATCTCCAGGCAGCTGGCTTGTTCCTAACACTGAGGGACCCATAGGCTAACTGGAAATTCCAGTCGGCCTCTGATAATTGGCCTTTTACTTACCTTATTTGGCTACCTGCTATTTAAGGGTGGGTAGCCCTTCCGTCCCTTATCCCCTCTCTGAGAAAATGGCTTGTGGGCAGAATGTGTCAGCAAATTGGCTCACTGGCTGGCAGCACAATATTATGTTTCCGCCCACCTCTGTTCTTGCCGCCATATCATGGTGAAAATTCTGCCCCATGTCCCTGTAATGGCAATTATATGAAAACCTTTTATCTCTATTTGTGCTGCTGGTTCATCTATCTTGTTCCTGATGCTTTGTGCATTCAAATAAATAGCCTTTAACTTCAAGTGTTTAGCACTATTCTTTGTGTGGACTGATTTTGCTGATGCACTATTTCCATTAAATTTTCTATTCTTTCCTGTTCCACTTTGTCTTTAACCAAATATCTACATTACTTTATTACCTTGATCTTTCTCTTTAGGTCTCTAAATTTTGTTTCACCTTACCCAGCCCTCCACCCCATCGCACCCCCAACTCTTTTAGTTTAAAGTCTTGTCTACAGCCTTAGTTATACAATTCAGCAGGGTGCTGATCCAGCCTGGTTTAAGTGGAGCCCATCACAATGGAACAGTTCCCTCTTTCCCCAAGAATCATAACCCTTTCTTCCTACACCGCTCTGAGTCATGTGTTCAATTTTCTAATCTACTTGACCCTGCATTATGCTAATTGGCTCAGGCAACAATCCACAGATTATTAGCTTTGAGGTTCTACATTTAAATTTGAACCCTAACTCCTCAAACTCTCTCAGCAGAACAACATTCCCAGTTCTACCTATGTCATTGGTTCCTGCATGGACAACAAGTGGATTTTTGCCCCTCCGACTCTCCAGCTACAGGGAGATGTCTTTAACCCAGGTATTGGGGAGGCAACACAACCTTTGGAACTCCTGATCAGGGCTGCAGAGAACAGTATCTATCCCACTGACTAAACTGTTCCCCTATCAATACCTCATTCCTTTTATCTGCATTAACTTAAATGGCTTCCTTCACCATGGTGAGAGGTCAGTTTGCCCATCAACCCTGTAGTCCTTGTTCTCATCCACACAAGTAATACCTCATTCTTGACTCAAAGTCAAGGGCCAAGGCTCTGCTATCACTACCCATACCTGCCTAACTCAGTTACACCCTCCTATCTCTGACCATAGACCAATTCCAAAGTTCTACTTAAGATAAGGGGTATGACTGCCTCATGGAACACAATGTCCAGGTAACCCACATCCCTCACTGATGCCCTGCAATGTCTGCAGCTCGGATTCCAGTTCAACAGCTTTGAGTCAAAGTTGCTCGAGCAGCAGTCACTTACTGTAGATATGGTTGTCTGGGATTGCAATGCTCTCCACAAACTCACATGTTGCAGTTAATGACACACCAGCTACCCTGCCATGCCTGTGGAGAGAGAAACAGAGTTAACATTTCCAATCCATATGGCTCTTCTTCAGAGCTCTTCTTCACCATTTGCGTGTTTCCAACATATCTTGCTTTCACTTCAATATTAATCCAGTTCCCCTTAGAAGTCATCAGTGGACACAGCATGTTGTTTCTGCTGAGGATATTTTCCAGTACAGCTGCTCCTTTGTCAGGATTTTTATAATTTTTAGAATTGCTTGAAACTGGATAATTTAAAACCTGTTAGATCTTCATTTACCGTCTAAATGAAACATTTCACATTCATCTACTTCATCTGTGTTTTCTAATTTAAAGACTTGGGAGTTATTACTTCTCAACCTAATATTCTGCAAAGAAAACAAGTTCAAAATAAACATGTGACAAAGAAACTGTGAATATATTCCCTTAAGGGAAAGAACAAATCAAAAAATGAGATAAAAATAGGAACAGAGAAGCAAAAACTTCATGGGTATTAGAACACAAGAAAATATTTCAGGCCATCACAGCTTTAGCCTTAGAATTTACAACTGGCTAAAATTTACACTTTAATGTAAAACATCCTCTCTCTGTTTTTATGCTATCCAATTTGATTCACTAGACTTTATGAGATTGATTTTATATTAAGTACGTCAATTAAACAATACAGCATTTTACTGGAAGTCATGATAGGATGATTGTTAAATTCAATACCAGCAGTTACTTATGCATTTTAATCATCATTCCCTTACACTCTTTGGGGTGACTGCTTTTCTCGAAGTACTTGAATTAAAACTTTTTTTAATATCAAGGCATCAAAATTCATTAATTTAAGTTTATTCCAAATTCACTGTGAAAGTCAAGAAAATCAAAAGTCAGTTGGTAGTTTAAGCCTCTGCCAGGTAGGATTTAAGAGGACTGAACATGTATGGGAACCCTAAGGTGGTTCTGAGTGTAATCTGACCATATGTTTGTGATGGAGAGCTGTGGACTGATATTCAAGAATACTGCATTTATTGCTATTTGGAAGTTAGTTTTAAGACGATCTATGCCAAAAAAACCTTTGTTACACTGTTTCTGATTGACCTGTTTAATTTTTGTACAAAATGTTAGTTTGTTAAATGAGAGCCTGAGCCAAGCTTGAATGTAGTGTGTTGATAAGCTTGACCTTAGTTGTGGTATCATCCTATTATGATAGATTGAATAGGCTGGGGCTCCTTTCAGAAAAGAGAGGGTCAGGGGATGACTTGGTGGAGGTATTTTAAGATTGTGAAAGGATTTGGTAGGGTAGATGTAGAGAAAATATTCCCACTTGTCAGGAAGTCCAAAATTAGGAGAGAGACACCAATAATTCCAATGGGGAATTCAGAAAGAACTTGTTTACCCAGAGAGTGGTTATAATGTGGAATTTACTATTACATATAGTAGTCGAGGCAAATAGTACAGATGCATTTAAGGGAGCAAAGAATAGTTATACTAATAGGATTAGATAAAGAAGGTGGAAGAAGGCTTGTAGGGAGCATAAATACTGTCATGGAAGTGATGTGCCGAATGACTTGTTTCTGTGGTGTAATTTCTATGTAATATAGAATCTTCTGTAGTGGCATAGTATTACAAATTTGTCAACAGTTAAAGATAGAAAAGTGCAATATTACTCAGAATACTACAGGAACGTTTTTTATCTTAAGGGTTTGAGATTCATTTAATGAGCAAGGAAAAAATAAAGCAAGTAAAATTATATCAACTTTCATTTTCCTCGAAATATGAATTCAGAGGGGAAAAGTGATAATGACAAAATGCAAATTAATTTTCTGTTCACTAAAGATGGCAAATAATCACTCCTGAATCAGATATTGTAGATGTCTAGTATGCAGATAAAGTGCATCTGTTACTGAATGCTTGTTACCTGCTGAAAATCTGGAGCAGTGAGAGGCGTAACAACATTATTAGTTTATCAAGTATTATACCAAGCTCAGAATTTTAGCATGGCATTTTAGTAATGTAAATTCACAAGGCCAATATCATGCAAACTCATCCATTCAAGGGAATTAATCCGACATGACTCAAACTTTTAAAAACAGTATTTGAATACCTAGGTTTTAATTAAATATTTTCTTTGAAGTAAGTAATGTAGAATTTAAAAAATAAACGGCAATCGAGGGTAAAGGCAGAAATCATAATTCTGCAGCTGTTTTTATTAAGATCGGTATATATCAATTTGACCTTTTGTTTTGCTCACTTGGCTTTAAAACAAGGACTTAGATGTGGCAATCTGTTAACACTCCCTTTGCGAAGCAGTTAATTATTCATTTCATTATTATCCTTCAAGCTGCTTTATGGTACAGAATGACATATAATCACCACTTTCATTATGATGAGGTCAGAGGCCCAAAGTCTGGGGATGCTTGGACTATTTAACCAGGGGTTTGCTCAAAAGTAGCGCTGCCAAATTTAACCTCACCAAGTGTTAGCCTTGACTCAGCGGTGAAACTCATGACCGAGGCAGAAGATTGTGGGTTCAAGCCTCACTCTAGTCTTCAGCACAATATTGAATCAGCGGAACATTGAGCAAGTGCTGCACTCAGAATCGTGGAAATTTACAGCACATCATAAGGCCATTTGGCCCATTGTGTCTATACTGCCTCTTTGAAAGAGCAGTCATCCTTATTGCTTAGGAGTTGAGGCCACAATCAAATCAGCCATGATCTTATTGAATAGTGGTGCAAGCTCAAGGGGCTGAATGGCCTACTCCTCTTCCTAATTCTTGTGTTCTTGTAGTCTCACAGCCTTGCTTTTTGTCCTTAACTCTAAAATTCCTCATCCTCAAGTACCTGTCCAACTCCCTTTTAAATTTACCAAATTAGCTTCCACTATCTTTTCAGGTAGAGCATTCCAGATCCCAACAACAGAGTGAAAAAAATATTCTCATTTGCTCATAGATCTTTTGTCAGTGATTTTCCACTGTTAGAGCTTTTGTCTTATTCATAAGACATTAAACCAAGGCTCTGTTTACCCTCTCAGGTGGATGCAAATAACCCCAGGAAGAGCAGAGGTGTTCAATAGCCCTGGTCGACATTACTAAAAACAAAGCATTTGGTTGTTTATCACATTACTGCTTGTGGGACCTTGGTGTGTGCAAATTGACTGTCATGCTGTCATGAAGCTATTAACGTATATAATATTTTGGAAAATATTTTTCTTTTAAAATAGAGGTTTAGTCGAGAGTGTGTCTTAATTGAATTAAAACCAGTTAGTCTGGGTGCTTTAATAAAAACAAAAAAGTTTTGTCGAAGGGTCATGAGGACTCGAAACGTCAACTCTTTTCTTCTCCGCCGATGCTGCCAGACCTGCTGAGTTTTTCCAGGTAATTCTGTTTTTGTTTTAGTCTGGGTGCTTTGTTGTGTATTAGTTTTGATATGTAAGAGTGTGCATTTGCATTTTTTGAATAGAGCATTCAAGAAGTGGGGTGAAAACTGACGCCTTTCTAGCAGCTACCAAGCAATATGTTTATATTACTAATAAAATTGGTACTGTGAAAGGGGTTTCATTGTTAAAAAGTGAAGTTCAGAGAGGCTGGTGAGACAATGAGAATTTGAATTCAATCAGTGGTGATAAGTATAACTTCAGCAGTTTTCGGGTATGCAGAGCAGAGGCAATGTGAGATCAAAAGGCAGCTGTAAGCCTCCAACTGGTCCAACTGGCTCCACAGTGAAAATAACCTCATTTTGAATTTGTAAGGTGAAAATGCTTTGTCTGGTGTCTGGTTAAGTCTATGGGTTGCTGTTGCCTTAATGGAGATTAGTTTGGGAATTTGTTAAAGGTTATGATAGTAGTAATTTGTAGCCATGTGTACATTTATTTTAACCTGCGTAAATTTTAAAAATGTTTCATTTAGTTTAATGTAAAACCTTGAGAACTGGTGGCCTCATCCCTGAATTTACATTGCATCTCAAACATAACACTTAAAATCAAAGGTTATGACAGTTGTTTAAAGTTTCCCTCTGGGATTTTAAAAATAATTCTGCTTTACCAATTGCAACGGTCATAACACATGCTTCCCTATGCTATATTAGTGAGAAAAGGTCTTAGTCCAAAGAATTAAGATGTAAAATCAATTTGGATGGAGCTAAGAAACAAGCGGCAGCAAACATTGGTCGGACTTGCTTATAAACCACCAAACTGTAATGGTAATGTTGGGCACAGTATAAATCAGGAAATTAGAGCTGCATATAACTGGGTAATACAGTAATAATGGGCGACTTCAATTTATATATAGACTGGATAAACCTAAATAGCACTAATGCTGTGGAGGATGCATTCCTGGAGTGTTTACAAGAAGGGTTTCTGGAGCAGTACATTGAAGAACCAACTAGGTATCAGACTATTTTAGATTTAGTATTATGTAATGAGAAAGGGCTAATTAATAGCCTTGCTGAAAAGGAGCATTTGGGAAACAGTGACTATATGATAGTTTTACATTAAGTTTGAAAGTGATAATAGTTCATTCTAAACTAGGGTCATAAATCTAAACAAAGAAAACTATGAAGATATGAGGGGCAAGTTGGCTATGATGGATTGGGAAAATACGCTAAAAGATTTGACTATAGGCAGTCAATGGCTAGTATTTAAAGAAGGATTACATGGTCCACAAAAACTATACATTCCTCTAAGACATGAAAACCCAACAGGAAAGGTGAATTAACCGTGACTAACAAAAGAAGTTAAAGATTGCATAGATCAAAGGAGGTGGCTTATAAGTTTGCCGGAAAAAGTGGTAGGTCTGAGGGCTGGGAGCAATTTAGAATCCAGCAAAGGAGGACCAAGAAACTGATAAAAGGAAAAGAGAAAATGAATGCAAGCTAGCATGAAACATAAAGGTGGACTGTAAAAGCTTTTTTCAGATATGTAAAAAGGAAACAATTAGCAAGGACATATGTGAGACACTCAGCTCCTGCCCTCATTAGAGCCTTAGTTCAAACATGGACAAAGGAGCTGAACTCCCGAGGTGAGAGTGACTGCCTTTGACATCAAGGCAGCATTTGACCAAGTGTACCATCAAGGAGCCCTCACAAAACTGGAGTTAATGGGAATCAGGAAAACCTTCCGCTGGTTGGAGTCATACCTAGTACAAAGGAAGATGGTTGAGGTTGTTGGAGCTCAATAATTTCAGTTCCAGGGCATCACTGCAGGAGCTCCTCAGGTAATATCCTCGGCCCAACCATCTTCAGCTGCTTCATCAATGACTTTCCTTCCATCATAAGGTTAGAAGTGGGGATGTTCACTGATGATCGCACAACATTCAGTGCCATTCGTGACTCCTCAGATACTGAAGCAGTCCATGTCCAAATGCAGCAAAACCTGGACAATATCCAGGGCTGAAAAGTGGCAAGTAACAAGAGCCAGGCAACAACCATCTCTGACAAGAGAGAATCTGTCACCACTTGACATTCAATGGCATTACCATCGCTGAATCCTCCACTATCAACATCCTGGGGGCTACCATACACCAGAAACTGAACTGGACTGGTCATATAAATACTGTGGCTACAAGAGCAAGTCAGAGGCTAGGAATCCTGCAGAGAGTAACTCACCTCCTGACTCTGCAATGCCTGTCCACCATCTACAAGCCACAAGTCAGGACTGTGATGGAATATTCTCCGCTTGCCTGGATGAGTGCAGCTCCAAAAACACTCAAGAAGCTTGACACCATCCAAGACAAAGCAGCCCGCTTGATTGGCACCACATCCACAAACATTCACTCCCTCCACCACCGACACACAGTAGCAGCAGTGTGTACCATCTACAAGATGCACTGCAGGAACTCACTAAGGCTCCTTATTTAGCACTTTCCAAACCATGAGCTCTACCATCTAGAAGGACAAGGGCAGCAGATACATGGGAACACCACCACCTGGAATCTCCCCTCCAAGACACTCACCATGCTGATTTGGAAATATATCGCCATTCCTTCATTGTCACTGAATCAAAATCCTAGAACTCCCTCCCTAACAGCACTGTGGGTGTACCTATACGACATGGACTGCAGCAGTTCAAAAAGGCAGATCACCACCACCTTTTCAAGGGCAATTAGAGATGGTTAATGAATGCTGGCCCAGCCAGCAATGCCCACAGCCCATGAATGAAGTTTTAAAAATTATAGGCAGAGGCAGAAGAATTTATTAGGGAGAATAAGGAAATGGCAGAAAAAACTAAACAATTACTGTGTGTCTCTCTTCACTGAGGAAGGTACAGAAAATCACATAGAAACTCTTGGGAAGCAACAGGGGCTTGTGAAAATGAGGAACTGAATGAAATTAGTAGTAATAAAGAGGTAGCACTCAAAAAATTAATTGGATTGAAGGTTGATAATTCCCCTGGACAAAATGAGATATATCACAGGTTTTTGAAGGAGGTGGCTACAGGAATAGTGGATGCATTTTTCAAAATTCTATAGATTTTGGAAAGGCTCCTGCAGACTGGAATGTAGCAAATGTAACCCCACTATTTAAGAAGGGAGGGGGAGAAAATGAGAGCTACAGACCTGTTAGTTTGACATCAGTAGCAGGGAAAATGTTAGAATCTATTTGATATCTAGACATTTAGAAAATTATGTTTGTGCAGAGTGAACATGAATATATAAAAAGGAAATCATGTTTGACATACCCATTAAGAGTTTTTTTTGAGGATGTTAGCATAAAGGTGAACCGGTGGATGTGGCGAATTTAAATTTTCAGAAGGCTTTTGATAAGGTCCCACATGGAGTTAGTAAACAAAATTACATTACATGGAATGGAGGTAATATACTGGTTTGAATTGAGAATTGGTTAACAGGTGGAAAATGGAGGGTAAGAATAAATGGGTCATTTTCAGGATGGCAGGCCGTTACTAGTGGGGTACCGCAAGGATCAGTCCGGGGACCACAGCTGTTTATAATCTATTTAAATGACTTGGATGTGGAGACCAAATATAATATTTCCAAATTTGCAGATGACACAAAACTAGGTGGGAATGTACATTGAGGATGATGTAAGGAGGCTTCAGGGGGACTTAGACAGGCTAAGTGTGTGGGCAAGCACACGGCAGATGGAATATAATGTGAATAAAGTGTGAAGTTATCCACTTTGGTAGAAAAAGCACAAAGGCAGAGTATTTCATAAACAGTGGGAGTTTGGGAAGTGTTGATATCCAAAGGGACCTGAGTGTCCTTGTTCATGAGTCACTAAACTAGCAGGCAGGTGCAGCAAGCAGTTAGGAAAGCAAATTGTATGTTGGCCTTCATCACAAGGGGATTTGAGTACAGGAGTAAAAATGTCTTGCGGCAATTGTATGGAGCCTTGGTGAAGGTGCACCCTGGAGAATTGTGTAGAGTTTTGGGTCTCCTTATTGAAGGATTTACTTGCCTTAGAGAGAGTGCAACGGAAGTTCACCAGACTAATCCCTGGGATGGTAGGATTGTCATATGAGGAGAAATTGAGGTCACTTGGCCTGTATTCTGTAGAGTTTTGAAGAATGAGAGGTGATCTCAAATGAAACTTACAAAATTTTTACAGGGCGCGACAGGGTATATTTGGATAGGATGTTTCCCCTGGCTGGTGAGTCTAAAACCAGGGGACAGAGTCTCACAATAAGGGGCAGATAATGTAAGACCGAAACGAGGAGGAATTTCTTCACTCAGGGGATGGCGAATCTTTGGAATTCTCTACCAAAAAGAACTGTGGAAGTTCAATAACTCCACATGTTTACGACAGAAATCAATAGATTTCTGGATGCTTTTGGCATCAAGGAATATGGGGATAGCATAGGAAAGTGACATTTAGGTAGATGATCAGCCATGATCAAACTGAATGGTGGAGCAGGCTCAATGAGCCAAATGCCCTACTCCTTTTCCTATGTTCATAAGTGTAGCATTCTTCAAACTGCTTCACTGGCTGCGAAGGGATATTGGATGTCCAAGTAGGAAGGATCAGGAAACAGGAAGGGTTTCAACTTCAGCACCAGTAGCTCTTGTACGTAGTAAGCAGATGTTTCTCCCAGGTTGCTAGTAGCTGTGCGAGATCAAGCTTCTATTCTGGGAGAATCACTGTCAACCCAAGGCAGTTGGCAACCATGGCAGAACATGGACTCTGTACTGCTCATTGATTGTCATTTTCTTGAGCTTAACTAGAGTAAAGATCGAGGCTCTGACCTCTCAGGAATTGTTTATACATTATCACAGCACCCACATTTTCTCCTCCAGAAATGCTTCTCTTCATTCACAACTATGAATATCCCCAGTGTGAACACAATGACAAAACAATGTTATTTTGGGCACTTTTCCTTTGCAATGGAGGTACGCACTACCCAGTTTGCTCAGTGTGGAGGAATTCACTCTATCAAAAGTGTTTGGAAGGGAAAAAACACTTGCAAATGGTGCCTTTCACAATCTTGGGATGTCCCAATGTGTTTTACACCCAATGAAGTGCTTCTAAATTATAGTCACTGCAGCAACATAGGAAATGCAACAGCTATTTGTGCACAGCAAGCTCCCACAAACAGCACTGTAATACTGACCAGATAATGCTTTTAATGAAGAGCAAAATACTTCAGATTCTGGACATCTGAAATAAAAACAAAGCCAGTTTGGCAACATCTGTGGAGGTAGGAGCAGACTTAGAGTTTCAGATCTGTTTCTCCATAATAGCTGTCAGATGTGCTGACTGTTTCCAGCATTTAATGTTGAGGAATGAATACAGTACAGTAGAGGATAATACTTTTATTCCTGAACCTTTTTGCAATATCAGTGATTTAAAATCCTGACATTACTCCAGTATTTATGATGTTTCATGCAGATTCCATCAAAGGTCAACATTTTTCTTTTCTTTATAGATGCTGCCCACCTTAAGTGTTTCCACCTTTTTTATTTTGTTTCAAGATTTCCAGAGTCTTATTTTTATTTATTTAATAGCCATACTGTTAGCCTTGGTTTTTGGGTTTCCTGTGCCAGGTAATCTGCAATGGATCCACTCGCCCCAGCATAACCACAGTAACTAATGTAGCTGACCATGAAAATGTCAAATATGAAAATGTTTTTGAAATATATATCTATGAATCTTGACTGCAAATAGTCAGATATTTTACAATCATAACATGCCCTATATCCTGTCTCATCAATAACTGCACTTGCTATGCAGGGGTCTCTGAACAGCAACCAAGAGGAGGCAAATTATTCACTTTTTCTTTCCAGATGCATCAATGCAAACTGTAGCTCTCCTACCGGAACTTAAAAAAAATTAAAGGATGCAAGCTGGGGCCAATCTGACTTATATGGCTCAGATACTATGTGGATAAATGTGCTGAGCCATCAGTGAGCTGTCCCACACCAATTTCAATATCTCAAAATGTCAACATAGAGGAAAAGTGAATATTCTCAGCTAGAAACAGACTTTTTTAAAAATTACTTATTGGTAACAATGAATAAATATAAACACATGTAATATCATTGTAAATTGTTTTAATTAATTTATTGCAATTTGGATACAGAGCAAATAAAGAAATGTTATTTTATACTAGTACAGAACAGTTTTCCTGATTAAAAAGAGTGGTCACTTCAAAACTAAAGTTTTACTGTGTTTTAACAGCCATTCATGATAAGAATTAAGCAACTTTTTAAACAGAGAACTATTTGTTCTTTCAGTACAACAAAACATACATAAAAAGAAAACAGCACAGAAACACAAATATATAAAACAAAACAGAAAAATCTTGTACAATACAAATGTTAACACCTGCTCAACAGGAAATCCACAGTATCCAAATTTGAATTCAAAAATGCACATTAGCATAATTACCAAAAGTAATTTTTAAAAAAAACTCATACAGTATAAACTACCATGTTTGACAAAATTCAAAGCAACAGTTACCCTGTTGGGTTTTTATTTAATTAAATTTATTCAATGTACTGCTGCAACAGAGTATAAAACATGACTGTACTAAGCACATTCTTATTTCTATGCTTTAACTCTGGTTAAGCCCAGCTTTAATTTTTTAAAATGGCTGAACTCTGTAGGTCACCCATAAGTCTCAAAATGTTAGTACATCAAAACTTAGCACTGATTAACCAACTGTTCTCATGGATCAAGAAATAGGCTGCATTTACTAGCGGGCACCATTTATATTCTGCTTTAGTGAGGAAGATTAATTAAAAGATATAATAGATCCACTCATATCTTGGCTGGATTCTTCTTGATCAGTGCCTGGAAGGGTAGATTTACTTAACTTTACAAGGACACCATTCTTTAAATGAAGGTGCATTTCAAGTATCGAGTCAAGTTAAACCATACAACTGGTGTTGGGGGTGATGGGGGGGAGGGGGCGTAATCAGAGGGAATTCTGTCTGAAAGACTTTTTAGCCTGAACACACTTGCCCTTCTCATATTGTTCTTAGAAATCGGTCTTCTTGATTAGGTCGCCACTAAAGATGACATATCACTAGATTAAACCATAATGTGCTATTTGGAAACATGACAAATGGACAGATGAAGGAATAGGATAAACATCCCTTTGATTACACTGAAAAGGAATCTACAGGTCAGGTAACAAACTGCAGTAACATTTTAATTAAATTTCAATTAGTCCTAAAAATTTGAAAATTCACAAGAGGAGTGGATTTTTTAAAAATGTATTAAAAGCAGTTTATTGAAACTGCTGGAAAATATCCATTAAAAAATTATAACCTGTACAGGTTGCCACTTTTCAAAACTACATAGAGAAAAACATATCCTGAAAGTGAAGAGAGAAATTCACATTATGCGGTGCCAAGGGAAGGATCATAAATAGTGTATTTTCAATCAAAAAAAATCTTACAGTATCATTTTAAAAAGTCTCTCAGATCATATCTCAGAAAGGGTAGAGAATAGACCAGGTATGATGCAGAATATCTCTAAGATAATGCAGTTTTGCCAATATATTTAAGAAACAGAACCTGAAGGTATATGAATTGTTGCTAGTTGCCTGGAGATATCTCACAGCAACAACTGCCTTAAACAAGCCCAGGCAGAAAGTACTGCACAGACTGTTCTTTGATGATTATACCTTCTTCACCACCACATTATCCTATCTATCCAGTCTTCAACTATGGATCTAATCTTGCCCTTTGCAAACTCCCGCTTCAAACTGGTAAATCGCTAAAGCATTATTCAAAGAGGAGACTGCCACAATTGTTGAAAAGGCTACACTGCTTTGAATTTTGCTGGTTTCTGTTTGTAGACTGCTGCCAAAACAACATGCTTAGGTCTTCCCTGAAAGTGAATTCCCAAACCCTGAAGGAGGAATGGTAGAATAAATAGACATAACACAAAGTAACAGAGTACTTTTAAGAGTACATGGAGTTAAAACTTACTAACAATAAATTGCCCTTTTTGGACCTTATAGTCTGTCAATACTTGGGCAGCTGCACGAGTCTCAATGCAGACATCAGAACTGTGCCTGGGGAAGCAGGTCCATCATTATTAATAAGGCGATGGAAATTTGTTCCTGCCGGATGTGTGGAATCTATGCAAACGATATATGTATATGGCAATCAGCAGGAAAGTTGAGATTGAAGATGAACCGTGATCTTACTAAATGGTGGAGCATATTTGCAGGGCTGTGTTGCCTACTCCTATTTCTTAGGTTAAGATCAATCTGGTCATTAAAATGAGTTAAATACAGGTGCTTCTGGGCATGCTTACGCATCGTTCATTTGGAGAAAAATCTCGCAACAGTCCAAATTTAAGCACTTGTCATTTAGTTAAAAAGCCATACATCATTTCCTAATAGCTAACCGAAAACAGACATTTAAGTTACCAATCCTTTGCTTGGTCTCCACACAAGGTAGGTATGCTGTTTAGTTTTCAACAGGAGTGTTTTCAATATTCCAAGCTATCACAGTGCAAGGGATAGCAAAGCCTCAGTGGTTTACTTCAATGATACAAAATACCACGAGACTTATTTGGACCAAAATGCCTTACATTTCACATTTTAATAATATTTTCTCTTTAGTTCATATGCTGTGTGAGGGATTTGCTAGTTTGAGTTCCAACCTGGAATAAATCCAAAGTATTAGAAAAAAGGCTCAACTGTTCAAAGCCAATTGTGATAGGCAGTGCTACAGAAATTTTCTCCAAATGAAGACAGACACTAGACTCATCGAAATTCCTTGGACGGGAGATGCTAGGTTCATCATCAGATCCACTTGGTCATTATAGAGCAAGGAAACTACTATTTTAAAAATCTAAATGCTGTTCTAGAAGAGTAGGCATCCCTATATCTTGAAATGTATAAAAACAAACAAATCTGCACTTCCTTTTAAATCGGATTCAAGAATTTTCTGAAACCTGTGATGGTCTATGGATAGCAACAGGTATATATGGAAAGCAAAGTAACTGGGTCCACTATCAATGAAAACTGCACCCATAGTGATTCAAAGAGGTTGGTCCATAAGCCTTTTAATAATTTGCAAGAGTTAGGAAAGCACAACTATGTGTGGTAGAAAGGAATACAGAGGAAGAGAGCAAGGAGGAAGATGAGAGCTAATAAAACAAGCTGAGGTCATGTGTGTTCCAGATTGAAAGTCTCAAAATTATATATCATCCCATTGGATGTAGTATATTATGAAAAGTTGTTTTTATCTCCTTTGGAGAAATGGGGTAGAGGGAGAGAGAACAGAATGATAATTTCCTTTACCACTACCCCATCCCCTTTATACATTTACAAAAATAATTGAAAATGGTCAACTACTCAGCATAATTGACTAAAGTAGATAAATCACACGTTTGAGAATTTTATCATGTCCTTGGTTCTTTAGTGTTCTGCTAGCATGTTGGTTAAATTCATATCTAACTTAAAAAAAATTTAAACATTGCTTTGCTCAATATCATTTTGAAGTCAGCAAGCTCCTTATAGCTAACAGCTGTAATTCATTAATAAATACTGACAGGCTCTACACAATTATTCTAGCATTTCAATTTTTTTTTAAATTAAGAGTTACAATTGAATCAGTGAACCTGGCTGTGCAGTTCAGCCACAAAGCTAGCCAATGTAGCCACATACACTTCATGGAGCGCAGCAACTTCTCTCGTTCAGGATACAAATAATGAACAGATTACTCAAAATGTGAGCCTGCAGTCAACATTTACACATTTGATTAGGCAATTTAATAACAAATAATTTGAATAGAACTTAATCCAATACAGGTAACTGCATACAGATATAATAGGGATTATAAAGTTTAAAAAAAACTACAGTGGATGATGCTGATGCTAGATTTATCCATGACTGCTTTAAGTATAAAGGGAACCCTCATTGCTACTCTTTGCAGCTTTGTTCCCACCTTACCTAAAAGAAAATTGCAACAAAACCCATCCGTCATGGCAACAAAAAGAATAACCTCATGCCATAGCTCTTCACCATTTTTGATCTTGGTAAATAATATTCAGATACTGTTCTCCTGAAGCATATTTAAAATAGGCACAAGCATCTACTGGCTTTGCATTTTTAAGTACTGATGTTGCGCATAATGTAGTTCCAAACATTGGACCCGTATACAAATACATCTTGAATAATTTGCCTCAAATAATTTGAACTCACATTTCACAAAGCAGAAAAAGATTTAAAAAAAAGGGTTGAATCACTTCTCATTTGTAAAACAGTTGCAACAACACGTTTGTTTTGGTGTTTTTGTTTCCATCTTCTTTTAGTCAGGCTTGGAACCACGTGCTGAGCATGCCTTCATTACATTCCATCACATGCACGCATGGAGCAGTCAAATGGGCTAGCACCAATTACACTTGCAAGGCGCTGAAAAGTATATAGAACTGCATTCTTCTGCCTATTGTATCCTCTGAATCGAAAAACATTCCATTGTTACGAGTATACTGCTGTATTATAACAATGCAATTCAGCACATTGAGATCGTAACATTAATACCCAGGTTCCCATGATCTGCAAAAAGATGAGCTATGGAGGTATCAAAGACTAAGCAATCGCTATTCATAATTGCTGCTGCAACACCATCATGGATAGACCTTGGAGTGGCCTCCCATGTGAGGCGTCTGCGGTTTCCATTCAGTTCTAATCTGTAGGCAAAATTTTCAGCTTGCTTACGTGTGCCTATAAGAAGAACAATAGCAAAGAATTGCTGGTGGCCTTCGTACTTCTCTTGTTTCTCAAGCACTAGCATGAAGTGGTGACCAAAGCAGGACTGCATCATAACCCAATCCACGGCACCAGGAAGGTTGATGTCAGTTGCCAGAAATACTATGTCCTCCCCTTGCAGAGTTGTAATGCTTTTGTGCGTATGCATGAGGTGAGGCATGACTGCCTCCAACGATCCTTGCCACTTGCAGGATGCTCCTGGGCAAGGGCACATGTATGGGCGAAATTCACACACCTCTTCATGTTCCGGCTTTTCCGTGTGGTGCAACGACAAGAGGCAGCCAGCCGAAGCGTACTACATTTGGGGGTGGTGGGGGAGAAAGAGATGAGGAAGGGGAGAAAAAAATCTCAATTAGTATAACAAATACATTTAAATGATACACTACAGAAAACCATAAAACCTACAATCCTTGTACAAATTTCGGTATTCAACTCCATGCTTTCAAGTCTTATATGGTAGAAATGAAGTAAGATATGCATTTTAGTAAAGTCCAATATTCAATGTATATGACATACTCATATCTTTAACATGGTCAATTAAGTGAGGGATTGAATACTAAGGGAAAGTCACACTACCATGTAGCCTAACTATTGATACGGGTACAGTCTCAATCTACATTCAAACACTTTGGTTAAAAAAAAGCTGGAAGGCACCAAAGCTGCTTGCTGTACCCTGAAGTCTCCAATCCTTGTCATGAACCCCAAAGTGCACGGGGTCTTCATTATAGACCATCTCTCAGATGTAATTAGTATTGACAATGGAGATAGCAGAATAGCAGAAAAACGAAGCAAAAACAAAAACAACTCTTTTTTTAAATCAGGCAAAAAAGACCATGAAGGGTTGAAGGGAAGGGAAGAGCGGCTTGTAACCAGGGGGTTGTACTACATTCAAAGGACAAGGAGAAATAAAATTGCAGATGGTAATCTAATATTTTCATCTGCTAAACCTTCAAGTTTATTTGTTCAATGTTCATATACAAATGAAAATCAAAAGTAGAACAACAGTATGGATAACTGTAGGGCCTTAAAAAGGTACATAAGATAGTAAAGAAAAACGGAAATGGCAAATAAGGAATAGTGTTTTAAAATAAATTGCAGGTGGAGGTGTTCAAACCAGTACAAGATAAATTTAGTTAGGACAAATAACAGGAAGTTTATCGCACAAATTGATCAATATATAAAATTGAGCTCAAATTAAGGCAGTGGAGGAAAAAATTCTGAAGTTGTTTAAGTAACAATTAGATGGAGGAGGTGGGGAGGTTAAAATATGGGTCTTTATGAATGAATGAATGAAGAGTCAAACGGCCACCTTGTGTCCATGAGTAAAATGGCACACCTGCATTTCTAATTAAAAATATATTTTCAGTGAGAAAGGTTACAATTTCTTGAACTATGTTCATTACATATGTTATGCATAGAAAAATCACATGGTTTAGCTTTTATTTTTAAAATAATCAATATTCATAAAACAAATAGCTTGTGTGTTATTTTTCACATTCATCTTTTGTGATGAGAGATGAAATTGTGGCAACTGACAGTGAAGACAAATGTAAGTCCCTTACAGTCTGAAACAGGAGAATTTATAATAGATACAAGGATATGACAGAGCAATTGAACAACTACTTTAGCTCTGTCTTCACAGAGGAAGACAAATAACTTTCCAGAAATACTAGGGATCCAAAGGTCTAGTGAGAAGGAGAAATTGAAAAAAAATAGCATCACTTAAAAAAAAAAGCAGGGAGAAATAAATGGGACTGAAAGCCGATAAATCCGCAGGGCCTGACAATCTACATGCCAGGGTACTACAGGAGGTGGCCTTTGAAATAGTGGATGTGTTGGTTGTCATCTTCCAAAATTCCGTAGATTCTGGAACAGTCCTGGAAGATTGAAAGGTGGCAAATGTAACCCTACTATTTAACAAAGGAGGGAAAAAAAACCAGGGAACTACAGACCGGTTAGCCTAACATCAGCGGTGGGAAAAATGCTAGAGTCTATTATAAAGGACGTGATAACAGAGCACTTAAGAAAATATCAACAGGATTAGACAAAGTCAACATGGATTTATGAAAGGGAAATCATTTTTGACAACCTACTGGAGCTTTTTGCAGATGTAACTAGCAGAATTGATAAAGGAGAATCAGCTGATGTGCAGTATTTGGATTTTCAAAAAGCTTTCAATAAAGTCCCACTTGAGAGGTCAGTGTGAAAATTAAAGCACATAGGATTGGGGGTAATACACTGGCATGGGTTGAGAATTAGTTAGCAGATAGGAAATGGAGTAGGAATAAATGGGTCTTTTTCGGAATGGCAGGTAGTGACTAGTGGGGTACCGCAGGGATCAGTGCTTGGGCCCCAGCTATTCACAATACATATCAATGATTTGGATGAGGAAACAAAATATAACATTTCCAAGTTTGCCGACGACACAAAACTAGGTGGGAATGTGAGTGGTGAGGAGGATGTTAAGAAGCTTCAAGGCAATTTAGACAAGTTGAGTTAGTGGGCAAATATATGGCAGGTGCTGTATAATGTGAAGTTATCCACTTTGGCAGAAAAAACAGAATGGTTAAGTATTATTTAAATGGTGTTAGATTGGGAAATGTTGATGTACAAAAAGGACCTGGGTGTTCTTATACACTAATCCCTGAAAACAAGCATGCAGGTGCAGCAAGCAGTTAAGAAAGCAAATGGCATGTTGGCCTTCATTGCAAGAGGACTGGAGTATAGGAGCAAGGATGTCTTACTGCAGCTGTCCAGGGCCTTGGTGAGACCACACCTGGAGTATTGTGTGCAGTTTTGGTCTCCCAAGAAAGGATATACTTGGCATAGAGGGAGAGCAGCAAAATCTCACCAGACTGATTCCTGGGATGGCAGGATTGTCATATAAGGAGAAATTGAACTGACTTGGTCTGTATTCACAAGAGTTTAGAATAATGAGTGAAGATGTAATTGAAATGTATAAAATTCTGACAGGGCTGGACAGAGTGGATGCAGGAATGATGTTTCCTCTGGCTGGGGGGGTCTAGAACAAGGGGTCACAATCTCAGGATATGGGGTAGGCCATTTAGAACTGAGATGAGGAGAAACTTCTTCACTCAAGAGGGTGATGAACCTGTGGGGTTCTCTACCACAGAGGGCTCTGATAGTCAAGTCACTGAATATATTTAAGAAGGAAACAGCAAGGGGTATTGGGAGAGAGCAGTGGTACGGGGTTGAGATAGAGGATCAGCCATGATCATATTGAATGGTGGAGCAGGCTCGAAGGGTCAAATGATCTATTTTTGCTACTATTTTCCTAAGTTTCTAGCCAAACAGTGATAAGTAATGACCATCTCCAAAAAGAGCAAATCTAACCATCTCCCCACAACATTCAATGGCATCATTATTGTTGAATCCTCTGCCAGCAACATCCTGAGGGCTTATCATTGACCAGAAACCTAACTGGACTATTATATAAATGCAACTATAAAGCAGGTTAGAGGCTGGAATTCTACGCAGAGTAACTCACCTCCCAACTCCGCAGAGTCTGTCCACCAATTACAAGGCACAAGTCAGGAGTGTGATGGAATAATCTCAACTTGCCTGGATGAGTGCAGCTCCAACAACACTCAAGAAGCTCGGCTTGATTCCATCCATCACCTTTAAACATTCATTCCCTCCACCACCAATGCACAGCAGCAGCAATGTGCACTGCAGCAATTCACCAAGGCTTCTACAACAGTACCTTCCAAGCCTGTGACCTTTACCACCTAGCAGGACAAGGGCAGCAGATGCATGGGAACACCACCACCTGTAAGTTCCCTCCAAACCACATACCATCCTGACTTGGAGCTATATGACCACTCCTTGATTGTTGCTGGGTCAAAAACCTGGAACTCCTTCTGTGGGTGTACCTAGAGAATATTTTTATGAACAATGCATAACTTTAAGTTGAATTTATATATTTGTGTTAAGAAAGGTAAAATGGTTTCTGTTTCATTTAGGTTTTGTTTAGGTTTTGGGAGTCTGGATAGGCTTGTGATTAAAAGGTTTCAAGTCTTTTGGGTTTGTTTGCATATATACATTTTTAATGAGGTCTTACAACCCCTGAAGTTAAAGAGATGGGTTAAAAGGGGGTGAAAGTTCAGTGATTCTGAAAAAAAAACAAATAGCCTAGCAACAGTGAGCCAGTGACACAGACACAGAAAAGGCAGGAATTGAGAGAGGTGTGTTCAGTGTGGGGCAGAGAGAGAAGACAGAGATTTTAAGCTCTCTGAGAAGAAAAAAAACTATAAGGTTAGTTTGAGTGTCATCAAACGAATAATCACTTATAGGACTCAGTAAACTGATCAGTTTAGGAAAGATGCTACTGGAAGACTGAGTTTGAGGAACTCATTTGTTTGCTCTGCAGTTTACGAAACTGGGTTTAGAGTGCAGTTTTTGGGCGTCTCAGGGAGAGATACAAGTTGGGTGAGAAGCATCAAGTCAATGTTGAGGAATTCACCGGCAGAAAACTATTTGCAACTCTGCCAGTTTCAAGCAAGAAGCCTTTTGTGTCAAGATAGTGGTAAATCTTCATTGGTTTGTGTGTCTGTAAAGCTATTGCTAGGGTAAAGGAATAGCGGGAATTTGAATCAACATGTGTTATACTGAGATCTTTCCAAAATCTTTTTTGTCTAGTGTAATATAGTCCACTTTTCTCGTTTTAATAAATATTTTCTCTGTATTAAAAGTTTAATCGGCAAACTGCTATGAATTTGTTCAGTAACTTTCCTCCACGGTTTAAAAACATTAGGATCAATCAAGCTAGGTTTCCCTCTGGAATCTGACTTGTCCAGTATTAACAGCAGCTGGGATTGTAACAATACAGGCTGCAGCAAGCAGTACAAGAAGCTCACTCACCACTACCTTGAGAATTAGGGATGGGCAAAAATACTGGCCTTGCCAATCACTCTCCCGTCCAAAGGACAAATAAAAGAAGTGCTTTTGAAGTCTAGTCCCTTTTGCAATATAGCAAATATGGCAGCCCATTTGTGCCAAGCACAATCTAACCCTCGTAAATATGCAGTTACAGCAGAAGTCAATAATATTGAACAGGAGCAGGAACTGTGACAGGTGTTGTCAACTTTTCTCCAACGTTACTCAGGACAAACCAGGGATCCAACACAAGGCTTTTCTAAAGGAAGAATTTGCATTCATATGGTACCTTTGACAAATTCATGACATCTCAAAGTTAATTACAGGCAATGTAATAGTTGCAATGTAGTCACTGTTGAAATGCAGGAAACATGGAAGTCAGTTTGTGTAGATCAAGGTCCCACAAACAGTAATAAACTAATGGCCAGGTAATCTGTTTTACTTTATTTTTATTCATTCATGGGAAAAGAGCTTCAGTGGCTGGGCCAGCATTTATTATCCATCTCTAGTGCCCTTGAGAAGATGGTGAGCAGCTGCCTTCTTGAACCACTGCAGTCCATGTGATGTAGGTACACCCACAGTGCTGTTAGGATGAGAGTTCCAGGATTTTGACCCAGCTACAGTGAAGGGACAGCAATATATTTCCAAGTCAGGATGGTGAGTGACTTGGAGGGGAACTTCCAGGTGGTGGTGTTCCCATCTTTCTCCTGCCCTTGTCCTTCTAGATGGTAGTGGTCATGGGTTTGGAAAGAGCCTTGGTGAATTCCTGCAATGCATCTTGTAGATGGTACACACTGTGCGTCAGTGGTGGAGGGAGTGAATTTTTGTGGATGCGGTGCCAATCAAGCGGGCTGCTTTGTCCTGGACGGGGTCAAGCTTCTTGAGTGTTATGGGAGCTGACTTGTGCCTTGTAGAGGGTGGACAGGCTTTGGGGAGTCAGGAGGTAAATTACTCGTCACTCTATTCCTAGCCTCTGACCTGCTCTTGTAGCTACAGTATTTATATGGCTAGTCCAGTTCAGTTCTTAGTCAACAGTTACTGATGTTGATTCAGAGATGGATAAATATTGGTCAGGACACTGGTTAGTGTAGGGGATGGGGGCAGGAGGAACCTGCCACACCCTGCTCTGAAATAGTGCCTTGGAAGCCTTTACATCCATCTATAAGGGCAAACATCTAACATGATTTAACATGCCATTCAAAAGGCCAACCTCTAACAGAATACCACTCCCTTGATGTACTGCACTTGAATTTTAGCCTCGATTCTGTGCTCAAATGGTTCATTCAACTCAGATTCATTTTTAACATTTACATCATGAATTACTGTTGTCATATTCTTCAAAAAAAATCTTCAAGGTAGAAAGAATTTCCTCTTCACAGTTGAAGTTAAACTTCTGATTTTTAGGTGGGCTACAAATAAAAGGAGCAACTGAGACAAAAATGTGATTGGTCAACTACGGAATCTCTGCTGATGCGTGAATTCAGTATAGTTGAGTCAGAGGAGTGTGACACGACTTGTTTTTCTTAAACAGATTTAGTGCAAGATTTTTAGTTATATTGATGGGTTTTTAAAACACATCTGCTCATATGCTTCAGGTGGATCCTGATATGTTGGAAGATTTGGACTCATGACTGGCAAACAAAGTTTAACTTAAGTATGAAACTATGCACGTGTGCAGGGTGAATGCTCAATATTCATACATCCTTCAGGAAAAGCATTAAAGAAGCTGGAGAAAGATAGATCCGGGTATTCTAGTGCACATATCTCTACAGGTACATAAACAATGCTGTGAAATGAAAGCTAGAACAAGGATAGGTCAACTGAGTCTATGACAACACATACTATTTTGTCCTTGTACAAGATTGTGGTCAGGTCTCACTGGGATACTGTATGAAGTTTTGGTCTCCTCACAAGGCAATGATACTAAGGTTTTGGAAAGGATGCAAACGAGAGTCACTAGTTTAATTCCCAGGATAAAACACCTCAGTTGTCAAGATAGGCTAAAAAAGTTGATATCTACATCGAGAAGCAACAAATTAGGAGTCATCTGATTGAAACTTATAAGATGATGAAGGGAATAAATTCTGTTCCAGTTGACAATTTGTTTCAATTAAATAGATTGGCAAGGCCACAATTTAAGTTGTGCAAGGCATAAGCTAGGTTTGATGTGAGAAAGAGAAGGTTCTTTTCCAAGAGAATACTGGACGTCTAGAACTGGCTACCCTTTCAAGTGATGGATGCTGGTTCACCAATTACTTCAAGGGCGACCTGGACTTTTTGCTGTTTAATCAGCATTTCGAAGAATAAAAAAATCATTCTCAAATACATGTACTGATGCAACCTCCCAGAATTAAGCCAAAAAAACCTCTCCATGTATTTCACATGAACTTTGGTGGTATAGTGACAACGACCAGAATGCAGAGAGAAAAATTACTTTTGGTTCAGTAAATGTGTAAGCAATTAGGGCCTTTAAACTGATATTTTCCACATAACCCAGAACTTATGAGATTAGCTAAGCAACATTGATTCTCTCTGGAAAAGCTATTTCTAAACACTTGGACTCGTAAACAGTCCCTGGAAACGGCAAGGTCACTTGGTTCAGGCTGCCATGTTGACATTCATAAGGTGGTAGGATGGCATTTTGTTTACCCCCTTACCAATGCAAGTGTTTAGAAAGGGCCAGGATGATGTAAACTAAAAAGCTGACCTCGAGCAGGGTGACGAACAGGTGTGGAGATAACCATCCTGACATTTTGGGGACCTGTCCTGTGTCCATTGGTCAGAAGGGTTTGAATAGATGATTGACACTGGGTAGGCTACCAGTCCCAGAAAAAGGGTATATTAACAAGTGCTCAGGAATGGAGGCAGTGCTGGTGAGATGACAGTGCTCATCAAGCAGCCAATTTCTTCAGATGGAAGAGGAAGACCAAGGGAAGAGTTCACAAACACTGACTAGAGAGCAAAATGCTGCTATCACAAGCTACTGAGATCACTACACACAGTGCCAACTGTCTGTTCATCCTCTCAGGATTGGTAAACCTCTCTCAATTGTCATGGGCCGTATATTTTTAATGCATCATATCAAAACTGTTGCTTCTTAATAACCATCTTAAAATTACTTATGAAGTCGATTACCTATCTTGGGTATCTGTGGCCCCAAATCCAAAAATCTTACAAATGCAATAATTATTCTCTGAAAGGGGAGGAAAAGGTAACCAGCAGGCAAAGACAACTTGTTTCTCGTGTTCCTTTTTCTCATTTTAATTTTGGTGGTTTAAAAAAGAGAAGTGATATTAATTTTTTTGAAAAAAAAATTTCAAGTCATACTTCAAAAAGTGATTTAGTACAATTGAAAATATTTATGCATAATGGGAAAAGGATTGATATTAATTATGTACTAAAAGCAAAGAATTGCGACATCATTAAAGTAATAATCAAATAAAATAATGTAAAATATGTAAATTAACTTCAGGAAATTAAAAGAAATTAAGTAGTAAAGAGATAATTGCTACTACCAATAGGGAAGCTCAAGCCAATTTCCAAGCCAGGATTCATCAGAAACTTCGAAGCATTTGTCCCCAACCTCAACGAGTGCAGCTCCAACAACACAGGAAGTTTGACACCCGCCAGGACAAAGCAACCCACTAGACGGGCACCCCATCCACCACCTGCAACATCTACTCCCTCCGCCACCATCACACAGTAGTAGTGTGTAGCATCTACAAGGTACACAGCAGGAACTCACCAACGCTCCTTCAGCAACACTTTCTAAACCCTCAATCTCTACCACCGAGAAGGACAAGGGCAGTAGATGCAGGGGAGCACCACCACTTGCAAGTTCCGCTCCAAGCCATAGGCCACCCTGGCTTGGAACTATAATGCTATTCCTCAACTGTTGCTGGGTCAAAATCCTGGAACTCCCTTCCTCATAGCATTCTGGATGTCCCTACACCACATGCACTGCAACGGCTCAAGGCAACTAACCAGCACCTTCTCAGAGGCAATTAGAGATGGGCAATGAATGGTGGTCCAGCCAGCAACACCAGCATCCCATGAACAAATAAATAAACAAAACAAGACTTTGACAACCAAGGGGGGGTGATGGCGTAGTGGTATTGCCACCCAACAAGTAATCCAGAGACCCAGGGTTCAAATCCTATATTCAATAAAAATCTGGAATTAAAAGCCTAATGATGGCCATGAAACCACTGTTTATTGTTGTAAAATCCCAACTGGTACACAAATGCCCTTTATAGGGAAGGAAATCTGTCGTCCTTACCTGGTCTGGCCCACATGTGACTCCAGACCCACAGCAATGCGGTTGGCTCTTAAATGCCCTTTGAAATGGCCTAGCACTTCTCATTTTTTTTCAAACCACCAAAAGTAAAATGGGAAAAAGGAACACAAACTGCTACAAAGTCTCAAAAGAGGAACGAAACCGGACAGACCACCCAGCGTTAATCTAGGCACTGGAAACAACAATGGCAATCTCAACCCTGTCGACCCTGCAAAGTCCTCCTGACTAACACCTGGGGTCTAGTGTCAAAATTGCGAAATCTGTCTCAAAGGCTAGTCAAGCAACAGCCTGACGTAGTCATCCTCAAGGAATCATATCTTACAGATAATGTTCCAGACACCACCATCACTGGGTATGTCCTGTACCACCGGTAGGACATATCTGGCAGAGGTAGTGGCACAATGGTATACAGTCGAAGGGAGTTGCCCTGGGAGTCTTCAACATCGACTCCGGACTCCATGAACTTTCATGGCATCAGGTCAAACATGGACAAGGAAACCTCCTGCTGATTACCATATACCACCCTCCCTCAGCTGATGAATCAGTGCTCCTCCATGTTGAACACCACTTGGAGGAAGTAGGGAGGGTGGGGAACTTCAATGTCCATCACCGAGAGTGGCTCGATAGCACCACTGCAGACAGAGCTGGCTGATTCCT
This sequence comes from Carcharodon carcharias, assembly GCF_017639515.1. NCBI lineage: Eukaryota > Metazoa > Chordata > Chondrichthyes > Lamniformes > Lamnidae > Carcharodon > Carcharodon carcharias. The sequence goes on from NC_054475.1 coordinate 99,446,589, forward strand.
AAATGACACAGCTGCTAGGCTTGGTCTGCGGTAGGTGGGGAGGGAACCAATAAGAGGGAAAAACATACGACCTCATCCTCACCAGCCTGCCACAGATGCATCTGCCCATGACAGGATCAGTAGAAATGTCCACCACACAGTGGAAATGAAGTCCCACCCTCACATTGAGAATGCCCCCCATCATGTTATGTGGCACTATCAACGTGCCAGATGGGATAGATTTCAAACAGATCTAGCAACTCAAGGCTAGGTGGCTAGGTATTCATGAGATGCTGTGGGACATCAGCAACAGCAGAATTCTACTCGAGCACAATCTGTAACCTCATGGCCTGGCATATCCCCCACTCTGCCATTACCATCAAGCCAGGAGATCAACCATGATTCAATGAAGAGTGGAAGGCATGCCAGGAGCAGCACCAGGCATACCTAAAAATGAGTTGTTAACCTGGTGAAGCTACAACACCATAGAAACCATAGAAAAGTTACAGAAGAAGGCTCATCTTGTCCATGCCAGCCCGAGGACACCCAGGTGCCCTTTCTAATCCCACCTTCCTGCACCCGGCCCATAGCCCTGCAGCTTACAGCACTTAAGGTGCAGGTCCAGGTATTTTTTAAAAGAGTTTAGAGTTTCTGCCTCTACCACCAACATGGGCAGTGAATTCCAGACACCCACTACCCTCTGCGTAAAAAAAGTTCTTCCTCATGTCTTCCCTACACCTTCTGCCACTTATCTTGAATCTATGTCCCCTGGTTCTAGAATTCACCGCCATGGCAAACAATTTTATCCTGTCCACTCTATCTATTCCCCTCATAATTTTGTACACCTCAGTCAAGTCATCTCTCAGCCCTCTTTGTTCTAAGGAAAATAACCCCAAACTATCCAATCTCTCCTCATAGCTACACTTTTCTAACCCTGGCAACATTCCTGTAAACCTCCTCTGCACTCTCTTCAGAGCTATTACATCCTTTCTGTAATGTGGTGACCAGAACTGCACACAATACTCCAGTTGTAGCCTCACTAGTGTTTTATACAATTCCAACATTATATCCTAACTTTTATATTCTATACCTCTGCCAATGAAGGAGAGCATTCCATATGCCTTGTTTACAACCTTGTCTACCTGAACTGCTGTCTTCAGGGACCTGTGTACGTGTATGCCAAGATCTCTCACTTCATCTACCCCTCTTTGTATATTCCCATTTATTTTGTAATTCCTGTAACTGTTTGACCTCACACTTCTCTATGTTAAAATCCATCTGCCAATTTACCACCCACTCCACCATCCCATCTATATCATTTTGGAGATTATGGCTATACTCTACACTATCCACTACTCGGCCAATCTTTGTGTCATCTGCAAATTTCCCAATCGTGCCCTCCACATTCACCTCCAAATCATTAATATATAACGCAAACAGCAAGGGTCCCTGTGGAACAACATTTGAGACAACTTTCCATTCGCAAAGGCATCCATCAACTATTACCCTTTGTTTTCTGTTACAAAGCCAACCTTTTGTCCAGTTTGCCACCTTACCCTGAATCCCATGGGCTTTTACTTTCTTGATCAATCTGCCATGTGGGACCTTGTCAAATGCATTGCTAAAATCCATGCCACAACATCCACTGCACTACCTTCATCAACCCTTCTTGTCACTTCCTCAAAGAATTCAATCAAATTTGAGGCAAGACCTTCCTTTAACAAATCCATGCTGACCATCGCTGACTAGTCCATGCCTTTCCACATGACAGTTAATCCTATCTCTCAGGATTGATTCTACTAATTTGCTCACCACCAATATAAGGGCAACTGGTCTATAATTGTTTGGCATTTCCTTTGACCCCTTTTTAAACAATGGAACTACATTTATATTTCACCAGTCCTCCGGTACCTCCCCTGTATCTAGTGAAGATTGGAAAATCATCCTCAGAGCATCTGCTATCTCCTCCCTGACTTCCTTCAGCAGCCTCGGTGACTTATCAACTTTCACGGATTTCAACCCTTCTATTGCTTCCTCTCTCTTTATGACTATCCCGTCCAATATCTCGCTGTGTTCCTCCTGGACTACTATATCTACATCCACCCTTTCCTTTGTAAACACAGAGACAAAATATTCATTCAAAACCCTTCTCACAACCTCTGCATCTACACACAAGTTCCCATCTTCATCTCTGGTAAGTCCCACTTTTTCCTTAACTAACCTTTTAGCATTAATATATTGGTAAAACATCTTTGGGTTATCTTTAACTTTACTTGCTAATCTTTTTTCATGCCCTCTCTTTGATTTCCTTATTTCCTTTTTTATTTTGTCCCTGCACTTCCTATATTTGTCTAGGCTATCTGCAGTGCTTAGTTCTTTGTGCCTATCGTACATTTTCTTTTTCTGTTTGATCTTCCCCTGTATTCCTCGAGACAACCAGGGAGGTCTAGATTTGGCAGTACCACTCTTATTTTTGTAGGGGACATGTCTACTTTGTACAATTAGGATCTCGCTTTTTAGTGCTTCCCACTGGTTTTCCACTGTTTTATCCTCCAGCAGTGCTGTCCAGTCCACCTCAGCCAAGTCCCTTCTCATTTCTGCAAAATTTGCCTTCCCCAGTTCAAGACTTTTACTCCTGCCTTTTCTCTGTCCTTTTCCATGGTAATGCTAAATCTAACTGAATTGTGATCACTGTCCCCGATCTGGTCGCCAACTGTCACTTCACCCCACTTGCCCTTCTTCGTTCCCCAAGACTAGGTTCAGAATTCCATCTCCTCTTGTTGGGTTTGTCACTAATTGGTTGAAAACATTTTCCTGGACATACTGCATGAACTTTTCTTCTTCAATGCCCCTTATATTGTTTGAATCCCAGTTGATATTAGGATAGTTGAAGTCTCCTACTATTATTGCCCTCTTGTTCTTACAAGCAGAAATTTGCCTACATATTTGTTCTTCTATCTCCTTTTCATTATTTGGGGGTCTGTAGTATACTCCCAGCAGTGTGATTGCCCCTTTTTTATTTCTAAGCTCAATCCATAAGCCTCATTTGTTGACCCACTTAGTAAATCATCCCTTCTCACAACTGGAATTGATTCTTTAACCATTATTGCTACACCCCCTCCTTTTTTATCTCCTACTCTATCGTGTCTGAAGACTCTATAATCATGGATATAAAGCTGCCAGTTTTGTCCCTCCTTTAGTCAGGTCTCCGTTATAGCAATGCCATCCTGCTGCCATGTGTCTACCTGTGCGCTTAACTCATCTACCTTGTTTGTAATACTCATTGCATTGAAGTATAAACAGCTTAACCCCGTCAATTTCCCTTGCTGGACACTTTGTAAACTTTGCTTCTCCTGTAATGCCACATCTTTCACAATGTCCCTAGCTAATGTTCTACCTCCATTTTTCTGATCTGAATCTGACTTATCTGATCCTACTCCTGGGATCCCACCCCCCTGCCACACTAGTTTAAATACTCCCCAACAGAACTAGCAAAAGCCCCCGCAAAGACACTGGTTCCAGCTCTGCCTGGGTGCAGCCTGTCCGGTTTGTATAGGTCCCACCTTCCCCAGAACCGGTCCCAGTGCCTCAAGAATCTGAATCCCTCCTAGCTACACCATCTCTCCAGCCACGTGTTCATTCGGTCTATCCTCTTATTCCTGTTCTCGCTAGCACATGGAACTGGGAGTAATCCTGAGGTTACTACATTTGAGGTCCTGCATTTTAATTTATCTCCTAACTTCCTGTACTGAGCTTTCAGGTCCTCATCCCTTAGTTTACTTATGTCGTTGGTACCACGACCACGAGCTGCTTACCTTCCCTCCCCAGAATGTCCTGCAGCCTTTCCCTGACATCCTGGCACCAGGAGGCAACATAGCATCCTTGATTCACGTTTACGGCCACAGAACCCTCTGTCTGTGCCCCTAACTATTGAATCCCCTATCACTATAGCCCTGCCACTTGTTTTCCTCCTGCCCCTCTGAGCAGCAGAACCACCCACGGTGCCGTGAACTTGGCTGTTGCAAATTTCCCCTGAGAGGCCATCCCCCGTGCCCCCCAACAGTATCCAAAGCGGTATATCTGTTAGAGAGGGGGATGACAACAGGGGGCTCCTGCACTATCTTCCTGAGTCTTTCACTGTTCCTGATGGTCACCTATTCCCTTTCTGCCTGTGTAATCTTCATCTGCAGTGTGACCACCTCGCTAAATGTGCTATCCACGACTCGCTCAGCATCGCTGATGCTCCACAATGAGTCTACCCGCAGCTCCAGCTCCGAAATCCGGTTCGCTGGAAGCTGCATTTGGACACACCTTCCGCACACATGGTCACCAGGGACGCTGGAAGTGTCCCTCATTTCTCACATTCTGCAGGAGGAGCATATCACAGGTCCGAGTTCTCTTGCGATGACATCACTCTCGATTAAGCTAGTTACGCCCTTAAAAATACGCTAGTTTGCGGCCTTATTTATGTTAGCTAGGAACCTTGTTTCTTGACTAATTATACTTGTACAGTATTACTCTATGCTTTTTTTTAGCTCCTACCTCAGTATTAAGCATTGAATTACTTTAATAGATTGAAAAAAAAACTCACCAGGATTTACTCACCAATCAGCTGCTTTTTTAAAAATTCACTTTTAGTAAGTGTCCCTCGCAGTTCTGGTACACTCCTGAAAGTACTGCCTCTCCCTCTCTTTTTTTGGTTTGAGGAGGAGAGAGGGACGGAACCATCACAGCAATGTAATGTTTGGGGCTATTCCGTTCTTTGACAGTGGGTCCTCATCGACCCCCTTCTGAGTTGTGGTGACTGTGCTGACTTCTCCCAGAATACTTCTCAGTCACTTCTCACTACTGCCCACTGTTGGAATACTTGCATGCCAAACAGCATAAGCAGCAAGTGATAGACAGAACTGAGCAATCTCACAACCAACGGATCAAATCTAAGCTCTGCAGCACTGCCACATCCAGTCGTGAATGGTGGCAGACAATTATACAACTCACTGGAGGAGGGGGCCACACAAATAACCCCATCCTCAATGATGGAGGACCCCAGCACATCAGCATAAAAGATAAGGCTGAAGCATTTGCTACAATCTTCAGCCGAAGTGCCAAAAGGATGATCCATCTTGGCCTCCTCCAGAAGCTCCCAGCAACACAGATGCCAGTCTTTAGACAATTCGATTCACTCCACATGATATCAAGAAATAGCTGAAGCCGCTGGATACTCCAAAGGCTCTGGGCCCTGACAATGTTCAGGCAATAGTACTGAAGGCTTGTGCGCCAGAACTTGCTGCGCCCCTAGCCAAGCTGTTCATGTACAGTCACAATGCTGGCATTTACCCAGTTATGTGGAAAATTGCCCAGCTACATCCTATACACAAAAAGCAGGGGAAAGCCAAACCTGCCAATTACCACCCCATCAATCCACTCTTGATCATCAGTAATGGATTGAGTCATCAACAGTGCTATCAAGCAGCACTTACTTAGCAATATCCTACTCACCACTGCCCAGTTTGGGTTCTGCCAGGACCCCTCAGCTCCTGACCGCAATACAGCCTTGGATCAAACATGGACAAATGAGCTAAACTCCTGAGTTGAGGTGAGAGTGACTGCCCTTGACATCAAGGCAGCATTTGACTGAGTGTGGTATCAAGGAGCCCTAGCAAAACTGGGGTCAATGGGAATCGGGGGAAAACTCTCCACTGGCTGGAGTCATACCTAGCACAAAGGAATATGGTTTTGGTTCTTGGAGGTCAGTCAACTCAGTTGCATGGCATCACCACAGGAGTTCTTCAGGCTAGTGCCCTCAGCCCAACCATCATCAGCTGCTTCATCAATGACCTCCCTTCCATCATAAGGTCAGAAGTGGGGATGCTTGATGATTGCACAACGTTCAGCACCATTCGCGATTCCTCAGGCACAGAAGCAGTCCATGTCCGAATGCAGCAAGGCCTGGGCAATATCCAGGCTTGGGTTGACAAGTGGCAAGTAACAGTCACGCCACACAAGTGTCAGGCAATGACCATCTCCAACAAGAGAGAATTCAACCATCGCCCCCCTGATGTTCAATGGCATTACCATCACTGAATCCTCCACTATCAACATCCTGGGGGTGATCATTGACCAGAAACTGAACTGGGCTAGCCACATAAATACTGTGGCTACAAGAGCAGGTCAGAAGCTAGGAATCCTGCGATGATTAACTTACCTCCTGACTCCCCAAAGCCTGTTCACCATCTACAAGGCACAAATCAGGAGTGTGATGGAATGCTTCCCACTTGCCTGGATGAGTGCAGCTCCCACAACACTCAAGATGCTTGACATTGTCCAGCACAAAGTAGCCCACTTGACTGGCACCACACCCACAAACATTTACTCCCTCCACTGCTGACACACAGTGGTGGCAGTGTGTACCATCTATAAGATGCACTGCAAAAATTTATCAAGGCTCTTTCGACAGCACCTTGCAAACCCATGAACACTGCCATCTAGAAGGACAAGGGCAGCAGCCTGGAAGTTCCCCTCCAAGTCACTTGCCATCCTGACTTGGAAATATATCACCGTTCCTTCACTGTCGCTGAGTCAAAATCTTGGAACTCCCTTCCTAACAGCGCTGTGGATGTACCTACACCACATAAATTGCAGCGGTTCACCACCGCCCTCTCAAGGGTAATAAATGCTGGTCCAGCTAGTGAAGCCCACATCCCATGAATGACTTCTAAAAAACTCTCTTTTACTATTTTATCAACAAGGACACTACAAATAGAAACATCAACAAACATTGCCTATGGTCAGGTCAGAAATCTGATGCACAAGATAGTTCTTGGCACACAGGAAGGCATTTTAATAATGAGTTAATATTCATAAAAAATAATTACCTACTGGTATTTGGTAGAATGTTTCTTCTTCCAGTAGTATGCACCCTCTGCACACTTCACCAGTAAAGCCTAGCTTGACAGTACTGTTAAGCACACACATGAAAATCTCATCTCTGTACATCATTCTATTCCTCCATCATAACTATTTAATACACAAAATTATACACCTACAGAGTGGATCAATTGAAGTCATTCTGCATCCTACACACTCCACAGAAACATACCACTGTGTAAGTTTGGGAATGGAAGGCCTCTGTTTGGATGCCGTAATGTTAGCTGTCATGGTCAAGCTACCAAAAGCTGTTGCTCTGTGTTGCAGCTAAGTTTAGAAAGTAACTCTGTGAGCTCTGCTTCATGTGTCTGCCTTGCATATGTCATCAATTGGAATATGTTTGTGTTTTGTTGAGAATTAATTGCAAAACACCTTCAGCCCTATAAGGTGGCAAGAAACACCGCGAGTCCTGTAAGGTGGCAATAAAGCACTCAACCAGTTATTTGGCCACTCACAGTTTAATAACAATGCCACCATGGATCTTTAAGCCATAGAAAAATTGTAAACTGAACCCAAAATTACACTATATGCAAGACAAACTAACTCAAGTTTCTATATACATCACATTAGAAATTATGCTTTAATTCTGATATATATGTGGAAGCAGTTAAAATCATGGCAACAATTTCTTGATCCAACTAGGCAACAACTAAGTTAAAACCTCAGTTTTAAGGCCATCCTTCAGGAATATGCTATTTGCAATAACAGCCTACTAGTTCAGTCCCTCATGTTGATGTGCCATTTTATGCAATCTATTTGGAAGCTAACAGTGCAATTTTTCACATAAGAACTTCCATCACATGCCTGACAAGATTCAACTGATGGATACACTACTTACATGAATTGAATTAAGGACCCAAATGGACCCAAAAAGGGCCTAACTACCAGTAGGCACAGTTTCCAATTAATTTACTCCTATTGTATATGCTAGTCTTTAAAACACAACCTATTACAATATCTTTAGGAGGAGCCATCTTCACCATCTTAGACTCCTGGGAATACAGAGAACACAAAAGCCCAGACAAAATGGATTACAGAGTAATCTAATCCTGTTCTTGTAGAGACTGGAAATTTGTCACAATATGTTTGGTGATATATAAAAAAAGTTCAATCTGAGGTGCAAGAAATTTTCACAAATTAACCCAGGCATTGTTACAAATCCTGTTTTTTTTAAATATACAATGCGGGTGTGTGATATCACATACAGCTTCACCAACGCGCAACATACAGTCAAAATGGAGGCTGCCCTTGCTTCAATACCTTTCTAAATTGAAGACACGAAAACTGTGCAGAAAAGGACAAATGATTTCCATCAATTATTGTGCTAACAAAAAGTGCTTTCATAGATAATAATGCACCCAAGCCATTTAATTTCCACATATCACTCTTACCTTTTGAACAAGGCAGCAATGATGCCCCAATAAGGTATAGCATTGTGAGCCAATACTATCTTACCTACCAAGGTATTAAGATTTAATATTCTTATTTGCTTGTAAAACCAGCTTTACACAAAAGCAGCGCTACAACTCTTGGTGCTGGCAAGAGAACTGATGCAACATATACTCGACATGCAATATCCTGCCCCTAACAACTGTAGAAGAAGAAAACCAGATTGTTTCCTCCAAAGCTGTCATGCCCACAGACTGCAATAAGCTTGGAAGGAAAAATACTAACAAGGCCAAGTTGTTTCTCGTACTTCTTCACGTTTCAAAAATTGACATTATAAAAATGTATGTTACTCAAATTCTACAAAAATATGCCAAGCATTTGTAAACATAACATCTTGTTACCTGGAATTTTTCACAATGCTTTTTAAGGACCTCATTCTTTAAAAATCGGAACAGTTCTAATACTTATCATACTTCCATACAGGGAGATATTGCCTATTTTTCTTGTTTGCTTACTATCTGGTGTACTGGATTACATAAAAATTCCCTGGAAACATAGTCCTAAGTGATTCTGCAAGATGAACAAGTCTCAGGAGGAAAAGCTTTTAAATGCTTTTAAAATTATGTTTACTCCCAGTTTATCTGATAGCTCTTTTCAATGAGCTGAATATATTAGTTCTATTCAGCCACTGCTTCAACTGAACTCTTAACTTTAAACATTACTAATGTGTAATAACAAAAATTAAGCTAGTGATTACAATAAATTCCCTTTTATTAATAAAACTTGCCAACATAAGATTGGTTAACCTGGTGCCTCCCTCAAATCAGCTCAGATGTGCACACAAGGTTAGCTTGACAAAGTACATTAGTTATGACTTTTCAGTTAATGCAACTTCATCAGCAAATGCAGCATACAACAGAGGTAAAGGCAGGGACGCATTTCATTGACTAAACTACTGGCAACAATTTAACACAAGAGAGCTCAATATTGTAGCAGAACAATCAATCAAAAAAAAAGGTTCAATTGCAGGTTTGCCCAAGGACTTACCATATGCCTGTGCTCTGGATGCACTCTACATACATGCCGTGCCGAAGACGATAGTGATCGCCTTGTTTTGTTGAACTGACATTGCAAATGCATAAAATCCAGCACAAGATTGAAACACTGAGCAAAGCAAAACATCACAACCATCTAAGTATTAAAACCTAAAAAAAAATTCAATACCCTACTTCTTAAATAAAAGATTCAGTTCCTTTTCTGACAGCATTATCATACTTTTGCTTTCTCTCTCTGTACTTAAAGTAGAGGTAGGAGTATATCCGCAGCATCAAGGCAATCAATCGGGAGTACAACATAATGTAGTCATGTGATCAACCCTTCAAGAGAAAAACCATCTAATTAGACCTCCCATCTTAAATGTGATGCTCAGAGTACCCTGGAGAATTCGCTGTTGAATCCTGACCTCTGGGACTAAACACACCACTGAACTGCTTCCAATTCAGGTGGATTTCTACTGATATATCACTGGTACAAAAGGACTGATGCTAGGGATAACTTTCAGTGGGTGGAAGTGCTGAATTACCTTCCATCGGTGAAAGTGCAAGATGTTCTAACATAGTGTGACACATGTGGAAGAAAAAAGGACAGAGATAAAGCAGATATACTATTACCTTGGTTTAAAGCACTGTCTTTTTGTTGACTAGGGAGTTAACCTGAAGGCAAAATGTATTTACTACTATAATAAAGTCAATTAAAAGCTTTACTGAATCTGAACTCCTTAAGGATTTTTAAAACAGCTTAGCAGTACAGATGTGTGCTAATCAGTATAACACTTGCAGCATAATGCACACTGCATTTTAACAAGCATTTCAATTGCATATAAGGTCCAAATGAGTAATGCTGAATATATTCTAAAGCATGCTTCAATGAAAGCACATTCAATGCATTCAGCATACCAAAATTAAATAAAACAGTCAACACATACAACTTGTCCAACAAGTTAGGAAGATATCGCACAACTACCTTCAAATCATTTCAAAATTGTTATGTGGGAGCACACACTTTTATACTGTTCTCCAGCATTTGTACATTTGATGGGGAGGATGATGAGAAAACCACAACAAAACAATTATTTTTTTGATTTACCAGTTGCTGCAACAAAAGTATGTCCATATATATATATATATATATATATATATATATATACACACACACACACACACATACATATACACACACAAGAGCATCAAAACCAAAAACAACATTACTGCTAAACAAACATACAGCAGCTTTGGATTTTAGTGTCACCTTAAAGGGGGAAAAAACGCTTCTTTTACCCGAAAAGTAATGTCCAAGTTGCCACATCCAAAGCATGAAAAAAAATGACCGAGCTCCCAAAGTTTAAAATGATGTTTTCATTCTCCAGTGCTATTTATATTCATCAGAATATGGCAATTGTAGCTTTTATCTAAGCAAACAGTGACAGAATGCATACAGATAGTACGCTAAGAAATGATCACCTTGCTTGCTCTCCTGATTCTAAGTTATGCAGCCCAACGTTCAATTTTTGCAACACCACTGTTCCCTTTGTCACCCAAGGGACTCAGTAGATCACGAGGCAGAAATAAGTTAGCAATTTATCATTGTGCTATGTGCCATCAGGGAATGCAAATCATACAAAGGACATTAATGCCTAGCACAAAGGTAGTTATTAAAGTTACAAAAAGGTGGCTCTGACTTCAATGTATATACAGGTAAAGTGACCTTTATCTGTAAATGCAAAAACCAAACACATCCTAAAACCACACTTTTTTTTTGAACCTCATTGACCTTTAGCACAGGGAGTCTGTGACCTGAGCCAACACAAACGTTGCCGAATGCATCCAACCTGTAGTGTGGGAAGTCTAGTTGTTTGTCTGCACTGTTTACCCTGTGAACCCACTCCGACAAGCAGAATCGCAGATGGTGCCATGGGTGGGAATTTATTACAAGTACCCTCTACTTATTATTCCGTGGTACATCTTACTTTGAGCCATTTTATTTACTTTAGACTATAGTTAGCCTCAGTTTCAGCCATTGTAATGCAAGTAGGCCGAGGCCTATCTGGGTATCTGAAAACCTAAATTATTGGAAATCTGAAACGCAATCGGCCCCGAGGATTTTAGATAAAGAATACCCAAATTGTAATAGCAATGCTTTTTTATTACTGTCTCAAATGAGAGTGCTCTTGTGTTTCTAAGGAGATTCAGATAAGCAATTTGTTCAGATGAAATGGTGGGTAAATTTCTCGGGATGAAGCCATCTTGGCAGAGTTTAGAAAACAGAATGCAATTAAAATGTATCTATAAGGTTGGTTGTATAACATTTTGAACATTTGTTGCTGATGGTGTAACAAACATTTTTGAGGCCTCCCATCTATCAGAAATGGACCAGTAGCACCCCAGAATTCAGGGAAAAAATTGTTTCCATTGCCGCCAATGCCATTTTGCCAACTTCCTCTCCTTAAAATGGCCTGGACATCTACTTGAACACAGTGGTAATCTAATAAAGTTATGCAAATTGGCATAATGTGGTGAAAAGGTGGCCCTAATAGTATATTTGGTGGCTAAAACAGAACTAACATGGGGGTGTGAGGGTGGGAGAGGTGGAGGGTAAGACTATCCAGCAATCTGTAATGGTAAAGGCTAGAATCAGTATCAAAAACATAAAAGGGGCAAGCTCCTGTAGACAAAAGCAGTGACCAATACTGCTGAAGCTTAAGTTGAGTGCTAAGATTTGCAACTTCAGTATTGATTAGATTGTGTTGAAAATTGATGGAAGAATAGTTCTTTGTCTTCAGGGAGAATGAATGAGGAAAGGTGGAACGAGAACGATTCTAGCAATCTAACTGTAAGCAGGCAATGAGGAGTAGTAAGTGGAACGACAAAGAAAGCATGCTGGAGCAGCAGCAGGTAATATTGGGGAAGGGAGGAAATTATACATAGGTCGCCCAATCTGCAACAAAGTTTATAGAATCAGTTGCCAAACACTCATGGACGAGAAATGTCTAAAGAGGATCAAGTTCTCCCAGGAGACAACTGTTAGAGAACTTGAATGCAACCAATTATTTTCATAGGAGTCTGTAAACATAACATGAATCAGGCAGCAAAAGGGATGAAAGGAGGTTCATCTCTAATTACCCTTGACGAGGTGGTGGTGAATCACCTTCTTAAACTGTTGAAGTCTGCGTTATTAAGAATTTTGACCCAAAGACGACAAAGGAACAGTGATATAGTTCCAAGTCAGGATTATGAGCAACATGGAAGGAAACTGCAGATGGTGGTGTTCCCATGTGTCTGCTGCCATTATTCTTCTAGGTGATGGAGAAGAGTGTTGAAGGTGCCTTGGCGAGTTATAGTAATGCATCTTGTAGATGGTACGAACTGTAGCCAGTGCACTGGTAGTGGAGGGAGTGGAAGTTTAAAGGTGGTGAAAGGGAAGCCAATCAAGCAGGCTATTATGTCCTGGACGTGTTGAGCTTTTTGTGTTGTTGAAGCTGCACTCATCCAGGAAAGAATTACGTCAGACTCCTACTCATCCGCATAATATTTTTGTGGCTAGGCCTAGTAGGTTTCTGGGCCATGATTAACCCAGGATGTTGATAGAGAGGATTGTGACGACAGCAATGGCATTGAGTGTAGAAAGCTGGTAAGATTCTTTCCTGATGAAAATGGTCATTGGTTGGTATTTGTGTGGCATAAGTGTCAAGTAGCATTCATCAGCCTAAGCCTGAATGTTGCCCAGGCGTGGGCACTGTCAGCTTCATTATCCGAATAACTACAAATTGAACTGAACACTGCAATTATCAGTGTTCATCTTCACTTCTGGTCTAATGAAGGAGGAAAGATTATTGAAGCAGCTTAGGATGGTTGGGCCTAGGACACTACACTGAGGAACTCCTGCAGTGATGGCCTGGAACTAAGATGATTATCCTCCAACAACTACAGCCGTCTTCCTTTCTGCTAGGTATGGCTCCAACCAGCAAAGAGCTTCCCCTGATTCCCATTTAGTCCAGTTCTGTTAGGGCTCCTTGATGCCACACTCAGTCAAATGCTGCCTTGATGTCAAGGACAGTCATTCTCACCTCACCGAATTTAGCTCTTTTGTCCATGTTTGAACCAAGGTTGTAATGAGGTCAGAAGCTGAATGGCCCTGGCAGAACCCAAACTGAATGTCAGTGAGCAGGCCATTGCTAAGTAAGTGGCACTTAATAGCACTGCTGATGACCACTTCCATCATTTTACTGGTGATCAAGAATAGACTGATGGGGCAGTAATCGGCCAGGTTGGATTTCTCCTGCTATGTGTACACTGGACATACCTGTGCAATTTTTCACATTGCTGGGTAGATGCCAGTGTTGTATACACACTGGGATGGTTTGGCTAGGGATGCGACAAGTTCTGGACCACAAGTCTTCAGAACTATTGCCAGAACGTTGTCAGGGCCCATAGTCTTTCCATTATCCAATGTCTTTAGCAGTTTCTTGATATCACATGGAGTGAATCAAATTGGCTGAAGACTGGCATCTGTGATGCTGGGGACCTCTGGAGGAGGCTGAGATAGATCATTCACTTGGTACTTCTGACTGAAGATTGTTGCAAATGCTTCAGCCTTATCTTTTGCACTGATGTGCTGGGCTCCCCCATCATTGAGGATAGGGATATTTGTGGAGCCTCCTCCTTCAGTAAGTTGCTTAATCATCCACCACCATTCACGACTGTGGCAGGACTGCAGAGCTTTGTTCTGATCCACTGGTTGTGGAATCACTTAGCTCTGTCTATCATTTGCTGTTTATGCAATTTGGCATGCAAATAGTCCTGTGTTATAGCTTCACCAGGTTGACACCTAATTTTTAGGTATGCCTGGTGCTGTTCCTGACATGTGCTCCTGCACTGTTCATTGAACCAGGATTGATCCCCTGGCTTGGTGGTAATGGCAGAGTGGGAGATATGCTGGGCCATGAGGTTGCAGATTGTGGTTGAGTACAATTCTGCAGCTGCTGATTGCTCACAAAGCCTCATGGTTACCCAGTCTTGAGCTGCTAGATCTGTTCAAAATCTATCCCATATAGCATGGTGGTAGTGCCACACAACATGAAGGAGGGCATCCTCAACGTGAAAACAGAACTTTGTCTCCACAAGGACTATGCGGTGGTCACTCCTCCCAATACTGTCAGGGACAGATGCATCTGCAGCAGACAGGTTGGTGAAGATGAGGTCAAGAATGTTTTTCCCTCTTGTTGGTTCCCTCAACACCTGCCACAGGCCCAGTCTAACAGCTATATCCTTTAGGAATTGGCCAGCTCAGTCAGTCTTGGTGCTACCAAGCCAATCTTATTGATGGACATTGAAGTCCCCCACCCAGAGTACATTCTGCACCCTTGCCACCCTCAGTGCTCCCTCCAAGTGGTGTTCAACATGGGGGAGTACTGATTCACCAGCTGAGGGAGAATAGTAAGTGGTAATCAGTCAGAGGTTTCCTTGCCCACATCTGCCCTAATGCCATGAGGCTTCATGGGGTCCGGAGTTGATGTTGAGGACTCCAAGGGCAACTCCCTCCCAACTTTGTGCCACTTCCTCTGCTAGATCTGTTCTGCTGGTGGGGCAGGGCATACCCAGAGATGTTGATGGTGGCCTCTGGGACATTGTCTGTAAGGTATGTTTCCATGAATATGACTGTCAAGCTGTTGCTTAACTAGTCTGTGAAATAGCTCTCCCCCAGCAGTTAGTAAGGACGACTTTGCAGGGTCGACAGGATTAGGTTTGCTGTTGTCGTTTCCGGTGCCTAGGTCGATGCCAGGTGGTCCGTCCAGTTGCATTTGTTTAAGACTTCGGTTAATCAGTAATTACCAGCTGTATGTAGTTCAGGGTCAAATATGATGCTCAACAGATTAGTTTCAGCACAGCATAGAGGGTAGGATGAGACTTTCCAAGTTGGAAAGAAGTTGCTTGGAACTCTGTTCACTTAAGGTGTACAAATAGTGCAAGAATACTATAAGCAAGTCTACAAAAGCAGCGGATTTGAAATAGAAATGGCAAATAATCCAACCACAGTCAGAAGAGTCTGAATGCATTAAGTAACTGAACCAACTGTGCAACATGTTTCAACAGGTAAAGTAATTATGGGATCAAAAGAGAAAATATGATTTAAATGAGACTATGACCCAATGAGGGAAGATGTGTAAGGATTACTACAAATAAATCTGTGAAATTAATCTTCTGTTCTGTTGTAGTAAAAAAAGTGAATAAAAAATATGGACAGTATTAGTAAGGAACAAACCAAAAGGGGGTTATACGGTTGATTTATAAGTAAATAATTTAGCAATTCAAATCTCAAATGCACTGGTGTGTGCATTTCTGATCATTTAATCACACAAGGCATATCACTTTTGAAAGATTTCACAATTTCATCTTAGACAGCAAGAACCCAAGTTATTAGGAAAGGTTATTTAGTTTATTTATTTTGTTTAGTTTATTTGGCAAAAGAGCTTCTGGGGTTTAACTGAAGTTTTTTAAAAATATATTAACCTGATTTTATATATTAAATTATTTACTGTAACAAAACAAAAGTTAAACTTAAGTCAGGATTAGCAAGGGAAATATTTAGGAAACATTATGTGGTTAAAAAAAGAAAAATCCTACGTGGGGAAAGAGGTCAGTGGTGGACTTCTGGAGAAGGAAGAATCTAAGGAAATAGTAAGCAGTTAGACAGGGTGAAGTTTGAAAAGGGAAGGATTACGTCAAAATAACAGCCTTTCTGCTCATGGTGCTTTATCATAATCACATCTTCCATCCATTGCAGACTAAACTTCAACTCTCAAGGTATTGTCAGGACAAAAACTTTTTAAAAAACTGTTCTATTTAGTTACACTGACTAGTAGCTTTTAAGGCATGCTCAGTACATCATTGTTAATTGTAACATATGGTCCAGAGACTATTCAAAGTGCCACTCAGATGTTTTTTCCTTCTCTGTCTTATTTCATGACATTTTTATGCATCAGTGACAACGGTCAACCCACTACCTCAATTACGCAAACACTGATCTGCCACCACTAAATAAATTTTAAGATGTGGATTAGATTACTTTGCAGAATTGTGAATACCGCCAGCTACTCTGCGTTGTAGGCTTCCCTGTATGGCAGAACATTTAGTTAGCAATGCACACCAATGCATAGAGATAACCGCCACTGCTATCTGTACTAGAGGCACTTCAGAGTTCATTTTACAATAAACCGTAGTAAAGAAGACAGACTGTTCTGAAATGATTTTGAACATTAATATCACCTTTCCCTATGGCAAATGTGAGAGATTATAAATTCCATTATCTTATGAATTTTGCATTGCCCATCTTCCAAAAGCCTTTTAGCTTTAATTTATCAACAGCAGGTCAAATTAATTACTCCCCTGCTGATGAGTAGAAAGAAGGACCAACTGTTAAGATGTTTTACTGAAGCTTACCACTATGCTTTTATATATATATATATATATATATATATATATATGAGTATAGACTATTAAATAAATTTATTACTCAGTGTTGTCACTTGCATAATTTATTCAACGTGGGAATTAGGGGTACTTATCCAGACTGTACTCAGTTCACAGTACCATCTCTAAATTGATGCTTCAAAAATAGACTTTTTTTAAAATATTAGCCCTAATCTAAATTTGACATTTTAAAAAAATGGTAACTGTGATCTAAAAATTGACTGAAGGCAAATTTGAGAATTATTTTAAGGATTTATATCTGGTTACTGGTAAAGGCATAACCTGGGACTAGGTTTTTCTAGAATGAAACTAGTATGGCGATTAAAACTCATGTGACATCCATGGATAACAAGAATCCAAGTTATACAGAAATATTAAAGAAACCGAGCTAGTGTCTGCGATGAAGGTGGGGTGTAGGTCAGCAAAAGACACAAAGGTAAAGCTGTTGTCAGCAGCAAAAGAAGTCAAAGCCAGATTTGCTGAATTAGGTGGCTGAGGTGGTGACCGTAGAAAACAGGACCTACAACATTATGTCATTACTGCCTCGTAAATTTACCTAGCCATTTTAGGGCAAGCACTTAGAGCATCTGCCAGAATTGCCAGTAGAAAATTGAATGATTGCTTGTGGACAGCGATGCAGCATGGCAGGATTCAATACCCCACCCCCAACAAAAAAAGAAAATTGGGCTATATTCATTGAAAAATCCAGACACAGGCTTTGACTTAAATGGTACATTTAAGAGAAAAAAGATACAGCATTCAATTTCCTTCTGTTTTTGAAAAAGGGTGAATGGCTAGAGGGGAACTGTCAGGCTAAAATAAAGGAAATCCTTAGTCTCCATTCATCTCAATGATGGGATGGAGCTGGTGCTAAGCAAAATAAATCAAGAAAACAGACAAGAACTCCTTAAAATAGGGAACTAAGGGTAGACTGCCTGATCGAATAAGTGCAAGTTCCTTAATGGAAGTTTTCTGTTCTCCTCCCCCTCTCTATTCCTACCCTCGAGGATTGTAGTAATATCATATTTCTACATAGAGTGAACAAACTAAATCAACTCTAATGTACAAGTAAAACATATGTAAGTGCCATATAACAAATCAGGTGAGAACACATTAGAGCTGAGGAGACTCAAAACTCAAGTAATTCATGTATTGGGGCTTTCAAACTGATTCAAATGTTTCCTCATAGGGGCAAATTCAGAGTGTTGTAAACCTGGCAAAATATTAGGAAAATCATTATGACAACTTAACTTGCAAAATCCATCAGAGTGGGACTGAAGAAACTAGACAAAATATAAGCATAATGTAAACAGAAAATGCTGGAAATACTCAGGTCAGACAGCATCTGTGGAAAAAAGGTCATGGACTTTGTCGGAATCCAAAAGGTACAAAAGATTTGGTTCAACCCAGCAAGCTATGCACAAAAAAAAGGGCCCATTTTTTCCTCACAGGTGGTCAATAATATCTGATCAACATGTTTGGAAATTTCAGAGGAACCTAATTTTGTTTATCTAGTTATGGTTTTTTGTTCATCTTTCTGAACACAAAAAGTGCAATGCCAGGGTGTATCCCTCAAAAACTGTGTAATCCTTCTTTTAATTTGTTCATGGGATGTGGGTATCACTGGCTAGGCTAGCATTTATTGCCCATCCCTAATTACCTTTGTTCAGAGAGCAGTTAAGAGTTACATGTTGACCAGATCAGGTAAGGACAGCAGATTTCCTTTCCTAAAGGACCTTAGTGAACCAGACAGATTTCTATAACAATCGGCAATGGTTCTGTGGCCATCACCAAACTTTTAATTCCAGATTTTTATTGGATTCAAATTTCACCATCTGATTCAAACCTGGTTCCCCAGGGCATTACCCCAGGTCTCTGGAATACTAGCCCAGTGACAATACCACTATGCCACTGCCTCCCCTAATCCTCTAAGCAGATAAATGGAGTATCAGCCATGATCTAACTAAATGATGAAATTGAGGTGCTGAATAGCCTATGTTCCAAGATTCTAATTATGAATGTTAGAACAGTCTACCAAAATTGGATTGTGCAACCATGACCTTCCCTCTTGCCTACTCCCCACAAGCTGGCAGTTGATTTCATAATTGACAGTGGCAATGGTTTCAGAGGATTCAACAGCTAGAAAGGTTTGGAATTTTTCAATATTTTTTTCTACATAAAGGATTTGGGGAAAAAGTTACTGTCATTTTTGCATTATTGCAGTGTGTTTAAATAAATACTTTTGTTGTTGGAAAAACAAGGCTGGGGCAATAGTTAAGATGCAAATAAGATAGCTTTAATGTAGCTTCCTTTGAACTGCAAACAATTCATTGCCCAGTCCCGACAATCAAAAAACATACCAGTTATTGTATTGGATAGTCTTTGATTCTTTTACAGTTATGAATAGAAATACAAGATCAAGGCTTGAATATAGGCTGACAGAGAGGTTTTTATCAAATAGGATGATGTGTAGACAGTCAGGTTTTATCCGCCAAAAAGAAAAGCTATGCCATGACATAAGAGGTCAGAAATGCAGGAGGAAGAGTTAGAAGTCAACCCATTCAAATCAGGATAATTCCTCACTGTTCCTCCAGCATTTGAGTCTTCACACATATGTAGAAGAGATATATGTGGTCTTCATTTTGTATCACCATGCACAGTTGAGTTGTATTGTTGAACTAAATAAATCTAATCATATCCAAGGGGAGATCGTGGCATAGTGGTAATGTCACTGGACTGGTAATCCAGAGGCCCAGGCTAATGTTCTGAGGCATGGGTTCAAATCCCACCATCACAGCTGGTGGAATTTAAATTCAATTAATAATCTGGAATTGAAAAGCCAGTCTCAGTAATGGTGCCCATGAAACCATTCTCGATTGTTGTAAATGCCTGTCATCCTTACCTGGTCTTGTCGATGTGACTCCAGAACAACAGTAATGTGGTTAACTCTTAACTCTGAAATAATGTGGCAAGGCATTCAGTCCAAGAACAACTGGAGATGGGCAATGAATGCTGGCCTTACATCTCTCGAAAGAAAAGTGAAGAAATTTCTCATCTCAATCCTAAATGACCAGCAGTGAGAAATCAATGAGCCATCAATCCTATGCCTCCATGTTCCAGATTCCCCTGCCAGAGGAAACAACCTCTGTGTTGAACTTGTTTGATCTTCAGAATCTTGTTACGTTTCACTGAGATCACTTTTCAATTCTTCTCTTATCCCAAAGACCTTCACTGTACTGCCCCAATGCAAGTATATTCTTCCTTAAATATGGAGATCAAAATTATGCACAGTATTCCAGGGCGTGGTCTCACTAAAGCCCTCTACAGTTATGGTAAGACTTCTTTATTCTTGTACTCCAATCCCCATAAAATAAAGACCAATGCCAATAAAGCCCATTTGTCTTCCTAATTACTAGCTGTACCTGCACACTAACTTGTGTGATTCATGTGTGAGGGTACCAAGATTCCTCAATACCACTACATCTGCAGTCTCTCTCCATTTAATATTCTGTTTTTTAATTCTTCTTGACAAAACGGGCACTCTCTCATTTCCCCACATTATACTCATCAAAATTTTTCCGACTCACCTAACCAACCTATGTTCCTTTGCAGATTGTGTTCCTCCGCACAACTTGCTTTCCCATCTATCTTTGTATCATCAGCAAATTTGGCTACAAGACAGTCAACCATCCAAGTCATTACTACAGATGGTAAATAGCAGAGGCCCCAGCACTGATTCCTGTGGCACTCCACTAGTTACAGTTTTTCATCCTGAAATTGTCCCATTTATCACCAATTTTAATCCTCTTAGTTAACCAATCTCCTATTTTTTTTCTACTTGTTCATGGAACGTGAGCATTGATGGGAAGGCCAGTGTTTGTTATCCATTCCTAATTGTCCTCGAGAGCACTCAAGAGTCAACCATATGGGTGTGGGTCTGGGGGTCACGTAAGCCATGTAAGGGCAGATTTCCTTCCCTAAACTACATTAGTGAACTAGATGGATTTTTAGCAACAATCAACGATTGTTACAAGGTTACCATTGCTGAGTCTAGCTTTCAATTTCAGGTTATTTTAATAAAATTTAAATTCCATCAGCTGCCGAGGTGGGTTTTGAATCCAAATCCCCAGAGCAGCCTCAGCCTCTAGATTACTGATCCAGTGGTATCACCACCGTGCCACCATCTCCCCATGCTAATATACCACCCCCAACACCATGAGTCATTACCTTGTGTAGCACCTTATCAAATGCCTTTTAGAAATCCAAACACACTATGCCTACTGATTCCTCTTCATTAACCCTACTGTTACTTCAAAAAAATTTGAATAAATTTATCAAACACAATTTCCCTTTCATTAAACCATACCCATTCTGCGTGACTGTATTATGGTTTCTTAAACATCCTACTACTTTCTTAATAATGGATGCTAGCATTTTCACAATGACAGATGTTAGACTAACTAACATAGTTGTTATAAATACCTAGTTCATAGTAATATTTGAGAGGCAATTTTTTAGTTCTGGGGAGATTAAACTGTAGAAAATGGGATAAATGCAACTAAAGCTTGAAGGTTGTCACACTTAAAAGTTTGATACCATGTTGACTTAAGGGGTTAACAGCTGGAAAGGTTAAGATCACAAAACAGTAGGTGGGCTTACTTAGCTGGAGAACTGGCGACATGGTGTCGACACTGCTTGCAAAGAAATGCAGCTTATAGAGTTGTCTTGGTTAGGGAGTTAAAGCTACAGTTAATTTCAAAGCATTCAGTGAGCCATGAAGGGCTACGTCACCATGGAGATGGGTGGAGCTTAAGAAGGTTCCAAGGTTTCAATTTATGTGTGTGTTTGCTGGGGGAACGGGTGAGTGTTCTGCAGCAGGGGAAAAAGCTATACCGAGAAGTGCTGCTGTTAGCGGACTCCAGACAGCAAAAGTGTTGCCGTTAGCTGGCTCTGTGCAGTTAGGGCTCAGGGGAAGTCCTGGGGAGCTGAGAAGGTGGCAGAAGGTCACTGACTCTGTACTGGAAAGGGTTAAGGTTCAGAAGCCCTCGAAGAATTTATAACTTGGTGTAAAAGCAAAAAACTACAGATGCTGGAAATCCGAAACAAAAACAAAAATACCTGGAAAAATTCAGCAGGTCTGACAATATCTGCGGAGAGGAACACAGTTAACGTTTCGAGTTCGTATGACTCTTCAACAGAACTAAGGAAAAATAGAAAAGAGGTGAAATATAAGCTGGTTTAAGGGGTGGGGATGGGTAGAGCTGGATAGAGGGCCAGTGATAGGTGGAGATAGCTAAAAGATGTCACAGACAAAAGGACAAAGACGTGTTGAAGGTGGTGATATTATCTAAGGAATGTGATAATAGCTGACATTAAGGGTAGAAAGCAGGACGAGCAAGGTACAGATAGCTCTAGTGAGGGTGGGGTGGGGGGAAGGGATCGAAATAGGCTAAAAGGTAGAGATAAAACAATGGATGGAAATACATTTAAAAATAATGAAAATAGGTGGGGAAAAAATCTATATAAATTATTAGAAAAAATGGGGATCGGAAAGGGAGTGGGGATGGAGGAGAGAGCTCATGATCTAAAATTGTTGAACTCAATATTCAGTCCGGAAGGCTGTAAAGTGCCTAGTCGGAAGATGAGGTGCTGTTCCTCCAGTTTGCGTTGAGCTTCACTGGAACAAACATGTGGGCACGACAGCAGGGTGGAGTGTTGAAATAGCAAGCGACAGGGAGGTCTGGGTCATGCTTGCGGACAGACCGAAGGTGTTCTGCAAAGCGGTCACCCAGTCTGCGTTTGGTCTCTCCAAAGTAGAGGAAACCGCATTGGGAGCAGCGAATGCAATAGACTAAATTGAGGGAAGTGCAAGGAAATGCTGTTTCACTTGAAAGGAGTGTTTGAGCCCTTGGATATTTACAGGGGGTGGGGGGGGGGGGGGGGGGGGGGGGGTGGAGAGGGAGTAAAGGGGTTGCATGGGAAGGTGCCGTGGGAAGGGGTTGAGTTGTAGGGGGTGATGGAGGAGTGGGCCAGGGTGTTCCGGAGGGAACGATCCCTGCAGAATGCCGCCAGGGGTGAAGGGAAGATGTGTTTGGTGGTGGCATCATACTGGAGTTGGTGGAAATGGCGGAGGATGATCCTTTGAATGCAGAGGCTGGTGGGGTGATAAGTGAGGACAAGGGGGACCCTATCATGGTTCTGGCGGGGAGAGGAAGATGTGAGGGCAGATACGCGGGAGATGGGCTGGACATAGTTGAGCGCCCTGTCAACCACCGTGGGTGGAAAACCTCAGTTAAGGAAGAAGGAAGACATGTCAGAGGAACTGTTTTTGAAAGTGGCATCATCAGAACAGATGCAACGGAGGTGAAGGAACTGAGAGAATGGGATGGAGTCATTACAGGAAGCGGGGTGTGAGGAGCCTACAGCTCCTACATCAAGGTAGCTGTGGGAGTCGGTAGGCTTGTAATGAATATTGGTGGACAGTCTATCATCAGAAATTGAGGTAGAGAGGTCAAGGAAGGGAAGGGAAGTGTCAGAGATGGACCGTGTGAAAACAATGGAGGGGTGGAAATTGAAAGCAAAATTAATAAATTTTTCCAGGTCCAGATGAGAGCATGAAGCAGCACCGAAGCAATCATCGATGTACCGGAGAAAGAGTTGTGGGAGGGGGCCGGAGTAGGACTGGAACAAGGAATGTTCCACATACCCCATAAAGAGACAGGCGTAGCTGGGACCCATGCAGGTACCCATAGCCACACCTTTTATTTGAAGGAAGAAAGAGGAGTTTAAGGAGAAAATGTTCAGTGTGAAAACAAGTTCAGCCAGACAGAGGAGTAATGATGGATGGGGATTGTTCGGGCCTCTGTTCGAGTAATGGTGAAGAGGAAGCGGTTGGGGCCAGGGAATTGGAAATTGTTGATATGATGTAGGGTGTCAGAGGAAACACGGATGTAGGTGGGAAGGGACTGGACAAGGGGAGAGAGAATGGAGTCAAGATAGCAAGAAATGAGTTCCGTAGGGCATGAACAGGCTGACATGATCATTCTGTCAGGACAGTTCTGTTTGTGGATTTTGGGTAGGAGGTAGAAACGGGCCGTCTGAGGTTGGGAGACTATGAGGTTGGAAGCTGTGGAAGGAAGATCTCCAGAGGAGGTGAGGTCAGTAACAGTCCTGGAAACAATGGCTTGATGTTCAGTGGTGGGGTCATGGTCCAGGGGGAGATAGGAGGGCCTGCGAGTTGAAGCTCAGCATCTGCGAGGTAGAGGTCAGTGCACCAGACAACAACAGCACCAACCTTGTCAGCAGATTTGATGACAATGTCAGGGTTGGACCTGAGAGAACTGAGTGCAGCAAGTTCAGAGGGAGACAGGTTAGAGTGGGTGAGAGGAGCAGAGAAATTGAGATGACTGATGTCACGCCGACAGTTCTCAATGAAAAGATCAAGAGAAGGTAAGAATCCAGAAGGAGGGGTCCAGGTGGAGTGGGAATATTGGAGGTGGGTAAAAGGATCCACTGAACGGGGAGAGGACTCCTGCCCAAAGAAGTGAGCACAGAGACAAAGGTGGCGGAAGAAGAGTTCAGTATTGTGCCGAGCTTGGTGTAGTTGGAGAGATTAGAGCCTGGTGAAATCCAGGGCAATGCCAGCCCAGTGAAGCCAACCAGCTATTAAAGAGCTGAACTTGAGTAAGTAGAGGCTGGAGAAATCTAAGGGAACAAAATTTCGGGAGATGAAATTGAAACTCAGATGTGCAGTCATTGAAGCAGTCTGAGTGGAGCGACTTTGAAGGAATTCAGGGGCTTAATCTTCGAAAGTGAAAAGTTTGGAGTCCCTCATGAGGGAGACAGAGCTTCAACAAAATTGGTTGACTCAGCGTTTACTGACATTTGGGTGCGTTGCTGAGAAATCCATGGGATCTGTTAATTCTTAATATTAGAGTACAAGTAAAGTTTTACTTTTCTGAATTTGTATAGTAACATTTTTTTTTCAAAACCCGTGGAATCTTGGGGCTTTATTCTCTTAGAAAGTTTCTTTAATCTCAAACTTTACCTACTTTAAACAAAACGTTATTGGTCCCTAACCAGATCATACCAAAAACTCAAGAGGTCTGGTCAAGGATCATAACATAGTTCCTTGCTTTCTGTCTTCCTCCTTTCTTGAACACAGGTCCATATATTTGCAATGTCCCAATCCCCTGGGACCTTTCACAATCCAGGAAATTTTGGAAAATTACAACCAACATATCCATTATCTCTGCAGTTATTTCTTTTAAGACCCTAGGATGCAAGCCATCAGGTCAATGGACATCAGCATCTAGCGCCATTACCAGTGGTTTACCTAGTACGTTTTCCTCTCATGATAGTGACTATTTTAAGTTCCTTTCTCCCCTCAATTTCCTACTATTCTAGGGATGCTTTTTGTGTCTTCTACTAAGACGACATCAAGGCCGCATTTGACCAAGTGTGGCATCAAGGAGCCCTACCAAAACTGGAGTCAATGGGAATCGGGGGGGGCACTTTCCACTGGTTGGATACATACCTAGCACAAAGGAAGATGGCTGTGGTTGTTGAAGATCAGTTATCTCAGCTCCAGGACATTGCTGCAGGAGTTCCTCAAGCTAGTGTCCTCGGCCCTACCATCTTCAGCTGCATCAATGACCTCCCTTCCATCATAAGGTCGGGAGTAGGGATGTTCGCTGTTGCACAACGTTCAACACTATTCGTGACTCCTCAAATACTGAAGCAGTCCGTGTCCAAATGCAGCAAGACCTGAACAAAATCTAGGCTTGGGCTGACAAATGACAAGTAACATTCGCACCACACAAGTGTCAGTGTCTCCAACAAGAATCTAACCATTGCTCTTTGACATTCAATGGCATTACCATCATTGAATCTCCCACTATCAACACCCTGGAGGTTACCATTGACGAGAAACTGAACTGGACTAGCCATATAAATACCGTGGCAACAAGAGCAGGTCAGGGGCAAGGAATCAAGCAACTGTTGACTCACCTCCTGACTCCCCAAAGGCTGTCCACCATCTACAAGACACAAGTCAGGAGTGTGATGGAATACTCCCCACTTGCCTAGGTGAGTGCAGCTCCCACAACACTCAAGCAGTTTGACACCATCCAGGAAGGACAAAGCAGCCCGCTTAACTGGCACCACAACCACAAACATTCATTCCCTCCACCACCAAGTAGCAGCAGTGTGTACCAGCTACAAGGTGCACTGCAGGAATTCACTCAGGCTCCTTTGACAGCACCTTCCAAATCCACGGCCATTGCCATCTAGAAGGACAAGGGCAGCAGATGCATGGGAACACCACCACCTGGAAGTTCCCCTCCAAGTCACTCACCATCCTGACTTAGAAACATATCGCCGTTCCTTCCCTCTCGCTGGGTCAAAATCCTGGAACTCCCTTCGTAACAGCACTGTGGGTGTACCAACATCACATGGTCTGCAGCAGTTCAAGGAGGCAGCTCACCACCACCTTCTCAAGGGCAATGAGGGATGGGCAATAAATGTTGGCCCAGCCAGCGAAGCCCACATCCCGTGAATGAATTAAAAAAAAGACAGGGAAAAAATACTTGTTCAAAGTCTCTGCCATTTCCTGGTTACCCATTAATTACCCTGTCGTATCCTGTAAGGGGCCAATGTTTACTATCTCTTCTTTTTTATATACCTGTCGAAGCTCTTTCTTGCTAGTTTACTCTCATATTGTAATTACTTTCTCTATTAATTTTTTAGTCATCCTTGCAGTTTTTTAAAAAAATTTCCAAATCTTCTGGCCTAACACTAATATTCACAGTTATTGTAGACCTTTTCTTTCAATTTGATATCATCCTTAACTTTCTTATTAGGCACAGATGGTGCATCCTTCTTGTAGGGTCTCTCTTTTTCAATGAAACATATCTTTGCTGAGAGTTATGAAATATCTCCTTAAATGTCTGCCACTGTTTCTCTACAATCTTACCTTTTAACCTACTTTGCCAGTCCACTCTAGCCAACTGTCTTAATACCTTTGTAACAGTCTTTAAGTTTAAAGCACTAGCTTCAGACACAAGTTTCTCAACATCAAACTGAAGTGAGATTCTATGATGTTGATCACTCTTGTCTAGACAATCCTTTACTAGGATATCATTAATTATTCCTGCATCATTACATGTTACTGGATCTAAAATAGTCTCTTCCCTGGTTGGCTCCAGAACATATTGTTCTCAGAAACTGTCCTGAATACATTCTATGAACTCCTTTCAGGCTACCTTTGCCAATTTAATTCATCCAATCGATTATGAAGGTTAAAATCACCCTTGATTATAGCAGTACCTTCCTTACAAGCCATTTCTAGGTTTATATTCTGTCCTAAGGTATAGGTACTGTTAGTGCTTATAAACTATTTCTACTAGTGACTTCTTTCCCCTGCTATTTCATATTGCCACCCAAACTGATTCTACACTTTGGTCTTCAGAGACAAGATCTTATCTCACTACTGTACTGATCTCATCCTTTATTAACAGATCTACCCTACCTCCTATTCCTTTCTTCCTATACTTCCAACTGTGAAATACCCTTGAATATTCAGTTCCTAGACTTGGTTACTTTGCAACCATATCTCTGTCAGGGCTATCAAATAATACCCATTCATTTCTATTTGTCTATCAATTCATCCATCTTGTTACAGATGCTATGAGTATTCAGATGAAGAGCCTTTAATTCTGTGTTTTTACCATTTTCGCCTCCTCTGACCCTTTTTGGTGTACTCTTACGTTTGTGCGCTGTCTCTGTCACACCTGTATTGCTACCCTGTCTTTTCCTTTCTCATTAACTTTCTAAATCTCCCCTCATGTGAACTCTACAGTCCTAGCTATTCAATGCACCAGTACAGAGCACAATTCAAGTCAAGCCCATCCCAATGGTACAGCTCCCTCCTTCCCTAGTACTGGTGCCAGTGCCCCATGAATTGAAACCTATTTCTCCTACTCCAATCTTTGAGCTATGCATTCAACTGTCTGACCTTACTTATCCTATGCCAATTTGCTCTTGGATCAGGTAGTAATCCAGAGAACCTTTGTGTTCTGATTTTAAATGTAGCCCTAGCTGCTCGTACTCTCTTAGCAGAACCTCTTCCTTAGTCCTAACCTATGACGTTGATACTCGTGTGGACCATGACAACTGGATCCTTCCTCTCACTTCAAGTTCCTCTCCAGTCATGAAGAGATGTCTGCAACCCTGGCACTGGGCAAGCAGGCAACACAGCCTTCAGGGCCCATGCTCTCTGATGCAAAGAACAAAATCTGTCCCCCTAACTATAGTTGTCCCATAGTACTACCACATTCATTTTACTCTCCCCCAATTGAATGACCCTCTGTTGTGCTACGGTGCTGAGGTAAGTCTGTACATCCTTCCTGCAATCCCTACTCTTGTCCACGCCGGCTGCAAGAACCTCAAACTTGTTGGACAGGTGCAAGCCAGAGACTGAGGAAGCATTCGAATGAAAGACACAAATACCACCCATATCACAAAAGGGATGCTACCATTACAATCTTGGAGTACACTACTATGCAACTAAGCATAGTGCAGTGTAGTAAACTTTGATTAAAATTAAGATGCTCAGATCACTAATATCACCGAATTAGGAAGTAACTATGTCAGACCCCAATTTTTAAATAACCATGTTTGATTGTTCATCTTTAAATGAAGATTCCCAGCAAAATATAATTGAATCCAATGAACATGGTGGTTCAAAAGCTATGGGGTAGTCAAAGCAAGTTTCTCTCATTCTCCCTCATGACCAAAAGTTATAGAACTCCAGGAACGACACTGGAATCTCTTTTAGCGGCACACTCATTTGGTACAAGCTTCTCTCTTAAGATCAGGGTTCCCTTTTGCCAAAATTAACTAAAATACAACCGCTTTTTAAATTGATTTTTTTAAATAAATTCTACCTCCTTGATGCAATAGTTACTTGAATGTTCTATATTGGATATAATGCACCATCCATGCATATGTTTTCTTTTATTGTGCTATAGCCTCTCCAGTCTGGAAATGTTTTCAACCGACTCAAGCAACTCTCAGACTCGACACATGACTGTTTGGGCACTGCAACAAATTGGGACGGCATGGGTTTACCTGATCTTTGGAATGATGGTATAAAATGGCAAGTGATGGAGGGAAACAGTGACTATGTAGCACAGGAAAATGCAGCGCGAGATTACAAAAACAATCAATTTCTCTCTCTATGCCGTTTGCCTCCCTGCGCCTGCTGGTTCCCCTTCGCTCGCTGGTCTATTTCTCCATATCTCTGTCTGTTAGTCTCTCTCTCTCTCTGGCTTGCAGGGCAGAAATATGGAAGAAACAGTACTTGGTTCACTTAAAACATTTTTTATTATGCTTTATAATGTTTTATCACTGCTTTATGCTTCAGATAAATATGTATATCTTAAGAGTTTTCCTGTTCACACACTTGTGGTTAAACATTTTAACGTAATTCTAAAATCCAGAAAAATCCAAAATCCAGAATGCTTGGTCCCATGCACAATATAGTAAAGAACTTAAACTTCCATAATACTGATCAACTCACGATTGTAATATTTACCCTTGGTCTCCATCCAACATACCTCTAAACTTTATCTAAAAATACAATTCCACTCCCGCAAGGTCTGCCAGTGAACATTTAAAGAGGAAATTGCAATACCCCAGAGAGATGCTGAGGATCAATATCATATAATACAAAGCCTCAGGATTTATTGAGCATTTTACAACAAATGACAGAGGTATTGGTTTTCCATCTTTAAGCTTCAACTATGCTTTCAATCTTTGCTCCAGGAGACAAAGCACCCTGTTTCAAGGGGGCCAAGTTATTGAAGCAGTGCAAAGATTGTCTTAGGCTTGCCCACAAGGACATCCACAGAAATTAGGCAATAAACTGGGCACTTCATTGTCAGAATATATTTAGCCCTCACCATCAAGGTTTGGCTGATAGTCTTCAAAATGAACTGTGACATTTGAATGATTCACATCAAAATTTATTTAAAGCAGCTGCTCTTCATTGTCCATTCCATTTTAGCAAAAAAAGATTATAGGGCTTTGCAATTGGCAAGTATCTTCATACAGCATTTATTTCAAGCAATGCTCATTACGTAAGCCCCACTTAGAAAATGAGTGCTTAGATTCCACAATACAATAAAATCTATTGATATAAATTCAAACCAATCACATACATGACTGATTCCTTAAAGCAGGTCAGCGAATGAGCCAGAGTTTCAATGAGGGAGCAAATCATCTCATTTGCCTAGATTGGTAAAAGTTTTACCCGTCTGTTGGATGTGTTGCATCTGGTTGGCAATAAACCACCCACTGTACCTGTTTAAAAAGCTTTTCAAATTGGAAAGCAACACCATCAAACAGGGAAGCAGAAGGAAACAACTGCATTGTTGGGATACAGGTTTTCCTGTAGCGGAGTTGAAAATCCGACATCAGAATACAGGGTATAACTTGGATGACATGCCAGAGAAAGGCAAATGTAATCCAGAATGAGACAAGCCATTATGAAAAATCCAAGATATGATAAGACAAAGGCATCCATCCAACCCATTTGATTACACCCTTACCAGAATACCAACATTATTGTTTTACGTTTATTTTATCATTACTTCTGGCGTCTCCAAGGGTCAATCCTTGGCCCCCATCCCCCCCACCATTTCCCATCCACATGCTGACCCTCAGCAACTATCATCCATTAACCTTCACAGGTACACTGATGACACCCAGAACACCTTGCGACAAGCCACCTTCATTGTTACTAAACTATCAGACTGCTTATCCAAAATCCAGTGCAGGATGAGCAGAAATTTCCAATTAAACATTAGGAAAGCTGAAGCTATTGTTTCCACTCCCTGTTCTCCAATGACCAACTCCTTCCCGTTCCCTGGCAACAATCTGAGATTTAGCCACTCTGTTCACAACCCTTGGTGTCACATTTGATCCAGAGATGAGCTCCTGACCTCTTATTCGTGTCATTTCTAAGATCGCCCATCTCTGTAATATCACTCGATTTCACCCCTCTCAGCTCATCTGTTGCTGGTACCTCGTTCATGCTTTTTTTAAGTCTGGACTTGACTATTCCAACATACACCTGACTGGTCTCTCATATTCCACCCTCCGTAAGCTTGAGGTCATCCCAGTCTCTGCTACCTCGTGTCTTCCCCATCACCCCTGTGCTCACTGGCCTAGATTGGCTCCCAGTCAGGCAACATATTGATTTTAACATTTTCATACCTGTTTTCAAATCGTTCCACAACCTTCCCTCTCTCCATCTCTAATCTCCTCCAACCCCACATCCCTCCATGGTATCTGTGCTCCTCTAATTCTGGCCTCTTGCACATTCTCAATTGTAACTATTCCACTATTGGTGGCTGTGCCTTCAGTTGCCTAGGCCCCAAGCTCTGGCATTCCCCCCCTTACACCTCTCCAACCTCTAAACCTAGCTTGCCTCCTCAAAGACACTTCATAAAAACATCTTTGACCAAGCTTTTGGTTAACTGACCAAATATCTCCTTATGTTGCTCGGTGTCAGTCTTTGTTTTGACTTGCTCCTGTGAACCACCTTGGGACGTTTCATTATGTTACAATGCGATATAAATACATGTTGCCGTTGTTGTACATTTATGGCCAGAATCTAATGGTTTCTGAAGCAAGTCTAGTGTCCTCACAACCCACTCTAGTTGATATATACATCCTGACATCTGTCCTAGATTTTCCTTTCACATCTTGAATATACAGCCCCACCTATCCAGATGCAGCATTCTAGTTGCTTTACTTATTGTCGCATTACGCTGTGCCAACATGATGAGTTAGGATTTAACTATTTGTTCTGGATCTCTCAAAATTCAACCTCTACAAGTTTACCTCACCTGATGATCCCATCCAATATATGCTGCATATATTTGTCTAAATTAAATTTAGTTCACTACTGATCAGCCATGATCTGATTGAATGGCAGAACAGGCTCAAGGGTAAGTGGCCTAATCCTGTTTCTATGTTTCCTAAACTCAGTCGAGGTCTTACAGACCTTGGCAGCCTCCTGATCCCAAGTTTCATTCTCCCCTTCTTTGGTCCCAACAGTGAAATTGAGGCTGTAATTTCAGGTCACTTATATACAGTACAGGTGAAGCCCAAGTAGCTGAGGGAGGAAATAAGAAAATTGGCAAAAGGAAAAATATTTAAATATTTTTCCATGTAGCCAAGCCATCATTTTTAAAAGTTCCTATTGTAGCACAGTATAATGAAATACATTTTAAGTACAAGAAAGAAAACACTGCAAATTCAGTTCTCTTCCTCTCTGCAGCCAAAAGGGGTGGGGTGAAAATAAAGAGAAATGTTAGGTGTTTTTCGTTCTTCACTTTTGCAACTGCTTTCAGATGTTGCAAAATACAAATAAGGAACAGTAGATGACCATTTGGTCCCTTGAGCCTGTTCCTCCATTTAATAAGATCATGGCTGATCTGATTGTGGCCTCAACTCCACTTTCCTTTCTACCCCTTACACCTTTTGACTCCCTTGTCAATCAAGAATCTATTGCCAGGGGGCTAAGAGATCACACTGTATATTTTTATCCTCATGGCTAATTTCTAAAATTTTAAAAACTGAATAAAGGCCTTTTCAAAAAAATGGCTCAAACTATATGTGTCTGTGAACTTCAAACAATAGGGGTTAACCTAGCAGTATCAGCAAAATTTGCACCTCATTATTTCTGAAATGACCCTAACGACTCCCTCTGGGCTGCAGAGACCAAATTCAAAGGGAACTATAAAAAGACCATCTACATTTCATAAGCCAGGCCTGGCCAACCGGAGCTGATTTATCTGCTAGGACAAAGGACCCTGCAACCTCTCATTCAAGGCTTAATGGTTGGAGCATTAACAATCTCAGGAACCCAGACAAAGGGATACAACAGGCCCTTTGTCAAAGCCCTAGTGGAAAGGTGGGAGTCATGTGACATGACCCCACTTAGCTGGTGGAATCAGTAATATTGCCTTGTAGAGGGGCAATGCTCAGTTTGCCATCTTTCCATCTACTTAGCAGCAGCACGAAAAGGGGCTCTGTCCAGATTTGAGTGCCTGGCCCCATCTACACTGTTTCAACTGGAACTTCTGCACCATCGCCTACAAGACTGATTCATCTCTGCATGCCTCTCTCATCACGGAAGTCAACTCCACTGGAAAAGTGAACTATCCAGCAGCGGTTCAGCCTGCCAACTTCTGAAGGGTTATACCATTGGACTTTGATTCTGGACTTGTGTGAAACAATAATTCTTTTCTCTGTGGTCTTTGCCCTGTAAATCTTTCCTTCTCTATCCCTCTTTTATTGTACAAATGCACAGGAGGCTATGTTACGACCCCCTCCCACATTTGAGTGTGTGCAAAATATACTAATCCTTTGAATTTATCCTAACTCAAGTTTGCTGTGGGGTTATGAATAGAAAATTGGATCTCACCAAAATTGAGGGGTTGGGAAGCATGCCACCACTTATAAAAGGGGAAGCAAATTAAAAGACCTTTCTGTTTAGAGCTGTGGAGAGAGGAAAAATCAGGGCTGTTTAAATTAAACTCTTCATGCCCATAGCACTATCTAACTTAGTCTTAAAAATATTCAATGGCCCTAACTCCACTGCTCTCTGGAGAAGAGATTTCCACAGACTCACTACCTTCTGAGAGTAAAGGTTTCTCCTCATCTCTGTCTTAAACAGGTAACCCCTCATTTTTAAACTCTGTTCCCTATTTTGAGTCTCTCCCACAAGGGAGAAACATCCTTTCAGCATCCACCATGTCAAATCCCCTCAAGATCTCATATGTTTCAATAAGATTGCTTCTCATTCTTCTAAACGCCAATGGACACAGGCCCATGTGTCCAACATTTCCTTTTAAGATAACCCCCTCTTCCCAGGAATCAGTTGCATGAACCTGCTCTGAACCGCTTTTAATGCATTTATATCCTTTCTTAAATACGGAGACCAAAACTATACACAGTATTCTAGACATGGTCTTATCAAAGCCCTGTATAGCTGCAGTAAAACCTCTCTACTTTTGTACTCCATTCCACTTGCAATAAACGACAACATTCCATCTGACTTCCTAATCACTTGCTGTATCTGCAACTTACTTTTTGTGATTCATGTACCAGGACACCCAGATCCCTCCGTACCTCAGTTCTGCTATCCCTTCCTATTTGAATAATTTGATGCATTTTTATTCTTCCTTGTGGCCAAGTTCACATTTTCCTACATTATACTCCATCTGCCAATTTTTTTGCCCATTCACTTAACCGATCTTTATCCTTTTGCAGGCTCCTTATGTCCTCTTCACAACTTACTTTGCAGTTTAGATTGTTAGAACGCAGTCATGCTATATCACCCCATCTTTCTTCAATCTCTTACAAAAATTAAAATGAAATACTTTTGGATTACAGTAAAATGCAAGTCAGTCAGAAACTATTTTCATACCCATTTTGCTGTTGGACACTTTTATGATGTTCAATTGTATTTTCCTTTCCTTTCACAAATTGTTAGACTAAGCTACATCCCATATTGAAAGTCTGCCAAAAGAACTAAATTTAAAGCCCGCATAAAATAAATTAAATCTGTCTGCTGCAAGGTAATAGAAATCATGAAATTGCCAGCAAATGCAGCACTGAAACAGGGTCAAATAGCACTGCCACAAGAAAATCAGACTCCAGTCTTCAATTAAATAATCAGAAATATGATTCCATAAACTTGTATCTGATAAACATCACGAAAACTAAGAAGCTTTGACATCTCAAATTGTAAACAAGTTTGTAAGTAACATTTTCTCCTTCCAAATGTATCTGTAAGATAAATACAAGAACAGATAGGTAAGCTTGATGAAATACTGGTGCACACAAAGAACTGTAGCAATCATACATTTCCTCAGGAGACTTGCGAAAGAGGTCTTACTATTAAGTGACCTTTCTGACACTTGTCAATCAAGCAGTGAATTCAGAAAATTTAACCTCTGCTCTGCATGCAAAAAGGGATTCTAAGTAATTAAATTTAATATAAATATCAGTTTTCTGTGATGTAATTCACAGATCACATCGCAACTTTGGTCAGAAATGGAGTTTAATAAATCGCAGTTGACCTCTGACAACAGCACTTGCCTTGCTTACGAGCATCTTTTTAATGAATTACATAGCATATGTAACAATGGTTTGGATTTGCAATCGAAATTAGGTAAGGCTATCAGCTCATAAAGTTATCAAAGAGTAAACT